>NC_041736.1:29992334-30295364 GCF_004115215.2 Ornithorhynchus anatinus
GCACCGAGACGGGGGGGCTTTCGGCTTCCTAGAGCGCCGCCGGAAGTGCCGCCCTGGGTTTGCGGGGACGCGCTTCTGGCGGCTGCTTGCCGGGTCCGGGAGGGCGGGGGCGAGCGCGCGCGCGCGCGACCCAGGGCGGCGGCCCCGCCTGGGAGACCACGGGGCCTGAGGGGGACGGACCTCCGCCCTTGTTCAGTTTCTTAACTTTATTTTATTTTTTCCACCTCATTCATTATGGGCTTTATTTCGTGGGGCTGCTGGTTCCTTGTTATGGCATATAATAACAATGATGATGGCATTTGTTAATAATAATGTTGGTATTGGTTAAGCGCTTACTATGGGCAGAGCACTGTTCTAAGCGCTGGGGTAGACACAGGGGAATCAGGTTGTCCCACGTGGGGCTCACAATCTTCATCCCCATTTTCCAGATGAGGGAACTGAGGCCCAGAGAAGTGAAGTGACTTGCCCACAGTCACACAACTGACAAATGTTAGAGCTGGGATTCGAACTCATGACCCCTGACTCCAAAGCCCGGGCTCTTTCCACCGAGCCACGCTGCTCCTCAAAGCACTTACTATGTGCAAAGCACTGTTCTAAGCACGGGGGAGGATACAGGGTGATCAGGTTGTGCCACGTGGGGCTCACAGTCTTACTTCCCCGTCTTAAAGATGAGGTAACAGGCCTAGAGAAGTTAAGTGACTTGCCCAAAGTCACACAGCTGACAAGTGGCTGAGCCGGGATTTGAACCCATGACTTCTGACTCCTCGAGCCCGGGCTCTTTCCACACTGAGCCACACTGCTTCTCTAAAGAAGAATATAAAGAAGGCGGCCTCTGAGATTCATAGTTTAGCAAGTCCAATTTAGATAGAATAAATTGATCTCTTTCTTTTTTTTTCTGTTGCCAGAGGGAAAAAGAAGGACAGGAGTGGTGGGGTCATCATTTTTCTGCCTCAAGAGTAAATAATAATAATGTTGGTATTTGTTAAGCGCTTACTTTGTGCAGAGCACTGTTCTAAGCGCTGGGGTAGATACAGGGTCATCAGGTTGTCCCACGTGGGGCTCACAGTCAACCCCCATTTTACAGATGAGGGAACTGAGGCACCGAGAAGTGAAGTGACTTGCCCACAGTCACCCAGCTGACAAGTGGCAGAGTTGGGATTCGAACCCATGACATCTGACTCCGAACCCAGGCTCTTTCCACTGAGCCACTCTGTAAATGAACATTCCTGAACCTTCAAATATATAAACCAAACTATAAAGACCGAAAGCGGATTAAGAACGTGTGAGCTCATTATCATCATTACTATTGTATTTGTTAAGCACTGTACTAAGCCCTTGAGAAAGTACAATACAACAATAAACGACGATATTCCCTCCCCACAACGAGCTCACAGTCTAGAGTGGAAGAGATAAAAATCATACAAATAAATAAAATTACAGATATGTACATACGGGCTTTGGGGCTGGGCGGGGAGAAGAGCAAAGGGAGCAAGTCAGGGTGTTGCAGAAAATGCTGGGAGATGAGGAAATGGGGGGCTTAGACTGGAAAGGCCTTTGGAGGAGATGTGCCTTCAATAAGGCTTTGAAGTGGGGGAGAGGAATTGTCGGATTAGAGGAGGGAGGGCATTCCAGACCAGAGGCAGGATGTGGATTAAGAGTCAAGGTGAGATGGAGGCACAGTGAGAAGGTTAGCACTAGAGAAGTGAAGTGTGCGGCCTAGGTTGTAGGAGAGAAGTGAGGTGAGGTAGGAGGGGGCAAGGTGATGGAGTGCTTCAAAGCCAATAGAGAGGAGTTTTTCTTTGATACAGAGGTGGATGGGCAGCCACTGGAGTTTTTTGAGGAGTTTTTGTAGAAAAAGGATCCGGACAGCAGAGTGAAGTATGGATTGGAGTGGTTAGAGACAGGGGACTGGGAGGTCAGGAAGGAGGTTGATGCAGTAATCCATGCGGGATAGAATGAGTGATTGTATAAACATGGTAGAGGTATGGATGGAGAGGAGAGGGCGGAATTTAGCTATGTTGTGAAGGTGGGACCGACTGGAATTGGTGATGGATTGAATATGTGGATTGAATGAGAGAGAGGAGTTAAGGATAACGCTAAGGTTACAGGCTTGTGAGACAGGAAGGATGGTGGTGATGTCTACAGTGATGGGAAAGTTGGGGGAGGACAGTGTTTGGGTGGGAAGATAAGGAGGTCTGTTTAGGACATGCCGAGTGTGAGGTGGTGGGAGATATCCAAGTGGAGATGTCTTGAAGGCAACAGGAGATGCGAGACTGGAGAGGGGGAGAGAGATCAGGCCTGGAGATGTAGATTTGTGTATTATCTGCATAGAGGTGGTAGTTGAGGCCATGGGAGCGAATGAGTTCTCCAAGGGAGTAGATGTAGATGGAGAAAAGAAGGGGACCCAGAACTGAACTTTGAGGAACCCCTGCAGTTAGAGAGTGGGAAGCAGAGTAGGAGCCTGCGAATGAAAGGTCAGAGAGATAAGAGGTGCCAAGCACTGTTCTAAGCACTGGGATAGATATAGGTTACTTAAATTGGACCCAATCCCATCCCACCTGGGGCTCCCAGTCTAAATGTGAATTTTCCAAAAAATAAAAAAGGACACCAATCATTTAATGTCCAATAAGGAGAAGTTACAAAGCACCCCGACACTTCTGTACGTTTTGAAGCACCAGTAACGAATACCACTTCTTTTCTCTATTCATTTTTAAAGTTTCATTTTCTTGTAAGGAAAACCCTACCGCAGGAGGTGAGTAAGTCTGTGGTATTTAGTGAGTACTTAAAGTATGCAAACACTGTACTATGAATTTAGGAGGGTACAGTACAACAGATTTGGTAGATACATTCCCTGCCTGCAAGGAGCTTAAAGTCTAGAGGGGGAGCTAGACATTCCGACATCAATCACTGACATTTATTGAGCACCAGCTGTGCAGAGCACTGTATTGATGGTGGGATATTCCATCCTCAATCTGCTATGGCCAAGAGGCAGCCATTTTCTTCCCCTTCCCTCCTTCCTTGTGATCTGATCAGGGAGTGGCTGCTTAATCCCTAGATGACAAAGATCTAGGTTCATACATTATTACATAACAAAAGCTGCCTGCCTTCTCACCTACTCTGTCCAACCCAGGCAGAGTTCTCTGGCCTCTTCACTCCCAAGCCCCTTAGGATAATTCAACTAACTCCTCCGGATTTCTCCGAACTCTGGAATCTCCACACCCCAGGGACAGTTCAGCTATCACCCCAGGGTTCCCCTCGTCAGTGGCCTTTTCACACTCAAAGGCCCAAGGACAACTCAACCAACTCCTGTGGATATCACCGGATTAAGTTGTTATGGCTGCCGTTTAGCTCACTGACCCACCATGACCCTTCAATCCCCCCTGCTCCTGTCAGCCCACCACAGTCCTCTCTTCCCACCTCACCTCCCCCACCCCCTCCTCCCCAACTCCTCCCCTCCCCTTGCCCAGCTCTCCTCCCCCGGTACTGGCACCAGTCAACTCACTCCCATCCAAACCCTCCCACCGTGCCCCCACACTTTCACCCCCCCCGCTATAAGGTGTAGCCTGTGGAACTCCCTCTCCATCATGGGGAAGCTTCCCCATCATCTGTTCCTGTCTCAGTCACTCCTACTCCTCGCCACCACTGAAACCTAGCTCTCCCCAGGCGACCTGGTCTCCCCTGTTGTTCTCTCCAGAGGGGAAGTCTCTTCTTCTTCTTCTTCTTCCACTCCCCCAGACTCATTGGGAAAGGAGGAGGTGTTAGATTCCTCCTTGCTCCCAATGCCGCTTTTGCACCATTCCACCTCCCTGCCCCTTCCGCCCCCTTCTTTTGAAGCCCTTATCGTCCTCCTCTACCACTCGCTCTTGTAACAGATTCTTGTAACTTTCATCTACCTCCCCCCAGGTCCCACCTCCAACTTATTTAACTATTTTGATCCCTTTCTCACGCTGCTTCTCTCTTTCTCAATGCCCACAATGATCCTTGGGGACTTAAATGTCCACATAGATGTTCCTTAAGACCCTACTGCTGCCCGCCTTCTATCACTCCTCAACTCCGCTGACCTCCTGCCCAACTCGCCCACTCACCAGCTTGGACACACACTCGATCTCAACATCTCTAACTAGTGCACAATCTCTACCCTCACCAGTTCTGAAATCCTTCTGACCACAACCTCATTTGTCTCCTCTTCCATACACCTCCTCCCTGTAAATCTGTACTATTCCCCCACAGAGATCTCCAATTTCAGGACCCCATCCAATTTTCTCAACTCATCATGCCCCACTTAGCCTCCCTACCCAAACTACCGTCCCTTGGTGATCAAATAGATGTTTTCAACACCAGCCACTTTACTGAACTCAACTCACTCGCTCCCCGATCCCTTCGTCAATCTCATACCACTAACCTACAGTCCTACATCTCCTGCACAGTCTGCCTCCTTCACTCTTGAGCTCAAGGAGCACAGCACTAGTGATGGAAAACTAAACATCAGATGGACTCTGTCCACTTCAAGTTTATCCTTGCATACTTTAACCCTACCCTCTCCTCTGCCCGGCACCCTTATTGACGCCCTTGCCCATTACCCTCGCTAGTTGTTCTAGACATTTAACTCCCTCCTCAGGCTCCCTGACTCCCCATCTCCCCCATACCTTGCCCCCACTAACCCGGCCACCTACTTTATTAAGAAAATTGACAACATCGGGTGTGACCTCCCTAAAATCACCCCTGCCCCTCCTCAGTCCCTCCCCCTTCTGGCCCCCTCTTCAATTCTCCCATCCTTCTTACTTGCTCCCTTTTCTCTTCCCCTGTCCCAGCCCCACAGTATTTGCTGGACCGGGTTGGGCTGGCTGGAGTGGGCTTTGATTTGGGAATGAGCTGGACTGGCTAGACTGAGATCACCTTGCTGGACTAGACTGTGCTGGGCTGGCAGGAGTGGGCTGGGCTTCCTGCATTGGGCTGGGCTGGCTAGGCTGGGCTGGCTGGGACAAGGTTTACTTAGTTGGACTGGACTCGGCTTCCTACATTGGGTTGGTCTGGCTGAGCTGTGCTGGGCTTGCTGAACTGGGCTGGACTGGGGGCTAGCTGGAGTGGGCTGGGCTGGCTGGAGTGGGCTGGACTGGTTTGACTAGGCTGAGCTGGCTGAGCTGGGCTGGGATGATTGGAACATGGCTGGGCTAGCTGGAATGGGCCAGGGTGGGCTGGCTGGATTGGGCTTGGCTGCATTGCCTGGAGTGGCCTGGGCTGGCTCAGCTGAGATGGACTTGCTGGACTGTGCTGAGCTGATTGGAGTGGGTTGGGCTGGTGGAACTGGGCTGGGTTGGCTGGACTGGGTTGGGAAGACTGGACTGGACTGGGCTGCCTGGAAGGTGCTGGACTGGAAATGGTTGGGAAGGCTGGACTGGGCTGGTTGGACAAGACTGAGTTGGCTGACTGGGCTGAAGTGGTCAGGACTCAGCTAGCTGGACTGGGATAGGCTGACTTGGGTGGGCTGGTCTGGCTAAACTGGGTTTCCCTGGGCTGGCTAGACTGGACCGGGCTGGGCTGGTTGGACTGGACTGGGCTGGCTGGAGTGGGCTGGGCTGGCTTGACTAGGCTTAACTGGTTTGGCTGGGCTGGACTGGGCTAACTGGTCATGGCTGAACTGGCTGAACTGTGATGGGCTGGCTGGAGTGGGTTGGGTTGGTTGGTCTGGGCAAGGCTGGAAAGGCTGGAGTAGGCTGGGCCGACCCCCTGCTCTCTGAACCCGGCTTTCTGTCCCTCAACTCTTTGACTTCTCGCTTTCTGCCACTCTGCTCTCTACCGCTTTGCTCTCTGACCCTTCCCTCTCTCCCCCTCGGCTCTCTGCCCCACAGTCCTCTGTCTCTTAGCTCTCTGCCCTTCAGGTCTTTGAATACCAGTTCTCTGCCCCTCAAGTCTACCTGCCTTCTTATTCCCCCAGTTCTGTTCCCCGTTCTCTGCCTCTCAGCTCTCTGCCCCTCTATTCTCTGGCCCCACAGGCTCTTGTCCCACCACCTCTCAGCCCCCCAATCTCTGCCGCTCAGCTCTCTGTCTCTCAATTCACTGCCCTTCAGCACTCTACTGCTTGAATCTTTCCCATACCCTCTACCACTCTGCCCTCTCCACCCTGCCCCCTTCCCCCTGCTCCCTTCCCCCATGCTCTCTTCCTTGCTGCTTCCTGCCTCCCTAGTCAATGCCCCCTATTTTCTGCCCCCCTACTATCTGTATCTCTATTTTCTGCTCCCCAGTTCTGGCCTCCGGCTCTGCCCACCCCTTGCTCTCTGCTCCATTGATCTCAGCCTCCCTGCTCTCTGCCCTGCAATCTGTACTCATTTTGATGTCTGCCTTCCCCTTTCTAATAATAAAAATAATAATGATGGTATTTAAGGGCTTAATTCAATAGTATTTATTGAGCGCTTACTATGTGCAGAGCACTGTACTAAGCGCTTGGGATGAACAAGTCGGCAACAGATAGAGACAGTCCCTGCCGTTTGACGGGCTTACAGTCTAATCGGCTTACTATATGCCAAGCACTGTTCTAAGCTCTGGGGTAGATACAAGGTATTCAGGTTGTTCCACATGGGGCTCACAGTCTTAATCCCTATTTTACAGATAAGGTAACTGATGCACAGAGAAGTTAAGTGATTTGCCTAAAGTCACAGAGCTGACAAGTAGCATAGCTGGGATTAGAACCCTCGACCTCTGACTCCCAAGCCCGTGCTCTTTCCACTATGCCATGCTGCTTCTCTAGACTGTAAAGCCCAGTGTGGGCAGGGATTGTCTCTCTTTATTGCTGAATATGGTACTTTCCAAGCACTTAATAGAGTGCTCTGCACACAGTAAGCACTCAATAAATATGATTGAATGAATGAATGAAAAGGTCTCTGCCCCTCAGTCCTCTTCCCCAGTTCTCTGAAACTCCAGTCTTTGCCCCATGGCCTCTGCTCCCCTGCTCTCTGCCCCCCTGCTCTCTCCCCCACTGCTCTATGCCTCCCTGAAATCTGCCCCCCTGCTCTTCCCCTCAGCTTTTCATCCCTCTCCTCTCTGCCTCCTTGCTTTCTACCCCTCATAAATAATTTATATTTATATATTAATAATTTATAATTTGTATAAATTATTTATTTATATTAATATCTGTCTCCCCCTCTAGACTGTAAATTCACTGTGGGCAAGGAAGTGTCTGTAAACTCTGTTGTATAGTATTCTTCCAAGTGCTTAGAACAGGGTTGTGCACATTCATTCATTCAATCGTATTTATTGAGCGCTTACTGTGTGCAGAGCACTGAACTAAGCACTTGGAAAGTACAATTTGGCAACAAATAGAGACAATCCCTACCCAACAGTGGGCTCACAGTCTAGAAACACTCAAAATCTGATGATGATGATTATGATGATGATACGATGATGATGATAATGATAATGTTCTGCAACTGTGCAGTCCCCCTCTAGACTGTAAGTTCCTTGTTGGCAGGAACATGTCTACCGACTCTGTTTTACTATACTCTCCCAAGTGATTAGTAATGTGCTCTGCACACAGTAAGCTCTCAGGAAATATGATTGATTAATTGATTGATTGACCAGTGTCCCCCAGATGTTGGTCACCATGGCCCAGACAGTGGTAGCTTCCCAGAAGCCCAGGGGGTTCATTTCCTGGGTCTTCCCTAAACACCTCCCCAGAAGGACGATTTCTCCTTCGAAGACTCAGCTCCCCTAAGAAGCTGCTGGTGGTTTGTTCCTAGAGGCTGACAACAGGCTGCTAAGAACCATTATTTACATTGTCTCTGAGATGAATCGAAATGTTTGGGGTCCACCCACCTGCCAGTGAAGCACCTCCTCTGCCCCCTGTCACCTGAGCACCTGGGACCTCAACCTCACACTGCTTTGCAGTTGTGTAGCTTTTTATTTTTATACTTTAGGGCTTCCTCCTTCTTGCCATTGACTTTATGTCTCCCCCCTAGACTTTAGGGACAGGAATCATTTCTTCCAACGATTTAATATGTGTCCCTGCACAAAGTAAAGTCTCCATAAATATCTTGCACAAAGTAAATTCTCCATAAATACCCATCATTTATCCAATGTCTGTGTGTCTAATGGTAACTTCTATACAGATTCCCCATCCCCTGAGCTGGCGAATGGGGAGGCCAGAGCTACTGGAATGCTCCATCTGCCGCAGAGGGAGGGGTGTGATGGGTGTGATGGGTGGAGGACGTTGACCCAAAATTCTATCAAAAACCTTCACTTCTCAAAGGCAGAGTCTAACTGGTAGAAACTCATATTGGTAATGATACTTGATCCTCAGTGGGGCTCAGATGCTAAGGATATGAGAAAACATGCGTTTAAAGGCACGGCTTAGTGGATAGAATTTGGGGCTAGGAGTCAGAAGAATATGGGTACTACTCCCGGTTCTGTCAGTTATCTGCTATGTGACCTTGGTCAAGTCACTTAATTTGTCTGGGCCTCAGTTACTTAATCTGTAAAATGGGGGGCGAGTCACTTAATTTCTCTGGGGTTCAGTTACCTCATCTGTAAAATGGGGATTATGACTGTGAGCCCCATGTGGGACACATACTCTGTCTATCCTATTATCTTGTATCTACTCCATCGCTTAGAACAGTGCCTGGCACAGAGTAAGTGCTTAACAAATTAAATTAAATTTAAATAAAAAAATTATACTTAGCTCTGGTGTAGAAACAAGATCAGTGGATCACACACGGTACCTGTACCAAGTAGCTCCAAATAATAATAATATTGGTATTTGTTAAGCACTTACTATGTGCCGAGCACTGTTCTAAGCACTGGGGTAGATGCAAGGTAATCAGGTTGTCCCATGTGAGGCTCACAGTCTTAATCCCCATTTTACAGATGAGGTAACTGAGGCACTGAGAAGTTGAATGAAGATAAATAAGGTCCACAACATGGTAGGGACCCCAGCATGACCCACCCCTCCCCGCAGGGCCATGGGGCCTCAGAGAACTGTGAGTTCCCCATCCGGTTTTCTCAGGGTCCTCCTTCTGTCCCCCTCACCGTGCCATCCTTGGGAGCAGAGCCCCAAGTGAAGATTGTCACCTCACCATCTCCCGCGAGCCCTACCCAGGGCAAAGACCTCCGCAGCACAGGGGGTTGGGAGCAGGGAGGATGGTCACTGATTGAGCCTCTGAGGCTTCATGAAACCCACTATCCTTCAGGTTGCCTGTGCTGGAGACAGGTTCTCTGGGTTTGGCCTAGTGGATAGAGCATGGGTCTGGGATTCTGTAGGACCTGGGTTCCAATCCAGGCTCCACCACTTGTCTGCTGTGTGACCTTGGACAAGTCTCATATCTTCTCTGAGCCTCAGTTACCTCATCCATCAAATGGGGAAGAAGACTGTGAGCCCCAAGTGGGGCAGGGATTGTGTCCAACCTGATTTTCTTGTATCCAACACAGTGCTTAGAACAGTGCTTGGCATGTAGTAAACACTTAAATGTAATTGCTGTATTCTTGCTATTATGACTGCTCTCACTCTCATTCTCACTCCTGGCCCACCTGCAAGTCCCTGGAACAGAGCCGGAGGCCAGGATCCTTTTCTAGTGAAAAGGAAATCTTCTAGGAGAAAGAAGTCACTGACAGCGACAGTCAGGATTGGGAGGGGTGAAAAGAGAAAAAGAATAAAGAAAAGAAAGAGAGAGACCAGGCTGCCTAGGGAAGCAGCATCGTGTTGTGGACCACAGGCTCAGAAGTCAGAAGGTCATGGGTTCTAATCCTAGCTGTGTGATCCTAAACATGTCACTTCACTTCTCTGTGCCTCAGTTAGCACATCTGTAAAATGGGGATTGAGACTCTCAGCCCCACGAGGGACAGGGACTGTGTTAAACCGAATTTGCTGGCATCAACCCCGTGCTTAATACAGTGCCTGAAACATAGTAAGCACTTAGTAAATTCCATAAAGAAAAATTACCTGTTCTCCCTCCTAGACTGTGAGCCCCGTGTGGGATCTAATTAGTTTGCATCTGCCCCAGTGCTTTAGTACAGTGCTTGGCAAAGAGTAAGTGCTTACAGATGTCCCAGTTACAATTAGAGGTTTGGCCTTCTGCCTTGACAGAGACACTAGAGCCCAGCCCAAACCCCTGCTAACCGTGCTGTTTCTCTCCTGCCTCAGTATCGTCCCAAGAATCGAACAGAGATCGCATCGGATGAAAGTACCATCCTACCCTTCCCTCTTTCCGGACAGGGCTCTGAGTGCCCCCACTCCTAGGAGCCTGGGGTGCAGGGTCCCCTCCCCCTGCTCTTAGGGGACACTTGTCTTCTGTGTGACCTTAGGCAAGTCATTTCATTTGTCTATGTTTCAGTCACCTCATCTGTCAAATGAGCATTGAGACTGTGAACCCCACATGGGACAGGGATTGTGTGTAGCCTGATTTGCTTGTATCCACCCTAGCGCTTAGTACAGTGAAGCAACGTGACTCGGTGGAAAGAGTCCGAGTTTAGGAGTCAAAGGTCATGGGTTCTAATCCGGGCTCCACCACGTGTCAGCTGTGTGAGTTTGGGCATTTCACTTCTCGGTGTCTCAGTTACCTCATCTGTAAAATGGGGATTAAGACTGTGAGCCTCACGTGGGACAACCTGATTATCCTGTCTCTCCCCAGCGCTTAGAAAAGTGCTTGGCACATAGTAAGCACTTAACAAATACCAACATTATTACAGTGGCTGGCAGAGAGTAAGTGCTTAACAAATATCACAGTTATTATTATTATTAGGACCAGGGCCTGGAACAGCCAGCCTAGGTTGAAGCCTCAAGCCTCTTTCAGTCCTATAGGCCTAGAACAGAGCTCAGCTGTAGTGGGGACACTAATGATCTGTGGAGAAGGGAGGCAGTGGGGCAACTGCTCTCAGGGAGCTATTTTCCCTTCTCTACTGGGTACAGTCCTGATCGAAGCAGCAGGAAGGGGCCTAACCCACCCCTCCCTGGGAAACCCAAGTATTCTTTCTTTTGGTTTCTAGCTCGGAGGCTGAGCCCAGAACACACCAAGGATCAAGCGGAGGTCCTGCATCTCCTGAAAAGGTGACTGATTCTTCCTCTTTTCATCCTCCCCACCTCACCCCGCAGGCCCCTACTTAGACTCCGAGACTCCAAGTCTCCTCAGGATGTAACAGAGGGACCTGGGAGGAAGGGTCCAGTGTCGGATTGGGGCCAGGGAAGAGGGGCATTGACATGAGGGGTGATAAGATAATGTTGGAGATGGCCAGATTTGGTGTGGGAGCAGACACGGTGGGTGGGCACAAGCATCATGGCTTGCTTAGTGGATCTAAATCCTGGCCCCACCACTGGTCTGCTGGATGACCTTGGGCAAGTCACTTCACTTCTCTGTTCCTCAGTTTAAGACTGTGAACTCTGTAAACTGTGACTGTGAACCCAGGGCTCATGACTCCCTCAGAGCAGGGGAGTTTGCCCCCCAACTGTGTAAAGGTCAAGGTCAGCCTCTCTGCTCATTACCAGTTTTGGGATTCCCTCAGTTCCTGGAAACTGCGACTGTGGATTGACTGTAGAGTGGTTGAATGAAGAGAGGCTTCACAGGATTGAACGTGGACTCCATGTTAGGAAATGAAGCAATTTTTGGAACTCAGAAGCTCGTTGAGGACAGGGAATGTTGTCTGTTATAGTGTTGCATTTACTTTCTGAAGCCCTAAGTACAAAGCTCTGGATGCAGTGTCATCAATAAATAAATAAATATGACTGACAGATGATATAAATGGCAACTGGACCAATAGTATAGGCCAGAGCGAACTAGCTGATAGGAAGCCTTGATGTTGATTTGACTGGAATGATAATAATAATAACAACAACTACTAGGGACAAGCACTCTGCTAAACACTGGGGTAGATACAAGCACTCACTGTTCCACATAGTTTCCCAATCTAATGAAAAGGAAAAACAGGAAATGAATCCCCATTTCACAGAAATAAAGGCACAGAGTAATCAAGTGGCTTCCCCAGCATCACACAGCATGGCAAATGGTGGAGCCGGATTACAACCTATGTCTCCTGTCTCCCGGGATCGTGCTGTTGATTTTTTAATGGTGTCTGTTAAGCATTTACTATATGCTAGGCACTGTCCTAAGCCCTGGAGTAGATACCAAGATGGACACAGTCCATGTCCCACATGGGGCTCACAGTTTGTATAGATGAGGTAAGAAACAGAGAAGTTATGACCAAGGTCATAAAGCAGACAATGGCAGAGCTGGTAAATTAGAAACCAGGTCCTCTGACTCCCAAGCCCATGCCCTTTCCACTAGGTCATGCTGCTTCTCTGTTGTGTTGTTTCCACAGAGCAGTCTGTGTCCTGCTCAGACTGATGGGTTTGGCTTGTCCCGAAAGGAGTCTGGGGAAGGGGATTCTGAATATGTGGTGGTCCATTTTCTGATCCTGCCATATTCTCTCCTCCCGCTGCTCTTCATCAGACAACCACCTCCATCTTTTTGCTCTTCAGATCCAAATATAGTTTCTAGTGCTCTCGGTCCCAGCCCCTCACTGTCGTTCAAATCCCAGTCCCCATCCCATCAGCTATGGCCCATAGCTTGGCCTGGTAGTTGAGGGGGTGGGGATCCTTATAGAAAAGAGAATAAAGCTGAGAACCAGTTGTTGAAGCCCCAGAGTATGAGAACTGGGTCTGTCTGCTTTCCCTCAGCTGGAAGGAGTGACCATTCTTTCATAGGCACGGCATAGGCTTGTTCTGTGGAAAATCTGGCAGTACTATCTGCCAAAGCCTCAACAAAGAAGCCCCTCTCTTGTTCTCAGAGGACGACACCCTCTGTTGTGGGCTCCCACCACCCCTAATTGACTATGCCTGGGCTGTCTTTGCATGGAGGTCCAGGGTCAGAAACATCCTTCCGGGAGATTGGCTCCCAGTGTCAAGATTCCAAATTGGGCAAATGTTTCTGTAGTGCAAAGATCCTGATTCTTCCTTCAGAGAAGAGCCTCAAACTCCTCAACTGGAAGAGAAGCATCAATAGTACCAGAAGCTGGGCTTCCTGCCCTCTGGCTTCAGATTGTCAGAGGACCCTGAAGAGGAAGCCCACAGAGACGCAGAACGAACATTCCAAAGCAGCAGCGAGAGGCTGAGAACTTGACCCTGGGAATCGAGACCCCCTCCTGGCTCCCTCTCTTCACCCCCAAGCCCCGCAGTCTCCTGGAGCAGTATTTGAAGTCCATGCTCCACTTCCAGTAATAGGGGCTGCCCAATTGGATCCTGGAGGACCAGAGTCTGTTAACACCTCAGTTGGGAGAGCAAGACAATCAGCCCGGCTCTCCCTGGAGAAAAGGTTCAGGCTTGTCTGAAGACTCCTGCAGGATGAAGATGCTGAAGAGCGAAGGGGAGGCCCTGGAGGAGCACATGATCCCGAAATGCCATCAGCTTAGATGCAGGGAAATCCTGTCCATGGTGCACAGTGGTCAGGGTTACGTAAGCACCCCAATGTCCCTGGCCCTCCCCAAGCTGCTGGGCCCCCCCGGCTCTCTCTGGCCCCAGAGACCCAGCCCCCACCATAGAAGCCTCCTCGCCTCCTGACCCGCTAGAGACCAGACCTCAAACACCAGACCAGAGGATCTCTTCGTCTCTGAAGCTGAGCTAAAACCCCACACGGCAGGAGGACCAACAACTCCTGGTGGAGCCATTGGGCCTGTCCAAGGTTTCCATGAAGAAGAGCCTGGAATACATGTGGATGCCATCTCTGGGTGTGACAAGCTCTACGATCTAGCTGTCAACAGGGCCGTATCTTCAGCAGGACCTGTCCTGATGGCAGTGAACCCAGAGAACAAGCCAGCCCTGGACACAGACGGCTCAGGATGTGGCAGGGTAGATAAGGGGTAGGGGGAGAAATCTAAAGAGCAGAAACTCTCCCCCGTCACCGAATGCCAAGAGGTTTCAATGCGCAGCAGGGCAGTTGACTGTGCTCAAGAAAGCCAGGGACCGTGACGGGCCTTGGAGTCAAACTGCCCAGGTCCTGGGACAGGAGAGGGAGGGGCCTGATCTCCTGGGTTACCGCCGCTCGACGTTTTTGCTCTGCCCTCCCCGTGCTGCAGGTGGCTTGGGGGCCTCTATGGGCATCCAGAGAAGGGAGAGCCAAAGCCACAGTAGAGTCTCCATCTCTGTCCTGGCAGAAAGGGGTCCAGCTCCTACCATGTCCTGTGGCCCTGAAGTTTCCACCTCAGAGCCAATGAGCACCAGAAAAGGCCACCAGCTGCCTGCCAAAGTCACATTTTCTTAACAACTGAAGACGACAACTGGCCTTTGACTCCAAAGGCCAGCAGGCTGGCATCAGCCCCAGGGCTTGGGCGACAGCTGCCTTAGGAGAGTCGGGCAAGCCAAACTCAGCTTCATCGGGGAATACTAAGCCGCCCTCCCCGGCTGTCTCTCTCCCCTGCAGCAGAGCTTCTCTGCCCCGCCAACGCACGGGCCTCCCTCTGCACAGTCACCATCACCACCCTTGGGATGGATTCCCAGGACACAGTCCAGATAGGCTTAGTGCCCCATAAACTCTGCATGAAGATCAGGATTCAGTGGAGACTTTCTCGTACATGGGGGAATCAGCCCAGTCTCCCCACAGCACAGCGTCTAATTTCATTCACCATCCTGGTCTCTGTTAAAATAGACTCAGCTTCCGGCAGGAGAGCTCTGTCCTTGCCGTGCCCGGGGTTGAATCCTGGGGAGCTTTGGAATTCAAACCCCTGATGTAGCCAGGTCTGGTGCTTCTGGGGGGATTGTGATCTAGTTTAACTCTCCGGGTGTACGGGAGGGGAACCAGGATGGGGAATGCATTATTGTGGATTATTGTGGCAGCCTTCTCTCTGATCTCCCTTCCTCCTCTCTCTTCCCGCTCCAGTCTATTCTTCACTCCGCTGCCCGGCTCATCTTCCTGCAGAAACGCTCTGGGCATGTCACTCCCCTTCTTAAAAACCTCCAGTGGTTGCCTATCAACCTCCGCACAAAACAAAAACTCACTCTAGGCTTCGAGGCTCTCCATCACCTTGCCCCCTCCTACCTCTCCTCCCTTCTCTCTTTCTACTGCCCACCCTGTAGGCTCTGCTCCTCTGCCGCCCACCTCCTCACCGTCCCCCATTCTCGCCTATCCTGTCGTTGACCCCTGAGCCACATCTTCCCGCGGTCCTGGAATGCCCTCCCTCCTCACCTCCGCCAAACTAATTCTCTTCCCCTCTTCAAAACCCTACTTAGAGCTCACCTCCTCCAAGAGGCCTTTCAAGACTGAGCTCCCCCTTTTCCCTCTGCTCTCTCTGCTCCCCCTCTACCCTTCACCTCCTCTCAGCTAAGCCCTCTTTTCCCCCCTTACCCTCTGCTCCTCCCCCTCTCCCTACCCCTCCCCTCAGCACTGTACTCGTCCGCTCAACTATATATATTTTCATTACCTTATTTATTTTGTTAATGAGATGTACATCACCTTGATTCTATTATTTTGTTAATGAGATGTACATCACCTTGATTCTATTTATTTGCTATTGTTTTAATGAGATGTTCATCCCCTTGATTCTATTTATTGCTATTGTTATTGTCTGTCTCCCCTGATTAGACTGTAAGCCCATCAGAGGGCAGGGACTGTCTCTGTCTGTTACCAATTTGTACATTCCAAGCGCCTAGTACAGTACTCTGCACATAGTAAGTGCTCAATACATACTATTGAATGAATGAATGAATGCGTGGTTATGGAAGTCAGGCTTGTGTTCTGAGTGGACGGTGGGGGCCCACCCAGCTCACATTCCCCTCTTCCAGTTTCTAGGGCCATGTCCTGGCACTGACCACCAAAGGGCAGTCTGGAATTTGGTACTCACCCCAAACCCTCAGCACTTATGTACATATCCTTACACTCTAATAATAATTAAGAATTGTGGCATTTATTAAGCATTTACTATGTGCCAGACACTGAACTAAGCACTGGGGTGGATACAAGCAAATGCGGTTGGACACAGTCCCTGACCCACATGGGGCTGACAGTTTTAATCCCCATTTTACAGATGAGGTAACTGAGGCACCGAAAGTGAAGTGATTTGCATAAGGTCACCCAGCAGGCACATGGCAGAGCAGGATTAGAACCAGATCCTCCCAGGCCCAACCCATTCTCTGTGCACTAGGCCACCCTGCTTCTCCAAGTTGAAGAGTGTCTCAACATTCTCCCAGTCCTGTTAGAAATCAGGCTAGAAAAAAAATGGGGAAGTGAAAAGGGGGTGGACAGAAGGTGAGTCGACTGGTTCTTCACAAGAATCTGTAGGCCTTCTCCCATCACTTGAACGGTAGTGATGGCAATGGCAGGACAGTCTTATGCCCTGTCCATCCTGGACTCGTCTCCTCTCAGCTCCTCTCAAGGCCCTCTAGCCCTCCCTGCGGCCAATGCCGCCTGTCACCGAGTCCCTCTCTTGCTCACACTCAGGGAGCGCGTCGGTTCCATTGAGCTCTCGGCAGGTAGATATGCGCCCAGATCGGATCCAACCTGGTACAACCAATCAGAGAATGGACATGATGGGCATGGGGAAGAATCAGAGGAAGGGGTGTGGTGACCACTCTATGGGCAGATTTGCCCACCAATCACCTCAGAGCAACCCACCCAGAAGAAAGAATTTCCCCTAATCATATCCTGCCTGGGGAGATCAATCAGAGGAAGGGGTAGGACAGTTGGTTCATAAGGTATTGTTTTACCAGGGGTAATATGAACAACAGAGGTTTCTGGGAAAATCTGTCAGATGTAAAGGGAACTATAGATTAGCAAACCACACCCCTAACCTCTACCCATTACAATTTCTATTTAACCCCCTCCACTTTTCCCCCTAATAATCATTAAAATGATAATAATTTTGAGACTAGTTAAGCACTGTGCGAAGCGGGCAATGATAAACCACTTCCTCATTTTTACCAAGAAAACTCTTTGGATACGCTACCAGAATGATGGCAGATGGAGGTGGGGCGTTCTGGGAGAGATGCGTCCGTGGTGTTGCTATGGATCGGAGACGACTCGACAGCATAAGACAAGACAAGCGTAGAGATTGTTCTTGAAGCTGTGGAATAGAATGAGTTCTCCAGGGGACTGAGTGTAGTTGGAGAATAGAAGGGGACCCTGAGGGACTCCCACAGTTGAAACCCATTTTGGCACAAAGTGCCAAATGGACTCTCGGTGAAATTTCAACACCTCAATTCCGCTGTCAATCATAGTACAGTAACAAAAGATATCTACACTAGTCCTTGCACTGCAGTTTACAGCCCATCAGCAGTCTAATCTTGGAGAAACATCATAGCTCAGTGGAAAGAGCCCGGGCTTGGGAGTCAGAGGTCATGGGTTCAAATTCCGGCTCAGCCGCTTCTCAGCTGTATGACTTTGGGCAAGTCACTTCACGTCTCTGGACCTCAGTGACCTCATCTGGAAAATGGGGATTAAGAATGTGACCCCCACATAGGACAACCTGATCACCTTGTATCCTCTCCAGGGTATAGAACAGTGCTTTGCACATAGTAAGCGCTTAACAAATGCCATCATTATTATTATTAATCTTCTGCATGTGCCATTTTCCCTCTATCCGGCTGGGTAGGCAAATTAAGCGAATGTGTGTTGCTGTCCATTCTGTCAAATTGACTGCCTTCACAGACAGCCCTCTTGACACCATAACAATTTTTTCACTACCTAGTTCAAGGTTTTCTCTTTTCCTGTATGTTGGCAGATGAGAGCGCAAATAGGTGCTTAGCAATTTAAGCCAGCATCTCAAAATTTGTATCATACAGTTCCACGTACAATAGTAAAACTGTAACAGAGGATATCTACATTAAATTTGCACTGCAATGTGAAGCCCATCAGGAGTCTAATTTTCTGCAAGTGCCATTTTTCTTGTCTCGTGCTAAGTAGCCAAGGTAAATGAATGTGCGTCGCTGTCCATTCTGTCAAATTGACTGCCTTCACAGAGAACACAGTTGATGCTGCGACAAGTTTGTAACTACCCAACTTCAGTTTTTTCTTTTACTGTATGTTGGGATATAAGAGCGCAAATAAGTGGTAAGTAACAAGCTGAGCAGTTTAGGCCCTTACTGCAAACACTTAAATTACGTTTGAGTAAGCGTGCCTCAACGACTCTGGGTCGACTTGCATATTTTCTCTATCCTGTTTATAGTGCCACATGGAGCTGAAGTCTAAAAACCTATTGCACTCTCTAGGAACTCACTCTCAAGTAATCGACTGGCCCGAATTACCAAATGAACTTTTTTTGAAATTTCAAAAGTTCGGTTCCATGTGAAATAGTAGAATAGTAAGAGGAGATATCTACGATGATCCTTTGCACTGCAGTGAGTCCAGTCTTCGGCCTGTGCCGTTTTTCTTCTATCCTGCTAAGTAGGCAAGGTTAAGTGAATGCGTGGAGCTGTCCATTCTGTCATATTGACTGCCTTCACAGAGAGCACACATGAACCTTAGCGATTTTTTCACTACTGAACTTAAGGTTTTCTCTTTTCCTATATATTGGGGTATCAGAGTAAACACAGAGCACAGGATGCTGTGCTTAGCAATTTAGGCCATCATTTCAAAACATCTTTGTGGCAATCCAGGTAGCTTATCCCCAAATACTCTTTGTCCACTTACATGTTGTCTATACGCTGCGTATAGCGCGACAAGGAATTTCAGTACAAACACCAGTCACCACTCTACAGAATGAATGAATACCATATGTATTATTATTATATCATAATAATAGAAGAAGAATAGTAGAAGAAGAATAGTAGAAGCAGCGTGGCTCAGTGGAAAGAGCATGGGCTTGGGAGTCAGAGATCATGAGTTTGAATCCCGGCTCTGCCACTTGTCAGCTGTGCGACTGTGGGCAACTTCTCTGTGCCTCAGTGACCTCATCTGTAAAAATGGGGATTAACTGTGAGCCTCATGTGGGACAACCTGATTACCCTGTATCTACCCCAGCGCTTAGAACAGTGCTCTGCACATAGTAAGCACTTAAACACCAACATTATTATATCATATATATTATTAAATACCACACTTATTATTATGAATGAATGAATAATAAATATGGTATTTAAGTAAGTATGGTATTTAAGTGCTTACTAGGTGCCAAGCACTGTTCTAAGCACTGGGGTAATTACAAGGTAATCAGGTTGTCTCATGGGGGGCTCACTGTCTTAATCCCCATTTTACAGATGAGGTAACAGAGGCACAGAGAAGTGAAGTAGTTTGCCCAAGGTCACAGAGCAGACCCTGGCAGAGGCAGGATTAGAACGCATGTCCTCTGACTCCCAAGCCCATGCTCTTGCCACTAAGCCACCCTGCTTCTCTTGGGACAGGGTCTGGATCTGACCTAATTAACTTGTACCTACTCCAGCCCCTGGAGCAGTGCTAGACACATAGTAAGCGTTTAACAAATATAACAGTAATGATGATGACGATAATAATAACAATACATGCGTGATAGCCTGGAAGGGGTGGAGGGGCTTGAGCGATTGGAGGTCTTCTTGCGGTGAGAGAGAATCATTTTGGTCTAGACAAAGTGGTGGAGGTAGTTATGATATCGGAAATGACCTAATGGCTACTGAGGATGAGATTCAGAGTGTGGTCACAGTGGTGCGAGGCCAAAGGGGGGCCTCTTGGAGGAGATTTGGTTTTATTAATTCATTCATCCAATTGTATTTATTAAGCGCTTAATGTGCAGAGCACACAGTACTTGGGAAATTACAACAATAAACAGTGACATTCCATGCCCACAAAGAGCTCACGGTTTAGAACGGAGGAGATAGACATCAATACAAATAAATAAAATTACAGATATATACATAAGTATATAAGTATATATATCCCAGCTCTGCCACTTGTCAGCTGGGTGACTGTGGGCAGGTCATTTCACTTCTCTGTGCCTCAGTTACCTCATCTGTAAAATGGGGATTAACTGTGAGCCTCACTTGGGACACCAAGTGTTTTGTTAATGAATTGTACATCTCCTTGATTCTATTTAGTTGCCATTGTTTTTACGAGATGTTCTTCCCCTTGACTCTATTTATTGCCATTGTTCTTGTCTGTCCGTCTCCCCCGATTAGACTGTAAGCCCGTCAAACGGCAGGGACTGTCTCTATCTGTTGCCGACTTGTTCATCCCAAGCGCTTAGTACAGTGCTCTGCACATAGTAAGTGCTCAATAAATACTATTGAATGAATGAATGAATGACACCCTGATTACCCTGTATCTACTCCAGCACTTAGAACAGTGCTCTGCACATAGTAAGCACTTAACAAATACCAACATTATTATTATAAGTGCTTGGGGCTGGGAAGGAGTGGGGAAGAGCAAAGGGAGCAAGTCAGGGTGTAAGAGGAATCAGACAATTCTCTCTCTTCTTCTCTGCCACCACAAGGAAACTCATACGGGAGCTGCTTTGCAAAAGTCGTCAAGGGTCAGGCCTGCTGTTGGGCTGCTGCTGTGCCCAAGCCCCCGGGATTGTGAGGGCCTATGAAAGCACACAGTCACTCTCCCTTCCCTTGACCAGATCGGGCAGCTGAGTTCCTTTTGACCCCTTCAGAAAAAAAATGCAGCATGTGCCTTCCTTGTGTGATCTGGTAATTTTCCAGTTCCGAAATAATTAGGATGAAAGTTCTGATTTCAACTGAATCCCAGATGAGTCACTGGAAAGTGAGCTAGACGTTGGCTATGTTCTGGGTGGCTGCTGTTTCTTAGTGTGAATAAGAGTCACGTGAACAGTCCCAACAAAGGCTACAGACTGCATGGTCTATACTGAGTCCCCCGACACCTTATATCACTTCAGCTGTGAATACAGGACACCCTCAGCTGGGGAGAAAGAAGGCCCGGGATTGCAGCAGTGCTGCCTCTGCATTGCTTGCTTTATTTGCAAGCGATGGCCATCCGTCTTCCTGCCAAACTGGTTTGGATGACTCGCTCCCTTACACCAACATAGCTGGGAATGGCTTCATAAAGCAGCATCCCACAAAGGCGCACTGTTTACAGGGACAGAATGACTGAAGTCACAGGGTGGGGCAAATGGATGGGGCGCTCTGGGGATTCACTGGAAAAGATGTTCCGTGGGCAAGCGACTCTTTGGCCTCGAGATCCCCATGTAGGACAGTCAGACCTCTCCACCTCAATCCATTAATCAATCAATCACACTTGTTAAACATCTACTGAGTTCAGGGCACTCTTCTAAGGTCTTTGAAGAGTTCAGTAGAGGAAAGCAGCATGGGAAGCGGCATAGCCTAATGTAAAAAAACCATGGGCCTTGGTGTCAGAGGACCTGGGTTCCAATTCCAAGGTGACATTTTAGGCAAGTCACTCAACTTCTCTGTGCCTCAGATCATCTGTAAAATGAGATATAGTGACATATTCAATCTGTCACCAAACCCTGTTGGTATTTCCTTCATAACATTGCTAAAATCCACCCTTTCCTCTCCTTTCAAACTGCTATCACATTAATCCAAGCACTTATCTTAGCCTACCTTGACAAATGCTTCAGCCTCTTTGCTACCTACCAGCCTCCTGTCTCTCCCGACTCCAGTTCATACTTCACTCTGCAGTCTGGCTCATTTTTCTAAAAAGCAGCATGGCTCAGTGGAAAGAGCCCGGGCTTAGGAGTCTGAGGTCATGGGTTCCAATCCAGGCTCTGCCACTTGTCAGCTGTGTGACTGTGGGCAAGTCACTTAACTTCTCTGTGCCTCAGTTCCCTCATCTGTAAAATGGGGATTTTACACGCAGCACGCAGCACGCTGCTGCTGCTGTGAGCCTCATGTGGGACAACCTGATTACCCTGTACATACCCCAGCACTTAGAACAATGCTCTGCACATAGTAAGCACTTAACAAATACCAACATTATTATTATTATTAAAAATCTCTCCACTGCCCCAGAACCTCCAGTGGCTGCCCATCCATCTCCGCATCAAACAGAAACTCCAGACCATGGGTTTTAAAGTATTCAGCCATCCTACCCCCTTTACCTCTCGGATTTTCTGCTACAGCCCAGTCCACACACTTCACTCCTCTAATGCCAACCTCCTCACAGTACCTTGATCTCATCTATCTCACCTCTGACCCCTTGCCCACATCCTGCCTTCCTTTCATATCTGAAAGACCTTCACTCTCCCCACCTTCAAAGCCTTAGCTGGGATCTCTTGCTTCTCTCATTCTACAACCCAGGCCGCATACTTCACTCCTCTAGTGCTAACCTTCTCACTGTGCCTCGATCTCGCCTGTCTCGCCGCTGACTTCTGGCCCACATCCTGCTTCTGGCCTGGAACACCCTCCCTCCTCAAATCCGACAGGCAATTACTCTCCCCCCTTCAAAGCCTTCATGAAGTATGTGACTGTGGGCAAGTCACTTAACTTCTCTGTGCCTCAGTTCCCTCATCTGTAAAATGGGGATTAAGACTGTGAGCTTCATGTGGGACAACCTGATTACCCTGTATCTACCCCAGCGCTTAGAAAAGTGCTCGGCACATAGTAAGCGCTTAACAAATACCAACATTATTATTATGAAGGCACATCTCCTCTGAGAGGCCTTCCCAGACAGAACCCCTCTTTTCCTCATCTCCCTCTCCCTTTGGTGTCACCCTGACTTACTCCCTTTGTTCTTCCCCACTCCTTCCCAGCCCCACAGCACTTACGTATGTAATCTGTAATTTTATTTATTTGTATTGATGCCTATCTCCCCCACTCTAAACTGTGAGCTCTTTGTGGGCATGGAATGTCACTGTTTATTGTTGTATTTTACTTTCCCAAATGCTTAGTACTGTGTGCTCTGCACAGTAAGTGCTTAATAAATACAATTGGATGAAAGAATTGATAAAACCAAATCTCCTCCAAGAGGCCTTCCCCAACTAAGCCCTCATTTCCCCTACTCCCTCTCCTTTCTGCACCGCTCTTGCATTTGGATGTGTGGTACTTGGATTTGTACCCTTTATTCACCTCATCCTCAGTCCCGTAGCACTTACTTACATAGTTATAAATTATTTATTATTGTCAATAATAATAATAATAGTATTTGTTAAGCGCTTACTAGGTGTCGAGCACTGTTCTAAGCTCTGGGGTAGCTACAAGCTAGTCGGGTTGGACACAGTCCCTGTCCCACATGGGGCTCACAGTCTTAATCCCCATTTTCTTAATCCCCATTTTACAAATGAGGTAACTGAGGCACAAAGAAGTTAAGTGACTTGTCCAAGGTCACCCAGCAGACAAGTGGCAGAGCCGGGATTAGAACCTAATCCTTAATATCTGTAGGTTCAATATGAGTAGGAAGCTCTGCTTATATTAAGGGCTCAATAAATGCCATTGATTGATTAATTAATTAATCTTCCCTCCTACTTAGACTGTGAATCTCATATGCAACAGGAACTGTGGCCAACCTGATTATCTTGCATCGTAAGTCAGTAGTACTTATTGTTCATCTAGTGGGTCACAGAGAAGCAGCTTGGCCTAGTGGAAAAAGTACGGGCCTGGGAGCCAGAGGGCCTGGGTTCTGATCCCAGCTCCACCACTTGCCTGCTGTGAAACTGGGCAAGTCACTTCATTTCTTTATATCTGTTTCCTCAACTGCAAAGTGAAGATTCAATACCTGTTCTTCCTCCAGCTTGGACTGTGAGCCCCATGTGGGACAGGGACTGTGTCCAGCCTAATTATCTTGCATTTACCTCAGTGTTTGGGCACATAGTAAGTGCTTAGCAAATACCAATGTTATTATTATTGTAGCCCTGTACTAATGATTTGGGAGAATTCAATAATCAATCAATTGTATTAATTGAGGCCCTGCTGTGTGCAGTATTAAGCCCTTGGGGGAGTACAGTATAAGATAGTTGGTAGACATGTTCCCTGCTCAAAATGAGCTTACACAGTTCAGAGGATACAGATACAAAATAACTTACACATAGAAGAAGGGGAAGGAAAACCAGATAGGGAGTTGAGTAAGTTTTCAAATAGTAGGGCATGCAACTTGATACATACAGAAGTGCTGTGGGTGGATGTGAGGACATAGGAGTTTACAGTCTAATAGGAAAGACAAAAAGGCATGAAAAAGAGAGGCTCAGTAGTTAATAAGAGACTGGAGAGAAGGGTAAGTGAATAAACACATACTTAAAATGTAGAATATATAAATAGATGTGTAGAAGAGTGATCTGGATAACTGTATGTTAAGTGCTGAGATGGGAATTAGGAGGATCTATCCTGGGGAGAAGGAAATTCATCAAGGAAAATTTCCAGGACATAGTGGGATTTCGGGGTGGGGGTATTGGAGACCGGGATATGTGTGGTCTGGTGGATTTCAGATAACAGGGCACAGGCAGCAGTCTGGCAACCAGGCCCAGATAAATGGAAGCCCCTGGGAAGGTTCAGCCTGGAGAGGAGAAGGCAGGCAGGTGGGTGCTCTTCGGGGGTAGATGTGATGCTTATGGGGTAGGGGCTGATGGCTGCTCTTCTGACCACTAATGCCAGCAGTGGGAAAATGGGCTTGCACAAACTTGGAAGGAAGTGGGCCATCCATGTGGAGGGGAGCGCCTAGGCTGTTGGAAGTGTGGGATGAAGCCCTGACCTCCATGGCCATGTAAAGAGGAACACCTGGACTCTCAGAAGCATGGGAAGGCCTGATCTCTAAGGCCAACAGCTGGACTGTTGGTAGGATGGGATGAAGCCCTGACTTTCACAGCCACTCAGAGGGGAATGCCTGGACTGCCGGAAGGATGAGCTGAATCCCTGACCTCCGTCCATGCAGAGGGAAATGCCTGAACTTTTGGAAGGATGGGATGAAGGCCTGACCTCCATAGCCGTGCAGAGGGTGAACGCCTGAGCTTCGGAGCAGGATGAAGTCTTGACCTTTGAGAACACGCAGAGGGGAACGCCTTGGCTGTCGGAAGGATGTCCTGAAGGCCTAGTCCATCTTGTTTGGCCAAGTCACCATTTGCTTGGAGTGAGCACACCACATCTGTCACTGATCTTATTTATCTCTTGGAGCCAGCAGAAGCCTTTGGACACCACCCCACTGCAGATGCTGAGAAAGAAACAGATAAGGAAGTGGAATTGGCCCGATTCTGCTGGAGTGAGTAGAACAAGGTGGAGCTCAGTCACCCTAGACCTCATAAGCTCTTTGCAGTGGGATGGGATCACTGTTAGCTGGTCTACCTCTCTCCTCTGCCCAGAGTGTGGGATGCCAGCTCTGCAATGGCACCACTAGGAAGTTGGGGCACCTGGTTGGTTGTCGTTTGTATAGAAGTAGACCCTGCTTTGATCTGGGCGTTGGAGAAGCCATGGAACGTATTCACAAAGTGGCATGTTGCACTGAGGTGAGCCCAGAGGCTCGGGCTTGCCTGTAGAAAATTGTTTCCATGATTAGTGTGGTTGAACCTAGGTGAGCTTGGTGGTTCGGGACTGTTTCTCATGACTTTTACGCTGAATGCTAGCATATTAGATAACTAGGTGAGCCCGGCTGGTAGGGCATATTATATCGAATTACGTATTAGACGATCTTGAGGAACCTGCTTGATGGGCCCTGATTATCTGCGTCTACCTCTCTGTGATTCTGCTTCAGCTTGAGTGTGTGTGGGACCAAATAAAGAAATCGAAGTACTCATTTTTAAATAATAATAATAATGGCATTCGTTAAGCACTTACTATGTGCCAAGCACTGTTCTAAGCACTGGAGGAGATACAGGGTAAAATAAAAAATAAATAAATTGTGGTATTTGTTAAGCGCTTACTATGTGCAAAGCACTGTTCTAAGCACTGGGGGATACAAGGTGATCAGGTTGTCTCACATGGGGCTCACAGTTTTAATCCCCATTTGACAGATGAAGTAACTGAGGCACAGGTAAGTTAAGTGACTTGCCCAAGGTCACACAGCTGACTAGTGGTGGAGCTGGGATTAGAACCCATGACCTCTGACTCCCAAGCCCATGCTCTTTCCACTGAGCCACGCTGCTTCCCAATCAGGTTAATCAGGTTGTCCCATGTGGGGCTCACAGTCTTAATCCCCACTATACAGATGAGGTAACTGAGGCACAGAGAAGTTAAGTGGCTTGCCCAAGGTCACGGGGCAGATGAGTGGCGGAGCCAGGATTAGAACCCACGTCTTCTGACTCCCAAGCCCATGCTCTTTCCACTAAGTCATGCTGCTTTGCATCTTGGCTCGGTCCGTCTAGCCCCTCTGCTCATACTGGTGGGCATAAGAAGGATTCCCAGAATCCAGGTCTTATTGATGACACCTCCACGACCCCACAGAAGGAAAAGACTGGACTGTCAGAAGGATGAGATGAAGCTCTGTCTTCTGCAGCCATGCAGAGGGCAACACCTGGGCTGTTGGAAGGTTGGAATGAAGCCCTGACCTCCGCGGACACACAGAGGGGAACGGATAGGCTGTTGGAAGGGTGGGATAAAGGTCTGATGTCCACGGACACACAGAGGACACCTGGGCTTTTGGAAGGGTGGGATGAAGCTCTGATTTTTGTGGCTACGCAGAGGGGAATGCCTGGACTATCAGAAGGAGGGGATGACTCCATGGCCACATGGAGGGGAATGCCTGGACTATCAGAAGGAGGGGATGACTCCATGGCCACATGGAGGGGAATGCCTGGACTATCAGAAGGATGGCATGAAAGCCTGACCTCCACAGGCATGTGGAGGGGAATGCCTGGGCTATCAGAAGGATGGGATAGAACGCTGACCTCCACAGGCACGTAGAGGAGAATGCCTGGGCTGTCGGAATGATGGGATGAAGGCCTGACCTCTGTGGCCACACAGAGGGGAGCCCCTGGACTGCCGGAAGGATGGGATGAAATCCTGATCTCTGCGGCCACATAAAAGGGAATGCCTGGGCTGTCGGAACGATGGGTTGAAGCCCTGACGTCCACGGCCATGCAGAGGGGAATGTCTGGACTGTCGGAAGGTTGGGATGAAGGCCCTACCTACTCGGCCACACAGAGGGTGATGCCTGAACCCTTGGAAGAATGCGATGAAGGCCTGACCTCCACAGCCAAGCAAAGGGGAACGCCTGGGCTGTCAGAAGGGTGGGATGAAGGTTTGACCCCCGTCGCCACACAAACAGAAATATCTGGTCTGTCGGAGAATGGGATGAATCCCTGGCCTGCACAGACACGCAGGGGACTCGCAGACAAGCCTAGGCTGTCAGAAGGATGGGATGAAAGCCTGACCTCTGCGGCCACGCTGAGGGGAGCACCTGGGCTATCGGAAGGGTGGGATGAAGGCCTGGCCTTCATGGCCATGCAGAGGGGAACTCTTGGGCCATTGGAAGGATGGGATGACGCCTCGCCCTCCGCAGCCACGTAGTTGGCTGGAGGAGATGGGTAGGGACGAATGACTACTATCTGCCCCCATGACCTCCCACCCTGAGCCCCAGATCTTGGTGATCAGCCCCGTGGCTCCCTAGTGACACACCCTTTTCCCCACTGCCCTCCAGTCTGTGCTCTCAGGCCCACCCAGACGGATCCCATCACTGACTGCTACCCAAGGGCTGTCCCCCCGCATGTCAGCTCCTCTCACCTCACCAAGCCCTTCTCCACTCTTCCTTGGGCACCAAGCCCCCCTGAACTGCTGGCCTCCTCCTCCAAGCCTGCTCCAAGTCTGCTCCATCATCCTTTGCCTTTGAGGCATTCTATCAACTCTCTCTCCTCCACTTCTGTTCTCTCTTCTCCCACTATGCCCCCTCTCGCACTCTTCATCTGTCTCAAGGTAACTTACTCAACATCGTGCGTCATTCTAGTCTCTCCCTAAGTCGACCTCTTGTTTACAGCATCCTCCTGCCTCAAATTCCCTCCCATCTTCCCATCTTGAAAAGCCCTGTTGAAATGCCATATACTCCAGGAGATCTTCCTCAGTTCATCTCTCCACCTTATATTCCCCCAACTTCCATGTCAGCCCTTCTGCACCACTAAGCACTTAGTCCCACCCTCTTGTAACACATGAGTACATATATTTTATGTGCTATCATTCCCTGGAATGGTTATTTATTTTAGCCTCTCCTGCTAGATTGTAAACTCCTTGAAGGCATGGATCCTGTCCATTAACTCTATTGTAATCATCATCATCATCATCATCATCATCATGATATTAGTGGTTAGTAATAATGATAATAACAATATTAATAATGGTATTTGTTAAGCACTTACCATGTACCAAGCACTAGTCTGTTTCCCAGTCCGATGCTATTTCCATCAATCCATGCTGCTTCTCCCAAGTATTTAGTAGAGTGCTCTGAGCAAAGTAGGCACCCAGGAAATATTCGAGAGAGACCCTCCCACCCACCACCCTACTAGCACTCCCATCTGCCTGTCCTCCAGCAGGGAGGGTGAGGAGTGAGGCCTTCTCAGCTTCCAGAAAGTTGGGAAGGAAGGCTGTGGCTGTAGCCCAGCCCACTGGATGGGGAACAGTGCTCCTCTAGCTTCAGTGCCCTAACCCTCTGTTTTTGTTTCTTAGACATGCTGTTTTTGAGTTTTTATTGTTGGAACCTTCCTTATGTGTCCACTGCAGGTCCCCTCTCCCCTCCTTTATTTTTAGATGGTAAACACATCGGGGGCCAGGGACCCTGCCTAATTTTTCCCTGTGTATTCTTCTTCAATGCTTAGCACAGAACTCCACTTCATAAATAGCGTTACAACAACCACAGCGTCCACTGATCCATGGATCCAAGGATCGATCGATCCTGGACGTGGACCCCAGAAGGATCCACCCGGTTAATTTGGCAGACAGGGCCCTTTTCTGCCACCAGCGTTTGGACTTCAAAACCACAGCTCAAATTGCCAATCTTAAAATCCCTTCCCAAAACATGGTGCGGACAATCGGACAGGTGCTCCTTGTTCTGAAACCCAATGTTACTTCTTCCTAACCCCAGTTCATTCCTGGCCCCCGCAACTAAAGAAGGGATGCAGTCCTAAAGGGCACCATGACTTCTGATGCTAATCTTCTTAACTTAACCCAGTCTTCCAACACAGCTGGGAGAGGAGCTCATAGGAGGTACCGGGCAGTTCCTTTGGGCTGCTGTAGCCCTGTTCCTGTGGCTCCTGCCCGGCCCCAAACTCCTGGTGGTTTCTGGGGGCTCTCATCTCCTCTGGATTTGAGCAAAGAGGAAAAGCTGATAAGTGCTGCTCTGGGACCACCCTCATCCACAGCCTCTGCCAGTGATCTTTAAAGGTTGGAAGGCATCTTATAAGGATATATAGAGAGTACATATATAAAATTGTCTATAAACTAGATATCTATAAATTATATACAACACATTATTCACATTAATGCTGTTTCACCCTCTAGACTGTAAACTCATTGTAGGCAGGGAATGTATCTACCAACTCTGATATAGTCTCCCAAGTGCTTAGTACAGTGTTCTGCACACAATAAGCACCCAATACATACCATCAGTTGATTGGAAACTAACTCTGTGTAACAGACTCACTCACTTGTTTTGAGCAAGGAAGTGCAAATTGATTCTTTTAGAAGATTTTGCTGTTTAGAAAGAGATGGTGACCTCTGTTTTAACCATGCCTTTGCCAAGCCTGAGGAGAAAAAGACAAATGAGGAGGAGCAGGCCCTAGCCCCATCGATACAAGCCAGGAGACTTACCGGAGGGTGTCTCACGGGGAGCCAAAGTGGCAGGAGGGCAGAGAAGGCCTGGGTCTTGCAGAAGGCAGGCCTAGAAAGAAGAAGAGAAGTCAAGAGAGAAGAGTGGAGGAGCCCACTGGGTTCAGTGCTGCTTTCTGCGGACAGTAAGTCCTGCCCTCTGTGTTAATGGTCCATGAGTCTCGGGGAGTAATATTAGAGGGCTTTACCTTTAACTGAAATGCTGGGGTCAGTACTAAAATAGGGTGCTTCAGAAGGACATAGAGAATGTGGAGAGCATCCAGAGGTGACAGAAACATTGGGAGTTAGGACCAAAGGAAAGATTTGTGGGAATTTTAAAAATTTGGGATGCAGTTAAGATGCCAGAAGCTGAACTCTGGCCTCCAAGCCTCCCTTCCTGACCCTGGAGGAGTCTAGCCTGGGCAAGTGTTGAGGAGATGAGGAACCAGGGAATGGGATGCTGCTATTTCTGATGATTTTCCTCTCCCGGTCTCCCTCCTTCTCCTGCTCCCACCTAGGGAGGAAGGATTCCTCTGTTCTCCTTCTCCTGGAAGCCCAGTCCATTCTCCTCTCGATAGCCTCCTTGTAGGCCGGGGGCCTGCTTCTCAGCCTTCAGCATCGTGCTTTGCGCATTATGAAACTGTACTATTGGGGGAGTGGATGGGGCCACAGCCAGGAAGCCTACATAATAATAATGTTGGTATTTGTTAAGCTCTATGTGCAGAGCACTGTTCTAAGCACTGGGGTAGATACAGGGTAATCAAGTTGTCCCTCGTGAGGCTCACAGTCTTAATCCCCATTTTACAGATGAGGGAACTGAGGCACGTAGAAGTTAAGTGACTTGCCCACAGTCACACAGCTGACAAGTGGCAGAGCCAGAATTCGAACCCATGACATCAGACTCCCAAGCCCGTGCTCTTTCCACTGAGCCACGCTGCTTCTCGAGACATGCCTCAGGCCCATCCCTGGGTGGAACCACTGCCAAGACAGAGGTGTCACAGTCTCTCAGGGAGCCAGCAGAGCTCCCGGGTCAAAAGTTCTTCTGGGAGCCCTTGTCTTGGGCCCTCGGAGGGGAGCCGGGCCCTGGAAGTCCCACTGAACTTCCCCGGGCCCCTACTACCGGGGGAATTGCAGGAAGAGGGGAGGGTGAGTGGAGGGGTTTTCTGCCAGCCGTCCTGCCACCTGGCCTAGAGTGACACTGGCCAGCCTCCCTAGGGTAGCCGCATACCAGCATGCCAATCAGCCTAACTTTACCAGCCCTGGCCCTGCCCCTCCAGTGACATTTCTATGGGAGACCAATTGGCTATGGTTATCAAAACACAGAACCCTCAATCGATCAATCAACCATTCGTATTTATGGAATGCTCACTGTGTGCAGAGCACTGTACTAAGTGCTTGGGAGAGTACAACCTAACAGAGCTAGAAGAACCACAGAACCACAACCTTCTCACTTGCCTCATCTCCCACACTCCTCCTCCCTGTAAATCAGTACAGTCCCCCCACAGAGACCTCAGCTCTCTCTACCCCATCCATCTCTCTCAGCGCTTCACACCCCACCCAGCATTCCTACCCACTCTACCCCCTCTTGATGACCAAATAGATATTCTCAGCTCCACCCTCTCTACTCAACTCAACTCACCCTCTCCTCTATCCCTTAGTCACTCTGGCACCACTAACACACAGCCCCAGATCACCTCCACTGTCCGCCTCCTTTGCTCTTATGCTCAAGCCTCTGAACGCTGCCGGAGGAAATCTAAACATCAGGCCAATCTTGTCCAGTCCAAGTTAGATGTTTCTTGCCTTAACTCTGCCCTCTCCTCTGCCCGGAAAAACTATTTCTCTTCCCTTTATTGACACCCATGCCCATCACCCTTGTCAGCTGTTCTGGACATTAAACTCCCTTCTTAGGCTCCCTGTCCCTCCCTCTCGCCCATCCCTCACCCCCCAAAATCTGGCCACCTATTTCATTAAGAAAATTAACACCATCAGGTCTAAGCTCCCCCAAATCACCCCTCCCCCTCCTCCATCTCCCTCTCCCCTCCTCTAGGCCCCCTTTTCAACTTTCCCATCCTCCCAGCAGTATCTTAAGAGAAGATCTCCTCCCTCCTCTCAAGTGACACCCCCTCCACCTGTGCTTCAGACCCCATTCCCTTGCACCTTATAAAAACTCTCGCCCCCTTCCCTTCTCCCCTCCTTAACTTCCATCTTCAACCACTCACTCTCCAATGGCTTCTTCCCATCTGCTTTCAAACATGTCCACGTCTCCCTCATCCTAAAAAAACTCCGCCTTGACCCCCTCGACCCCCTCCAGTTATCACCCCATCTTCCTCTTACCCTTCCTTTCCAAGCTCCTGGAGCAAGTAGTCTACTCTACCTGCCTTGAATTCCTCTCTTCCAACTCTCTCCTGGACCCCCTCCAATCTGGCTTCCACCTCCTCCACTCCACTGAAACCACCCTCTCAAAGGTCACCAGTGATGTCCTTCTTGCCAAGTCCAATGGCTCCTACTTCATCCTAATCCTCCTCGACCTCTCAGCTGCCTTTGATACTGTCGACCATCCTCTTCTCCTCAACACAATATCCAATCTTGGCTTCAGTGACGCCATCCTCTCCTAGATCTCCTCTTCTTTCCATCACCTTGCCCCCTCCTACCTCTCCTCCTTTCTTTCTACTGCCCACCCCACACGCTCCGCTCCTCAGCCGATCACCTCACCATCCCATTCACGCCTATCCCTCCATTGGTCTGTCCTACCGCTGTCCTGGAATGACCTCCCTCCTCACCTCCGCCAAGCTAATTCTCTTCCCCTCTTCAAGGCCCTACTGAGAGCTAACCTCCTCCAAGAGGTCTTCCCAGGCTGAACTTCCCCTTTTCCCTCTGCTCCCACTGCTCCCTCTCTGCTCCCTTTCCCCCATCTGCTCCCTCCCCTTCCCCCCCTTCACCTCCCCTCAGCTAAGCCCCCTTTCCCTTTGCTCCTCCCCCATCCCTTCCCCTCCCCTCAGTACTGTGCTCATTTGTATATATTTTTATTACCCTATTTATTTTGTTAATGAGGTGTACATCCCCTTGATTCTATTTATCATAATTATGTTGTCTTGTTTTTGTCCGTCTGTCTCCCGTGATTAGACTGTGAGCCCGTCATTGGGCAGGGATTGTCTCTGTTGCCGAATTGTACATTCCAAGCGCTTAGTACAGTGCTCTGCACATAGTAAGTGCTCAATAAATACTACTGAATGAATTAATGAGTGAACATCGCCAAGATCCAAGATCCACCCTTTCCTCTCTATCCAAATCACTACCACGTTAGTAGTGATTTCTCCATGTTGGAGAAGCAGCGTGGCTCAGTGGAAAGAGCATGGGCTTTGGAGTCAGGGCTCATGAGTTCGAATCCCAGCTCTGCCACTTGTCGGCTGTGTGACTCTGGGCAAGTCACTTAACTTCTCTGTGCCTCAGTTCCCTCATCTGTAAAATGGGGATTAAGACTGTGAGCCCCACGTGGGACAACCTGATTCCCCTATGTCTACCCCAGCGCTTAGAACAGTGCTCGGCACATAGTAAGTGCTTAACAAATACCAACATTTATTTATTTATTTTTTTTACAGTCACTCATCCCAACTGGATTACTGTATCAGCCTCCTTTCTGACCTCCCAACCTCCTGTCTCTCCCCACTTCAGTCCATATTTCACTCTGCTGCCTGGATTATCTTTCTACAGACACGTTCTGGGCATGTCACCCCGCCTCCCGAAAAATCTCCAAGGCTTGCCTATCAACTTCCATAACAAACGAAAACTCCTCACTACTGGTTTTGAAGTGGGTGGACAACCAGTGGAGTTTTTTGAGGAGTAGGGAGACAAGGCCTGAACGTTTTTGTAGAAAAATGATCTGGGCAGGAGATGTCACTCTTTATTGTTGTATTGTATTTTCCCAAGTGCTTAGTATAGTACACAGTAAGCGCTTAATAAATATGATGGAATAAATATGATTGAATGACTGAAGTAGGGCGAGATAGGAGGGTGAGAGCTCAGCAAGGAGGCTGATGCACTAGCTGGTTCCCAGGTTGGCAGGATGACTGGCACATAGCTGGAGCTCTTTGGGGGACAGGGAGAGAGAAGGCTGTTTGCTTGGCTCCAGTGCAGGGAGCTAAGAACACACAGCGAGGCGAGGCTACGGTTCCCGGATGGTTCATTCAGGCACGATGGGAAGGAGCCGAGAAAACAGCGACTTTTCTACCTGGCCCAGAGTACAGAGAGAAGACAAGGAAGGAAAGGGTGAATCTGAAAACAGTGTGGGGAAAGAACCTGCGGGATTTAGTGATAGGGAACGTTAGGCAATGAATTATTATAGAATCTCCTATTTAAGAAAAATAAATAATTATCTTTGGGGGATGGGTTAAAGTACAGTTCTGCTTGGAAAAAGTGAGTTGGACCAGATGTCCTTTGTCAACCTATCATTTGGTGATTCTGTGCCTCTCTGTGCACTTCAATAATTAGTTGCTATCGTCTATTGCCTCCCTTTGTTCTCCAATTTTGTGAGAGATTTTGGCATCTTTCTCCCCTTCCTCATTCATTCATTCTTTCATTCAGTCATATTTATTCATTCAATCATATTTAATGAGCACTTACTGTGTGCAGGATACTGTACTAAGAGGTTGGAAAGTACAATTTGGCAGCAGATTGAGACAATCCCTACCCAACAGCGGGCTCACAGTCTAGGAGGGGGGAGACAGACAACAAAACATAACAAGTAGACAGGCATAGATAGTATATTCTTTAGAGAAGCTGTGTGGCCTACTGGAAAGGCCACAGGACTGGGAGTAGGAAGAATTGGGTTCTAATCCCAGTTCTGCCACTTGCCCGATGTGTGAATTTAGGCAAGACACTAAACTTCTCTGTGCTTCAGTTTCCTCAGCTGTTAAATGGGGATATCTTAGACTATGAACCTGTGAGGGGCAGGGACTGTATTTGACATGATGATCTTGTATCTACCTCAGCGCTTGGTTGGGGTAGACACAGTGCTTGATTTATGATAAATTCTTAATAGATATTATGGTTATTATCATTATTATTCCTTCTCGTCTTCATCGCTCCTCTGATCCTTCGAGATTTCAATCTCTATGTGGACATTCCTGATGAATCCCCAGCCACCTCTGTCTTCTCACTCCTCAACTCTATTGACCTCCTGCTTCACCACACTTCAACCTCTTACCAACTTGGACACTTGCTCGATCTTGTCGTTTCTAATTGTTGTATAATCTCAAAGCTCATCAACTTGGAAATCCCACTCTCTGACCGTATCTATAAATTATTTCTTTATATTAATATCTGTCTCTCCCTTTAGGCTGTAAGCTTGTTGTGGGCAAGGAATGTGTTTACCAACTCTGTTGTAGTGTACTGTCCCAAGCGCTTAGTACAGTGCTCTGAACACAGAAAGCGCTCAATAAATACCATTGATTGATTGGTTGACCACAGTGTGGCCTAGTGGATAATAATAATAATAATGTTGGTATTTGTTAAGCGCTTACTATGTGCTGAGCACTGTTCTAAACACTGGGGTAGATGCAGGGTAATCGGGTTGTCCCATGTGAGGCTCACAATCTTAATCCCCATTTTACAGATAAGGTAACTGAGGCCCCGAGAAGTTAAGTGACTTGCCCAAAGTCACACAGCTGACAGGTGGCAGACCCGGGATTAGAACCCATGACCTCGGCTAGAGCACAGGCCTAAGACTCAGAAGGTCCTGGGTTCTAGTCCCTGATCTGCCACTTGTCTGCTGGGTGACCTTGGGCAAGTCAATTAACTTCTTTTTGACTCAGTTACCTCATCTGTAAAATGGGCTTTAAGACTGTGAGCTCCATGTGGGACATGGACTGTGTCCACTCGCACTCCATCCTGTTGGTTCAACCTTCACATCATAGCTAAAATCCACCATTTCCTCTCCCTCCCAACTAGTACCGCATTAATCCAAATAGTTATCCTCTCCAATAAATATGATTGAAATACAATTGATTGAATGAAATACAATTGAATGAATGAATGAATAAGTAAATACCCTTTCCTGCTACTATTTCCCCTCTCCATAATTTATTCCAATGCCTGTCACCCTCTGTAAACTGTAAGATCTTTTGGGCAGGGATTGTGTCTACCAGCTCCAACATATTTTACATTCCCAAACCCTTAGCACAGTGCTCTGAGCACAGTTAGTGGTCAATAAATACCATTCACTGACTGATAGATTGATTCCTGAAATAGGTGAGTAGAGGGCAAGAGTTCAGCCCATTATGAAGTGTACCCAAAGAGTTTTTTTCCATACATGTCCCATCTGGGACCAAAATGGCCACAGGATAGTCTGCTCTACTCCTCTCACCTACCCTGGCAGCCAGTTGCCTAGGTAGGAATCCCACATTTCAGGATTCCTGCAGGACCTGACATCCTCAAAGAGCACCATAGTGCTTCAGACAGAAAAATTCACCATTGATGACTTAGCCCCAGAAGGTAAAAACCCAGACCAGAACCCAGGTCTCCTGATTCCCAGAAGAAGGTTCTTTCTACTGGACTAACAGCAGGACTGAATATGCATTAATATACCAATCTACACCTGACTTTAGTTTTTTGATTTTAGTTTGAAATTTTTATGTTAGAAATTCTTACATTAAAGAATCAAGCAAAAATGGAAAAACTAGCTCCATCTTCAATTAATGAAGAGTTTCATTCATTAATTAAGATTAATTAAGAGTTTAACTCTTTCTAATTAATTCCTAAATTAATTTTTCATTGGGTACAACACATTGCACTTTATGTGTGAGAAATACAAAACAAGCAAGTGACACATTTTTGCCCACAAAGACTTGACACTTTAAAGGGAGAGGCAGACATAAAAGTATTGAGAAGTAGAATAATCACACGCAAAAAATGAAAGTACAATTGAGCATATAAATATATGCATATGTGTGTGTATCACATAAACATTTTTATTCATTCATTCAATCTTATTTATTGAGTTCATACTGTGTGCAAAACAATACACTAAGTGCTTGCGTGAGTACAATACAAGAATATAAGGACACATCCCTGCACACCACGAGCTTACAGTCTAGAGGGGGAATGACCTGAGGATGCATCTAAGTAGCTAGAGATAGATAATGGATTTAGATGATTGGGATACCATAATAGCAATAGTATTTAATATGCTTTTGTGGGCAGGGAATGTGTCTGTTTATTGTTGTAGAGTACTCTCTCCAGCACTTAAGTTCAGTGTTCTGCAAGCAGCAAGCCCTCAATATATACAATTGACTGTGTGCAGAGCACTGTGCTAATTGCTGGAAAAGATTATTCAGGGGGAAATGGACAAGGTCCCTGTCCCTGGAGGGATGTGCGGTCTGAAAATAAAAAGAGGGAGAGGGGAATGGCAACAAACACTCAGGGAAAGAGGAAATAAAATACTTAGACAACAGAATTTCAGGTTCCTCGGGGCTCATAGTTCACAGCACAACCGTCGTCCCAGTGACCCTACAATGGCAGGTAACACAGTCTTCCCAGGGCTTTGTAGAGATGGTGTCAGGATGCTGTTGTTTTTCTCCATCCCATCGGGGTGGTGGAAGGTGGGTTGGAATGGAGGTTCCTTGCTGGCATGGAGGAGAGACAACACAGGATCTTGAGAGGGGCAGCAGGGTGGCCCTGGGAGTCATGATGGGGGTAGTAACAGGTAACCATCCGGTGGATCCGGATGGCTACCTGTGGAGACGTCGTAGACACAATCAGCAGTGGCTTAAATCCACATGGTGCACAGGGCATGTTGGGAGCAGAGCTCTGGAGCCACAGTGGGGCCCGTCCACTGGAGGGGCCTGGAGTGCACTCACAGTCTTGACTCCAAGAAGACTTTGAAAATGGGGAGGACTGTATACTGTGGAATTGGATCGTGGGATGGAGTTTCAAGCCAGAAGAACAGCATGAGAGAGGGGCTGAAGGAGGGAGAGTTGAAGGTGAGGTACTGCTCGTTTGGGAGCCATAAAGAGGGCAGGTGGTGGAGGAGGAGGGAAAAATAACAGATAGGCCAGGTTTGGTGAGATGGGAGATAGCTCTGAAGCTAACTGGTGGGATTTTTGCTTAATGTGGAGGGGGAGTCAGTGGAGAGTTATGAAGATGTGTGTTGAGTGATGCTGCAAGAAGATGAGGGGAGAATCTGGAATCAGGGAGGCCAGGGAGGAGGCCGATACAGAAGCCTAGGTGAGATTTGAGCAGAATTTGTACCACTGTTTGGATGGAGTAGAGGGGGCAGCTCTCGTGTAGAAAGCATCGGAAGGATTTGGCAACAGTTTGAATTCGACACATGAAAGACAATGAGGAGTCTTGGATAACACCAAGATTTGGGCTCCTGAGACAGGGAAGAGGGTAGTGTGGTTGTCTATGATGAGGAAGTTAGGAGGAAGAAGAGATTTGGTTGATGAGTAGTTTGATTTTAGACATGTTAAGTTGGACATTCTGGTGGACAGTAAAGTGGAGATGTAACTCTCTTCCCCTCTTCAAAGCCTTACTGAGCGCTCACCTCCTCCAGGAGGCCTTCCCAGACTGAGCCCTCCCTTTCCCTCTACTCCCTCCCTCTGCTCTACCCCCTTCCCCTCCCCACAGCAGTTGTGTATATTTGTATAAATTATTTATTACTCTATTTTATTAATGATTTGTATATATCTATGATTCTAGTTATCTATCTTGATAGTAGTGATGTCTGACTACTTGTTTTGTTTTGCTGTCTCCCCCTTTTAGACTGTGAGCCAGTTGTTGGTCAGCGATTGTCTCTGTTGCCGAATTGTACTTTCCAAGCGCTTAGTACAGTGCTCTGCACACAGAAAGCGCTCCATAAATATGATTGAATGAATGAGGTGCAGAGAAGTGAAGTGACTTTCCCAATTGGCAGAGCTAGGATTAGAACCCAGGTTATTCTGATTCCCAGTCTGCGCTCTTTCCACCAGGTCACACTGCTCCTCTGGCCAATTAGCTTAGAACCCCTTCTCTCCAAGGCAAATGATGAAATTTCTCAATTCAACAGTATTATATTTCAGTGATTAAACAAGGAAAGCAATTAGTCTAATCAGTACAGACAACTTCAGGAAACCAGACACACCAACTCTTATTACCTGGACTCCCTTTCCCCACCTTTCGAGCTCCAGGTCCTGAGGTCCCAGGGTTGCCCGTTGGATTTCTTTTCATTGCTAGCCGCAACAGCAGCAACAGAAACAGTGGAATCTGGGCCCCAAAATGCTGGGGAAGATCGCCCTGCCTGGAGCTGTGAAAAGCCCAGAGATGGTTCCCTCCAGTGGGGTCAGCTGCTTGTTGTTAACTCTCACTGTAGTTTGTTTATCTCGGTGATACTTATTAAAGTGGGGATTTTGGGGGGTTCTGGCTCCTTATCTCCTTCCCTGTGGTTCTGCCCTCCCACCTCCAACTTTAATAATAAAAATAATAATGTTATTATTATTGAGGTAATAATAATGTTGGTATTTCTTAAGCACTTACTATGTGCAGAGCACCATTCTAAGAGCTGGGGTAGATACAGGGTAGTCAGGTTGTCCCACATGAGGCTCACACTCTTAATCCCCATTTTCCAGATGAGGTAACTAAGGCACCGAGAAGTTAAATGATTTGCCCAAAGTCACACAGCTAAGTGGCAGAGCTGGGATTCAAACCCACGACCTCCAACTCCCAAGCCCAGGTTCTTTCCAATGAGCCACCCTGCTTCTTTAGGTGATGAGGCCCTGCCCCCCGGGCCTCTGGAACCTTATCTTAGTCAAGAACCTTTTCCCAGGGCTCAGAACAGTGTTTGGCCCAAAGCAAGGATGGAATAAAGCAAGGATGGAATAAATGCAATAAACACCGAGCCACCAACTTTTTCATTTTCATCTTTTAAATTACCTTACCTCCGGACGCCACCTACCGGGCCTTAAGTGAGCAGGAATGAGGACTCCATCTGTTCTAATAATGTAATCATGTTGGTTTTGTTAAGCACTTACTATGTGCAGAGCGCTGAGGTAGATATAGGGTTATCAGGTTGTCCCACGTGGGGCTCACAGTCTTAATCCCCATTTTACAGATGAGGTAACTGAGGCAAAGAGGAAGTGAAGTGACTTGCCCACAGTCAGCAGCCAAGTGGAAGAGCCGGGATTCGAACCCATGACCTCTGACTCCCAAGCCCGGGTTCTTTCCATTGAGCCACACTGCTGTTTGATGTTTTGTCAGATCATCATCCCCATCATCGTCAGGAAATTCTGAACAGCCAGTTTGTGTGTGTGTCTCTATAAGTGAGAGCACCGGAGGCTTTCTTAGTCTGGAGAACTATCCTGGCCTCAAATATTGGCCCAGTTGTTAGATCCCAAATTCTCTTAGCAGATGTTTCTCAAAAACTCCCTGCCTTCATCTGTTTACAAGACCCTTTCCCATGAGAAGGTCCCAGGAAAATGTTCTCACGGGGTTTTCAACTAAAATCCTCAAGTGCTGGTGGTTATCCCCCCATTTTCGTGAAATTGTGTACTTATCCAGTCTTCTTTCTTTTAGGTGTAGCCTAATCAATCCCAAAATGGTATTTATTGTACCCTATTTATTTTGTTAATGAGGTGTATATCTCTATGATTCTATTTGTAATAATAATAATAATGTTGGTATTTGTTAAGCGCCTACTATGTGCCAAGCACCGGTCTAAGCACTGGGGTAGATACAGGATGATCAGGTTGTCCCACGTGAGGCTCACAGTCTCAATCCCCATTTTACAGATGGGGTGACCGAGGCACCGAGAAGTGAAGTGACTTGCCCAAAGTCACACAGCTGACAGGTGGTGGAGCTGGGATTAGAACCCATGATCTCTGACTCCTAAACCCGTGTCTTTTCCACTAAGCCACGCTGCTTCTCGTAATTTTGGGAATCATAATGATGCTTCTCATCATTTATCTTGATGATGTCTGCTCTAGACTGCTTGTTTCGTTTTGTTCTGTTTTGTTTTGCTGTCTATCTCCCCTGTTTAGACTGTGATCTCGTTACTGGGCAGGGAATGTCTCTATCTGTTGCTGAATTGTACACTCCAAGTGCTTAGTACAGTGCTCTGTACATAGTAAGCACTCAATAAATACTATTGAATGAATGAATGAACACTTACTAGTTGGGTAACGTTTGGGAGAGTTACAGTTCAACAGAGTTGATAGATATGTTCTCTCCCCACAGTGAGTTTACAGTCTTGGCGGGGGGGTGGGGGTGGCAGTGTCCAAGCCTCGCCTGCTGTGTGACCTTGGGTAAGTCACTTAACTTCTCTTTGCCTCACTTTCTTCATTTGTAAAATGGGAATTAAATATCTGTCCTTTCTCCTTCTTAGACCATGGGCCTCCTGTGGGACAGGTGACCAACCTGACGTCTTGTATCTACCTCAGTGGTTAGTAAAGTGCTTGGCACCTAGTAAGCGTTGAAAAGTCCCATGGGTTATTATGATTATTATATTTTTGCAGATCCTGAGCACTACTCAGGAGAAGCAGCGTGGCTCAGTGGAAAGAGCATGGGCTTTGGAGTCAGGGCTCATGAGTTCGAATCCCAGCTCTGCCACTTGTCCGCTGTGTGACTGTGGGCAAGTCACTTAACTTCTCTGTGCCTCAGTTCCCTCATCTGTAAAATGGGGATTAAGACTGTGAGCCCCACGTGGGACAACCTGATTCCCCTATGTCTACCCCAGCGCTTAGAACAGTGCTCGGCACATAGTAAGCACTTAACAAATACCAACATTATTATTATTATTATTACTCATTGGTTCCGCTGCCAGCAAGCACTGTGAATTCTATTCTTCTACTCCTTCTGCCCTTTCCCCTTCTGCATTGAAAAGACAAGAGTTTTTGTGGTCCCTAAGGTTGATGATGATGATGATGATGATGATGATATGGTCTAGAGAGTTTGGGGATAATGAGTATTTGGAACCACGTTGCATGAAAGCTACCACTTTGCTCTACCATTCATTCAGTTGTGTTTATTGAGCTCTTACCGTGTGCAAAACACTGTCCTAAGCACTAAACAGGCACATTCCCTGCCCACAAGGAGCTCTCCTGGCCATTCTCCCCCACTGCCCCGTCTCAAGGTCGATCTGCTTGACACAGCCCACACCTATCTCTGGACGGGCCTGCGTGTGATCGTAACACTGTTCCCAGAGGAGCAGTCAAGATCATCTGCTGCGGCCTAGCGTGTATACACAAGCCTTTTCTTCCAGTTTAGGAGTTTCCAGCCCGGTACCAAGATAGGTAACCCATAATTAGCAGGCCCTTCTGAAAATCTTTCAAGTCGAGAAAGTCCACTCAGCCAGCTGTTTCCAGAATTCCAACATCAAAGAGGGAGGAGGGAGGTGGGAATGGCAAGAGAAAACCACACCCAGCCTCCTCTGGTTCTGGGTCAGACTAGTCAAGGCTAGTTGTGGAATGGCTTTAAGGGCCTCGGACTGAATTGCACCCCCCAACCCGGGTCTGCTCCAAAGTGGACCTGAGCTCCTGGAACTAACCTGACTCCTGGACACCATTTTGGCTGCGGAAGTCTTCTGGCAGGAGGGGACTTTGAGGTTCTTTTTGCCCCTCGCCCCCTTCCTTGGAAAGTTGGAAGGATGGGCCGCTTAAAAGTGACCATGGGCAGGGGAGACCAGTGACAGCCCCAGAGTGCTGAGATCAGGGAAGCAGCATGGCCTAGTGGAAAGACACAGGCCCGCGAGGCTCCACTGTGAACCTGCCGTGTGACCTTGGGTGAGTCACTTAACTTATCTGTGCCTCAGCTCCTTCATCTGCAAAATGGGGATTCGTTAACTGTTCTCCCTCCTACTTAGACTGTGAGCCCCAAGTGGGACCTGATTATCTTATGTCTACCCCAGTGCTCAGTCAAGTGCTTAGCACATAGTGAGCCCTCAACAGTTATCATGATTATTATTCTCTAAGTCAGCTGGTTTGGAAGCACAATTCCCAAGTGGGTGCCAAATTCTCTCTTGGGCTAAATCCCGGCCTGAGGTTGAAAGTCAGACAGCCCCACGAGGGGAAGCTGAAGCCTGAGCTTGGTTTTCCTGGGACTGACGCCAAAGCCAACCTGCCTTTGGGGAAGGAACAATCAATTGTGTTTTCCCACTTGTACGGAAGTGGGGAAGCTGCCCGGTCCCCCAGCTGTCAGGTGGGCCTTCCCCTGGCCATCATCAAGGGCCTCTCCACTCTCGAAAGCCCCTCTCCGGCTCCTATGGACACCTGCTGGCAATCAGGGCTGTGGGGTGACTCAAAATAACTCCTGCACCAGTGGGGAACATGGAGGTGGAAGGTCTGCAGAAATGATGTCCAAGGAAGGCATAGGGTCGGCAGGTTGACCTAGGGCCGGGGACCCCACTGGACTTCCTGTGTCCTGGGCCCACCAGAACCCGACTCTGGTGACGAGGAAGGAGGAGGTGATGTTTACTGGCCATTAGCTTTCCTCTTAGGTATGGAATCACATACCAGTCCCCACTTTACCATTAGCAAACTGACTTGTTGGCAAAGCACACAGCCAGTAAGGCAACAGAACTGGGCAGCCCCTCCCCTTCCCTGCTCTTAATCACTGTTCAACATAAGGTTAAGTTTGAAGAGGAGGATGAGTGTGTCTTGACAAATGCCCCGTGTCACCAGCATCCCTCTCATTTCCACACCATGATCCTCATATCTTGCTCATCAGTCATCTCTCCCCGAGGCTCTCTCAGCAGGCTGCAGCCCTCTGGCTCTTGAGCTGCCTGGTTAACTCAGTCAATCAATGCTATTTATCGAGAGCTTGCTGTGGGCAGGGCATCGTATTAACTGCTTGGGAGAGTACAATCCAATAGAGTCAGTAGACATATTCTTTGCCCACAAGGAGCTTAGGGGTTTATAGTTCAGAGGCGGAGACAGATATTAAAATAAATTACAGCTTTGTATTTAAATGCTCGGTGGATGAGGGTGGGGCGAATATCAAGTGCTTGAAGACTACAGATCTGAGTGCATAAATGACACAGATATGGCCTAGTGGAAAAGGCAATTAGTACAGTGCTCTGCACACAGTAAGCATTCAATAAATACCATTGATTGATTGACTGAGAGTGAGTAGGGAAAATGAGGTCTTAGTAGGGGAAGGCCTCTTGGAGGAGATACGATTTCAATAAAGCTTTGAAGATAGGGAGAGTGATTGTTGGATGTGAAAAAGGATGACGTTCCAGGCCAGAGGCGGGACATATGCGAGAGATCGAAGGCGAGAGAGAGATGAGTGCTTACTGCTTGCCAAGCACTATACTCAGTACTTGGGAGAATACGGAATACCAATAGAGTTGATAGACGCGATCCCTGCCCTTAAAATACTTACAATCCAGTTGGGGAGGCAGACATCAAAATAAATTGCAGGTAGGGGAAGCAGCCGAGTAAAAGGATATGTACCTAGGTGCTGTGGGACTGGAGGTAGAGGTTGAGTATCCAAGTGCCTAGAGGATACAGACTTTAATGCAAAGGTGATACAGATGGGAAGGAGAATAGGGTGGGGAGAAGAGAGCTTAAAAAGGGCAGGCTTCCTAGAGCAGGTATAAAAATAATAATGATATTTGTTAAGTGCTTACTAAGTGCTAAGCACTGGTAAATTGGGTTGGACACAGTCCCTATCCCATGTGGGGCTCACAGTATCAATCTCCTTTTTGGATGAGGTAAAAATGAAGCACAGAGAAGTGAAGTGACTTGCTCAAGGTTATACCACCGACAAGTGGCGGAGCCGGGGTTAGAATCCATGCCCTTCTCACTCCCAGGCGCATACTCTATCCATGACACTATGCTGATTTTAAGGAGAGTGGTGGTCTGTCAGATTACTTAGACTGTGAGCCTGTGTGGGACAGGCACTGTGTCCAACCTGATTAACTTGTATATACCCCGGCTCTTAGAAGAGTGTGAGGCACCTAGTGTTTAATTTTTTTATAACAATGAAACGGGAGGGAGTTCCAGGCAGGAAGGAGGATAGGAGGCCAGGGGCAGATGGTGAGAGAGATGACGCTGAGGCATAGTAAGGTCACTCACCCTACCCCGACTGGATTACTGCATCAGCCTCCTTTCTGACCTCCCAACCTCCTGCCTCTCCCCACTTCAGTCCATACTTCACTCTTCTGCCCAGATTATCTTTTAGTAGAAACGTTTGGGGCACGTCTCCCCTTTCCTTAAAAATCTCCAGTTCTTGCCTATCAACTTCTGTATCAAACAAAAACTCACTATTGGCATCAAAGCTCTCCATCGCCTTGCCTCTTGTTACCTCACCACACTTCTCTCCCTCTACAGCCCAGCCCGTACACCCCGCTCCTCTTGTGCTAACCTTCACACTGTGCCCCGATCTCACCTGTCTCGTCGCCGACCCCTGGCCCACATCCTACCTCTGATCTGGAATGCCCGCCCGCCTCAAATACACCCATCACTCTTCCCCCCTTCAAAGCCCTACTGAAGGTACACCTCCTCCAAGAGGCCTTCCCAGACTAAGTCCTCTCTTCCTCAGCTCTCCCTCCCTTTCGCCTCACCTTGACTCACTTCCACTGCTCTTCGCCCCCTCCCCACCCCACAGTACTTATGTTTATATAATTGTGTTTATTTATATTGATGCTTGTTTACTTGTTTTGATGTCTGTCTCCCCCTCCTAGACTGTTAAGTCCACCATGGGCCGAGATTGTTTCTCTTTATTGCTATATTGTACTTTCCAAGTGCTTAGTAGAGTGCTCTGCCCACAGTAAGCGCTCAATAAATATGATCGAATAGATGAACGAAGTAAGTAGGTTGATGTTAGGAGGAGCCAAGTGTGTGTCAGCTGGCTTGTAGAGGATGGGGAGAGAGGTTAGGTCGTGGGGAGAGAGCTGAATGAGTTCCTTAAGACGGATGGTCTTTTTATCCTTTTATCTTTTTCTGTTGGATGAGAGATGGATGGGTAACCACAGGAGGTTTATGAGGAGTGGCTAGATGTGCAGAGAAAAATGATTTAGAAAAATGATCTGGGCAGTAGAATAAAGTATGGACTGATGAGGGAGAGGCTGGAGGCAGGAAAGTCAGAGAGGAGGCAGATGCAGTAGTCTACCAACTCTGTTGTTTTGTACTCTCCCAAGTGCTTAGTATAGTGCTCTGCACACATAGATGAAGATTGATGATGACAGTCACCCTGTAAGCTTGCAACCTGTAACATGTTTGTAATGTGGGACACACCTTTCTAACAGGTGCTTTTATGGGAAAAATACCCCCCGTAATAGAGCTGGCAGTTCACGATTCCTTGACATTTGTGAAGGACACATCACGGTCGTATCGTGGGTTACATCCGTAATAGTATTTATTAAATACGTACTGTGTGCAAAGGATTGCTGTCACCCGAAGGTCGCATCGTTGCAATCTCACGCTGCCAATCCCTAGCTGGAACAGGGGCTGATGAGAAGGCCAGGTGGTATGGAGGGGCAGAGTAGTTTGTCTTTCAGGCCATAGGCCTCAGTGGTCCAGTCGTACAGGTGACTGGCAGGGGTCTCACTGTGCCGTCGCCCAGATTACTGAGAATCCAGCAGTCACAACCAAAGTCTCCCCAACTTTCTACAGTCTGTGAAAGGGTGTTCCACAGGAACAAAAGCCCTGGACCACAGGCAGCCAGGCATGGTACTCCTCTCCTGAGAGAGTACAACGGAGGCAAGAGACAATCTTCCTCCCTTCAAGGAGTTGCTGCTTTAATGAGGGGCCAGGGATGAAATACAAAACGATTTAGTTAGGAAGAGGAGGTACATTATGTTATAACATGAGCATAGACAGATGAAGAAGTGACCAAATGAGTGCTTAAAGTGTACAGTTGTTCTTGTTGCGTCCGACTCATAGCGACATCACGGACACATCTCTCCCAGAATGCCCCACCTCCATCTGCAATGGTTTTGATAGTGGATCCGTAGTTTTCTTGGTAAAAAATTGGAAGTGGTTTACAACCGCCTCTTTCTGCACAGTAACCTTGAGTCCCCGCCCTCGACTCTCTCCCGTGCTGCTGCTGCCCGGCACAGGTGAGTTTTGACTTGTAGCGGGTTGCCTTCTGCTGTTAGCCACTGCCCAAGCTGGGAATGGAATGGCTATGCCTCTGCTTGACTCTCCCTCCCATAGTTGGGACTGGTAGGATACTGGAAAATCTCCAGGTACAGCCCTGAGAGGGGAAAGTGTTCAGTACCTAAATATATATGTATATAAGTACTTTGAGAAGCTGAAAAAGCTGTTTTGTTTTAAAGCCTGGGCCATCTTCCAAACCTCCTGCAAACTCGCTCGCCTTCTCTATCAGCCACTGCAGAGTTAATTCCATCTTTTCAAGCCTAACCCATGGCATCTCTATCTAGTTATTTATATCATTCATTCAGTAGTTCATGTCCATTCAGTTATTTTTTTAATGGCATTTGACAAGGGCTTACTATGCGCCCGGCATAGTACCCAGAGCCGCGATAGGTACGACCTAATCAGGTTGGACACCGTCCACGTCCCACATGGGGGCTCACAGTCTTAATCCCCATTTTACAGATGAGGTAACTGAGGCTTAGAGAAGTGAAGCGATTTACCCAGCGGGCCAGTGGCAGAGCTGGGATTAGAACCCTTCTGGCTGCCAGGCCTGTGCTCTATCCATTAGATCCTGCTGCTTCTCACCCAGTTTCGTGACTGCAAGCATCCCCTTGCAATTATGAACAATCCACACAGTCCCTTGCAGTGATATATACCATCTTTTGCCTACCAAACAAAAGAAAAACATCCTCAATGCCCACATGATCTAAATAGCAGCATCTTGTCGATTACATGCCAGGGTTGCAGAAGGACTTGAAGGAGATATATGGATCACAGCAGCCTCACAAGGAGTACGTTACCTGGACCACACCATCTCATATGTTCTGTGCGCTGACAGTCCTTAAAACCAAAAACTGACCCCCAAACCACCAAAACTCCTGAAAGTTAATGGTCCTGGAGAAGGAAGACACCTCCACAGTATCACAGAAGCCCCGTTGATGAAAACTGAATCGTCATCACAAGATACATGGCAAATTGGCATTTTTCGGTGACTTCTGCCGTCCTCTGAAGGCATTATGTAGTCCTGTTTAAACCATGATCTGCTTCACTTTTTATCTACCTCTGCACTTAATACAGCAGGGAAGTATTAAGTAAGTGCTTAATAAAGAACACAATTATTATAAATATATTATTATTAGAGAAACAGCATAGTTTAGTGGACAGAGCACGGGCCCGGGAGTCAAAGGTCATGGGTCCTAATCCCGGCTCCACGTGGCCTCAGGCAGCTCACTTAACTTCTCTGTGCCTCAGTTACCTCATCTGGAAAATGGGGATGAAGACTGCGAACCCCATGTGGGACAGGGACTGTGTCCAAGCTGACTTCCTTGTTTCCACCCCAGAGCTTAGTACAATGTCTGGCATGTGGTAATCGCTTAACAAATATCAATATTGTTATTATTATCATCACAGTCCTCCTAAAGAGTGAAGGTGACTCCAGTCTCATCCCAGATAAGGAGGGAGTCCAAAAAGGTGGCAAGAAGAGTTGCGCGTCCTCCCAGGCACACCTTCTTCTATTTATTTGTTCATTCAATCATATTTATTGAGTGCTTAACTGTGTGCAGAGCACCGTACCGTTGAAGATGAACCCCGGCAAAACCTCCACAACCTCCAAATAAGTGAAGACCTGGCATCTGAACCCCCTACTGGAGAAGTTCGTGGACCAGTCAGAGCCATGAAAAATAGCTAAACATCTGGGTCTGCAGACATACCTACCAAGTTCTTCATTTATTCCTTCCATCATATTTATTGAGCGCTTACCATGTGCAGATCACTGTACTAAGCGCTTGGACGCATGGAGGGAAAACTTGCTTAAGCACTTACACAAAAATGCTCTTCCTCAACATGTGGTCACTGAGGAAATGCCACAGGATCTCAGGTATAGTGCTAATATCACCATCTTCGAGAAGAAATGCCAATGATCAGCTCCTAGCAATTATCAAGGGGTTCTGATATTCTCTGTTAAGATTTCTGTGTGCAGGGCACTGTACTAAGCGCTTGGACGCATGGAGGGGACAACTTGCTTAAGCACTTGCACAAAAGTGCTCTTCCTCAACACATGGCTCACTGAGGAAATGCCACAGGATCTCAGGAATAGCGCTAATATCACTATCTTCGAGAAGAAATGCCAACGATCAGCTCCTGGCAATTATCAAGGTGTTCTGCTATTCTCTGTTGAGGTTAAGATCTTCCTAGCCAGAGACTGGCTACTGGACTGGCTTCTAAAGAAAGGATATCATCACTGGAAGGCTTCCAGAAATGTAATGTGGCTTCAGATCACCGCGTGGCACGGCGGATAGGGAACGAGGCAGGAGAAGTGCAGGGAGCAGCACCGGGCCCTTTGCACAGTTTTCAGAGACACTGACAGGGCATTTGATACGATCGTCAGATCTGGGCGGTGGGAATTGCGAAGCACAAATAGCTGCCCTGGAAAGTTCAGCAAGGCTCTGAGACTGCTTCTCAGGCTGCGAGCCCCATGTGAGAAGGGGACTCTTTCCGACTAGAGTACCTTGTATCTGCCCCAGAGCTTAGTGCATAGTTTGGCTCATAGTACGTCCTCAACAAATTCAATGATCGTCATTATTATCGTTATTCTTTCTACTTCCCAATGGTATGGCTGGCCAGATCAGAGTCGAGGGTGTCCTGTCTGAACCATTGCCCATTACCAAGGGAGCCAAGCTAAGACATGTGATGAGCCACGGTGCTGTTCAACCTCATAATAATATTAATGACGATGATGTTTGTTAAGCTCCTACTCTGTGCCAGGCACTGGGGTGGATACAAACAAATCAAGTTGGACACGGTCCCTGCTCCACCTGGGGCTCACAGCCTCAGTCCCCATTTTACAGATGAGGTAAATGAGGCGCAGAGAGGTGAAGTGACTTTCCCAGGGTCACCCAGCAGACAAGTGGCAGAGCTGGGATGAGAACCGATGACCTGCTGACTCCCGGGCCTGTTGTCGGGCCACTAGGCCACGGTGGTTCCTCGGCATTCTATGGAACCGTGCTGGATGTTAGAATACTGATCTTAGAATACTGTTCTGCACCCTTGGGACTTGGTGCCTCATCCAAAGTCAGTCAGTCAATCAATGGCATTGGTCAAGCACTTACTGTGTGCAGAGCACTGTACTAAGCACTTGGGAGAGTACAATATAACAGAGTTGGTAGGCATATCCCCTGCTCACAACAAGTCAAGTCCTAGAAACAGCCAGTCGGTCAATCAGTGGTATTTATTGAGCATTTACTCTGTGCAGAGCATTGTACTAAGACTTGGGAGACTATATCATAACAGAGTTGATAAGACACATTCCCTACCTACAGCAAGCTTACAGTCTAGAAGATGAGTTTACAGTGTAGAGGGCGTGCTTACTAGAATGAATAATAATGATGTTGGTATTTGTTAAGCGCTTACTATGTGCCGAGCACTGTTCTAAGTGCTGGGGTAGATACAAGGTAATCAGGTTGTCCCACGTAGCGCTCACAGTCTTCATCTCCATTTTACAGATGTGGTAACTGAAGCCTGAGAGTTAAGTGACTGGCCCAAGGTCACCCCAGCTGACAAGCAGCGGAGTCAGGATTAGAACCCATGACCTCTGCCGGCACCCTAGAGGCCTTCCCCCAGTAATAATAATGATAATAATATTGGTATTTGTTAAGCGCTTACTGCGTGCCGAGCACTGTTCTAAGCGCTGGGGTAGATACAGGGTCATCAGGTTGACCCACGTGAGGCTCACAGTCTTCATCCCCATCTTCCAGATGAGGTAACTGAGTCACTGAGAAGTTTAAGTGACTGGCCCAAGGTCACCCAGCTGACGAGGGGCGGAGCTGGGATTAGAACCCATGACCTCTGCCGGCACCCTAGAGGCCTGCCCCCCAAGAAGACATGCAAAGGACTGTAAACCCCTCAAGTGACCTTGCCAGGCATTTCAGGTGGGCAATAAATCTAAAGGAAACCAAGGCGATGTATGAGAAAACACATAAGCAAAAATTTACAGTAGCACCCCAGAGCTAATCGCTGTTACCGAATTGTGACCTAGGCAGATCCACATTTACCAGTGCTTCAGTAGAATGCCGAATCAGGAAGGCCAGGACATCTTTTGGGAGATCCTCAGACGGAGTGTGGCATCAGACTGGTCTCTCATTCATTCATTCAATAGTATTTATTGAGCGCTTACTATGTGCAGAGCACTGTACTGAGCACTTGGAATGTACAATTCGGCAACAGATAGAGACAATCCCTGCCCATCGACGGGCTTACAGTCTAGTCGGAGGAGACAGATGGACAAAAACAATAGCAATAAATAGAATCGAGGGGATGTATATCTCATTAACAAAATAAATAGGGTAATAAAGATATATACAAATGAGCAAATGACCAGACCAGACTATTCCAAAGGCCTTCAGTGCCTTTGACGAGCTGAAATTGGGAAAGTGAAGGTAAGGCGGGCAGAGGAAAGATTTCCTTGGCACTGTAAAACAAAGCCTTAGGCAGTTCTGCATCCCCTAGACTGCCAGCTTCCCCTTAGCCTGTAAGTTCCTTGAGGAGAGGGATGCTGTTGGATTGAATTTATTCATTCATTCAATTGAGCGCTTACTGTGTGCACAGCACTGTACTAAGCGCTAGGAATGTACAATTCAGCAATAAAGAGAGACAATCCCTGCCCACACCGGGTTTAGAAGGGCGGAGCCAGACATCAAAACAAGTAAACAGGCATCAATATAAATAAATAGAATTATGGATATAGATACATCAAAACGAGTAAACAGATATCAATATAAATAAATAGAATTATACATCTATACACAAGTGCCATGGGGCGGGGAAGGGGGTAGAGCAAAGGGAGCAAGTCGGGGCGATGCGGAGGGGAGGAGGAGCTGAAGAAAAGGGGACTTAATCTGGGAAGGCTTCTTGGAGGAGGTGAGCTTTCAGTAGGGCTTTGAAGGGGAGAAGTGCGATTGTTTGGCGGATTTGAGGAGGGAGGGTGTTCCAGGCCTGAGGTAGGACATGGGCCAGAGGTTAACGGCGGAACAGGCGAGAACGAGGCACAGTGAGAAGGTTGACATTGTTACACTGAATAGACTTTCCCAAATGCTTAGTACGGCACTTTGCCCAGAGTAAGCGCTCAGTAAATATCACTTCTTGATTGATAGATCCCAATCGAAAACCGGGAATCGATCGCTGACGACAAACTAGCATCTACTATCTTCTCCCAAGCTCTTGGTACAGTGCTCTGCACAGAGTAAGCACTCACTAAATACCATGGAAAGATCGACTGATTGATGGCATACCGCTATCAGAAAGGAGCAGCTTTTTCAAGCAAATTCATGCCTTCAGTCATTCATTCCATCGCATCTATTGAGCGCTGTGTGCGGAGCACCGTACTAAGCTCTTGGTAAGCACAGTTCGGCATCAGACGATGCTTCATAAGGAATCAGGAGGCAGCCGAGAAAACGCTACCAGGAGCTGCAAGCACCCTATGTACCGACTCAAAACAGGGACATTCTTTTCGGGAGGACAACGTGAGCGGGACTGTAGGATCCACACTTGAATTTTTCAGCCACACGTAATTCCTAGGCCAGTGTCGTTGTTGTTGGTATCCTTGAATAAGAAGGACCTCTATAAATGGCGCTTCGTGATATCAATCAATCAATGATATTGACTGAGCACTTACTAAGGGCAGATCACCGGAGTGAAGCGTTTGGGAGAGTCCAATTCAAAAGAATTTGCAGACGTGTTCCTTGCCCCAAATGAACTTTATATGCTCTTCCTTCCAACTAGTAATAGCTCTTAATGAAGGCCGACTAGGAGTAATGTATGATACTAATTATTTGGAAAGCAGAAAAGCCACAATTGACATATTCGTTGCTCACAAAGAGCTCGCAGCCTAACTGGGAGACAGGCAAAAAATACGTACACCGAGTAATAACGTCTATTTGTCTCCCTCCTAGCTAGTAGTAGTAAACTCCTAAAGAGAGGGATTATTCTCTTGTTTTATTGCATGCTCCCACGTGCCTAGCTCAACTTGCTACACCATCAACACTCAGCACAGTGCTCTGCACACAGTAGGGACACAAGAAAGCAGCCTGCATGTGAAAGCTTCCCTGGGAGAGTGTTTTGCAAACGATAGGTGGGTAGAGAGGATAGTTTGTTCAATCATTCATTTAATAGTATTTATTGAGTGCTTACTATGGGCAGAGCACTGTACTGAGCGCTTGGAATGTTCAATTCGGCAACAGATAGAGACCGTCCCTGCCCATTGACGGACTCACAGTCTAAACGGGGGGGACAGACGGCAAAGCAAAACAGAACGAAACAAAACAAGACAACATCATTGAGATAAATAGAATCAAGGGGATGTGCACCTCATTAACAAAATAAATAGGGTAATAAATAATATATACAAATGAGCACAGTGCTGAGGGGAGGGGAAGGGGGAGGAGAGGGAGAGCAGAGGGAAAGGGGGGCTCAGTCTGGGAAGGCCTCTTGGAGGAGGTGAGCTCTCAGGAGGGCTTTGAAGAAGGGAAGAGAGTTAAAATGCAGATATAATAATGAATATTAATTATAGTATTGGTTAAGCGCTTACTATGTGCCAGGCACCGTACTAAGCGCTGGGGTGGGTACAAGCAAATCAGGTTGGACAGAGTCCCTGCCCCATGGGGGGCTCATAGTCTCAATCTCCATTTTACAGATGAGATAACTGAGGCACAGAGATGTGAAGTGACTTGCCCAAGGTCACACAGCAGACAAGTGGCAGAGCCGGGATGAGAACCCATGACCTTCTGCCTCCCAGGCCCGGGCTCCATCCACTCTGCCACGCTGCTTCTCTAGAAGCACAATTCCCAAAGTAAAAATAAAAAATAAATGGCGGTATTTGTTAAGTGCTTATTATGTGCAAAGCACTGTTCTAAGCGCTGGGGGATACAAGGTGATCAGGTTGTCCTGTGTGGGGCTCACAGTTTTAATCTTCGTTTCACAGATGAGGTAACTGAGGCACAGAGAAGTTAAGTGGCTTGCCTAAAGTCACACAGCTGGCGAGCGGCAGAGCTGGGATTAGAACCCACAACTTCTGACTCCCAAGCCTGGGCTCTTTCCACTGAGGCACACCGCTTGTCTAGTAGGATGGACATCATAAGAAGCAGCGTGGCTCAGTGGAAAAGGGCCCGGGCTTGGGAGTCAGAGGTCATCGGTTCGAATCCTAGCTGCGCCGCCTGCCAGCTGTGTGACTTTGGGCGAGTCACTTCACTTCTCTGTGCCTCAGTTTCCTCATCTGTAAAATGGGGATTAAAACTGTGAGCCCCACGTGGGGCAACATCATTGCCCTGTATCTCCCCCAGCGCTTTAGAACAGTGCTCCGCACATAGTAAGGGCTTAACAAATACCACCATTATTATCCCTTAACCCGAGCGTTTAGCACAGGGTGGCAAGAGCGGCGCGGGCAGAGGGGGGAACCCATCCCTGACTCCTTCTTTGTGTCTGACGCTCCCCTGGCCCCGAGAGGTGGGGACGTTGGCCCTCCATTCCTCTCCCGTCGGAAGGGGAAGGTGCGAGGCGAACAAAGCCCGCGGGCGGGGGCGCGCGGGCGCGCACGCGGCGCCACGCTCCCGAGGCCGCGCGCGCTCCCGCCCCTCGACGCCCTCGACCAATCCCGTTCGAGAATGGAGGAGCCAAGCGCGCGCGCGCGAGCACGCCCACGCCGGTACGCGGGCGCGCACGCAGGCCCCCCGCGCTCTTCGGGCGGGCGAGGGCTGAGGAGTCACCGCCGAGCGGAGCCAGGCCCCATTTCCTGGCGCGCGGCGTCCGGCCGGCCCTCCTCTCCCCTCCCCCAGTTTCCCAGGGCGCACCGCGCGCGGCGCGCGGGGGGAGGGGGGCGGGGCGGGGGGAGGAGGCGGTGGCGGCGGCGGCGGCGGCGGCCATGTTGTTGTGAGTCTCTGTGTCTGACGCTCGGTTCCTCGGCCGTCCGGAGGAGGGGTGGTGGTGGGGGGGGGAGGGAGGGAGGAGAAGGAAGAGGAAGAGAAGACGACGACGACCGGAGCCCACGCCGCCGCCGTCGCTCCGGCCTTCCGTCTCCCCGGGGGGAGGCCGACCTGCCGCGGGAGCCCCGTAAGTCGCCCCGGTCGGGCTCCGGCTTCGCGGGGCCGAGGCGGAGGGGAGGGCGGCCCGGGCTCCCCGCCCTCTTCCCGGCTATTGTCTGGAGGCTCCGCGGGAGGTGGGAGAGGAGGCCCGGTGGGGGGGGGGGAGGGCGAATCCGGGAGCCGCCGCCGCCGCCTCTTCTTCCGCGGCCTGCGCGCGCTCGTCGTCGTCGTCTCCCCCAGGCGCGCCCCCCTCCCAGGCGCGCTCCCCCGGAGGCGCGCTCGCGGCCTGGAGGGCCCGGCCGTGAGGGAAGGAGGCCGCCCCGACCCCTCTCTCCCTCCCTCCCTCCCTTCCCCTCCCTTCGGCCGGGCCGGGGGAGGCAGACCCAGGTGACGCCGAAATGTCGGGGGGCGCCTCGGCCGCCCAGAGGAGACTGGGGGGGCGGGGGAGAAGGAGGGACCAGAGGAGAGCCGGCCTGGAGTGAGCGTCTCTCACAGAGACTGTGTGTGTGTTGGGGGGGTCCCCCCGGGGTCTCGGGGGGGGGGGGAAGGGTCCGGATTGAGGTCTGCCCCCGTCCCCGAAACCGGCCGAGGAAAGGGAGACAAAGAAAAAGGCTTTGGGGTGGCCCCGGCCCGGCGAGGGTCGCGGGGGGGGATAGGTTTTCTCCTCCAAATGTTCGGGGCAAAGGCAGCTCGCTCTTTCTTTCTTCTCTTTTACGGGCTGGGTTGGAGAGGCTCGTGTTTTTCGCCGTCGCCATGGCCGGGCATCCGCCGCTCTCATCTTGCAGCCCGGGGAGGCTTCGCGGGGCCCTCGTACTTCCCCAGGCCCGAGCCCCGGCGGGTGGATCGCGGGGCGAGGGGTCTCTCGCCGACTCCAGGCCTCGACGGGGGAATCAACAAGGTCACTCGGCCCCTCGGATTTCGCGGAGGATAAGAGAACAATGCCCTTTTCGGGACAGTTGTGAAATCGGATTTTTTTGGGGGGGGGGGGGGGAGGGAAGTGTGACCTTTCAACGACTACTGATATTGGAAAAGCAGAGGTAAAGACCAGCCCACTGCACGGCACCAGATCGATGTTGAAAAGACGACTCTTCTACCCCACGACTGTGGGAACTGCTCTCTTGCCAGTTACGCCCAGATTTTCAGTCCATTTCACTTTTTAAACTAGGCTCTCTCCTCGGAGTTCTATTTTCGAAGAGTTCACGTGGATTTTTTTCTGTGCGTGCAGTGATGAAAAGAATGTATACGAGTTATTTGATCTTAAGAGATGACCTTTTTCCTCTACATTAGAGCTTTTACAATTTAGGCCTTTTCGTGAAAAAGTACTCGGAAGAGGCATCGTGGTAAACAAACGTGCGGTGTCGCAGACTCTTGCAACCCCAGCCGGAACATGACAATATGTGTGGTGTGCCGCGTTATAGGATGAACTCGAAAGAGGCTCGGACTCTTGTGTTTTCTCTTCGGTGCCTGGCCCCGTCCATTGTTCGGGAGTTTGCATCGACTGCCCTTGAGGGTCCCGTTTGCCAGCCTCCCTTTCTTGCTTCCCGATTCTAGGATAGCAACATTCCCTTCTGACGGTGGCACAAACCCACTTTTCATCCCCACAAAGATGAAGGAAGATCGGAAGCACCATAGGGAAGATTTCGATAGGATCGAGCTTTTTTTATTATGGCCTTTCGATCGGTAGACTGGGAGAAGATTTTATTCAGTTGTAAAAATTAGACATTTCTAAACTGGTAATTAGGACGTCGAAATGTATATCTAGTTCTGCAGTCGAAGGTGTTCCGGTACGTCACTTCTTGATTTTTTTTTATTTCCCCTCCCCTTTCTGGATTATGAGGCAGTAATTTTTACTTTTTCAAGATCACTCAGTTTTGACCTCTTCCTACTTTTGCATTCGCCAGAGTGTTCTTGTGATGGCCTCATCTCCGTTACCCAGGCCTGTCCCAAGGCCCCTTCCCTCCACTGCCTACTGTGTTTTATATCATTAACGTTTCTGTAAACCACATAAGAAGGCTTTTTCGCTCGGATCGTATTTATTGTTCCCCTGGCAGTTTCGCACTAACATATGCAGGATTGGGCAGATGAACTTTGTCTTCGGTCTTTCTGCTTTTAAAAGATTTTAAATAATCCTCATTCACTTTTCCACTGAAAAGTCTAAGGCTGCTTTCAGTGTTGTTAAAGTGTCTTGTTTCCGATTAACTGCAAAGCGTGAGTTCATGAATCACTTGTCTACCAATATCCCGACTTTCTTCAGAAGGGGAGCAGTGATTTCTCAAACTTCTTTCACCGAAGAGACCTAAAGCCATTGTCTGCTCTGGCTTTGCAGGCCCCGAAAGGGGGTATCACTGGGGCTTATCTGGAGCTTTAGGTATTCTGTTGTCGGTGCAGTGCCTGCCATGTGTTCCCTGGCCAGGGTTTTGTTACATCAGCTTCAGTTGGTGTGGAGAAAAGGGCTAGTTCAAAGGTCAGAGCTTCACAGCAGGAGTTGTCACAAGTTATGCATAGCACGATCCATCCCTCTCCCATATAAATCCTAGAGCATGTCATTTTAGTATAAAAAAGAGGACTCGTGTCTTTCAGAGAAGCCCGGTACGGGATGACGTCCTTACGGCCTTCTCTTGAATACTTGTGCTGCCCTTACCTAACAGACTTGGGGACTGTGAGCCCCACGTGGGACAGGAGCTGCGTCCGACCCAGTAAACTTTTATGTGCCTCGGCGCTTAGAACAGCGCGTGATGCATGATAAGTGCATAACAAGTACCGTAATAATAATATAATAATTTAGGAAATTTCTTAGGTTGTAGAAAGGAAGGGCAGACACCACCCCCAAAGAAGAAAAGAGTCTGAGGAGGAATCATGAAGGGTTTAAAAAAAAAAAGTACAAAACTCAGATACTTCTAAATGCCAAAATAAATCAATAGCAAAATATCATCAATGCTAAAACCTAGGACCTTGTATTCTGTTGCTTTGAAATACTATTGTCCGTGGTAGTGTCCACTGCGAGCGCAACTGATCAATGGTGTGTAAGCACCATACTTGAGAAAGTAGCAGAAAAGTAAAACACCTTATCCTTGCTCACTAGGAGCTTGCAGTCCAGTGGAGGAGAAGGGCAGGCAGAGTAAATTGCAGAACTCTACTCAGCCCTCGGAAGCGTACAGTGAGGAAGAAGACACGACCCTTACCTGAACGAACTTAGAGTATAATGTGGGTGGGGAGACACCTATCAAAACTGTGAAAGCGCAGTAGGATCGAGAGTGAAGGCGTAGCTATGACAGAAACTAAAGAGGGCACAAAAAATAAGTGGGATTCACAGGCATACACGTGCGTGCCTTGAATGGCCAATGAAATACTACAACCAACAAGGCAGAATTTAGGTAGGGATTAGCCCCAGAGGAGGAGCCTTCTTAGGAAGGCATTGGGAAACATAAGAATAAATTGAAGTGTCTTAGGACTGTCTCACCCTACGGTCTCCAGGATCTCTGTATAAAGCTTTCCTTTATCACCTGTGGGAATAAAGTGCCTGAAAATCCCAGTGGCCAACCGAACCGTTCTTGGGGGAACAAAGGGTTTTGGGTTAGGACAGGTTTGAGTTGGGATAGTGTGGCTTTGCTGGGGAGCCCCACTTTTCTCAAGGTTCAGGCAGCAGGCTCACTTGTACCAAAGTGCCATTCATGGGAACGCAGGGGTTGGGGGTGAGGGGGTGGGGAGAGTTGCGGACTGTTTCCATCCTAGGCACCGAGCCAGGAGGGAGCTGTATGGGGGAATCCTTGTGGATGGGAAATCACATCTACCGACTCCCAAGCACTGTATTAAGCTCTGCGCACAGTAAGCGATCAATAAATGCCATTGATTGAATGTGGTAACATTTCTGTAGTTTTTAAACCCTTTCTGGCATTCCCACTCATGACCAGGAGGACTTTTGCTGACATCAGCACGCTTTAAAGGTTCATAAGTGGTCCTCTGACCAAAGTAATTCCTCCCCTCTTTTAGACAAGTCAACTCCGTTTTTATTTCTTAGGGCTCCACTTACTTGCCTTCTTTTGACTGCTTACTCACTTTTTCTTTGGCATGAAGGCCAAGGAGATAGGGAGAAGAATCCAGAGCACTGTGACAGGGTCTTTATGGCATGAGGCGTGGTTAGATGGGAGCGTCAGGCGTGACAAGCCTGACAGTGGAGAAGTCGAAGTCACCTTGTGTGGAGTGGAAAACCGAGCCTGAGCAAAACTCTGTAGGAAACCCATGGACTTACGGAGCGGTTGGCTCCTGAAAACGCTCTCGTGTCGATAAATAACTGGGAACAAATTTTCCCATAGGAACAAGGTTAATCGCAATAGTTGTAGTATTAAAGCACCGAATACGTGCCAACCGCAGTGGTAGATTCAGGTAATCAGGTTGGACGTGATTTCTGTCCCTCATAAGACTCCCAGTTTAAGGGCAAACAGGTGTAAATGCTTCATTATCGATAATTATAAATTTATAAAGGATTAGTTCCCAAACCAAGGCTAGGTATCCTAATATTGCCCAGATTACCCAGAGTTGTGTATTCAGTTATAGATGATTGATACTAATTAGCTACACTAATGCGTTTATGTTGTCAGAGAGCCAACTTTACTTCATCTGAAGTAAAAATGGATTTGATTCCCCTAGGTGATCAGCTAACCCCTGTTTCCCCCCGCCGCCCCTGCTCCACTTCCCCAAGTCCACCTCCTACCCCTGTCCACTTTAAATCCTCTCCATCTCCTTGGAGCTAATGCCGTGACGGAGGCCGGCGTCGTGCAGTCGAAACCCAAGCAGACACGGTATACGTTTCTAAACGTGAGGGCCGCTTGGCTTAGTTCACCTGAAAGTGAGGACTTCAGTTATTCTGGTAGCCAAACGGATTTACAGAATAGTAAGAGAAAGTGGTCAGTGAGGGATACCTGTGTTTATCATTTTGGAATGCAATATGGTGTACACCAAGTTCTCCTATAACCCAGTGGTTGCAAGACCCCTTATAAGGCAAACTTTCTCTGTGGTTCCCATTCTGACACATGAGAGTATTGGCATAAACCGTTTCTCCCAACAACATGACACACCATATCCAAACAGGGTTGGATTGTTGGACGGGGGGTCCTCTAGCTCCCCAGCAACAATCTTGCCAAAATGAGTGGTGTGAAGACATGCCTTCAGACTGAAATAAGTGTATTTGAAAAACGGTTAGATATATGTTGAAAGAGTGCTAAAGTTATTGTTAGTTTCTGTGTATATATAGCTTTCCAAACTTGGCTGTGAATCTTAATTTTGGCTCTGATATGTTGTCAATTTAAACTGAAGCACTTTTTGAAGGCAAACTTCCTGACACCAAAGTTGATTTGATTGCAATTTTAAATTACAAGACTGGAATAGCGATTATTATGTCTTTGGGATGAGGTGAAAGGGAATTGCTTTTAAGAAAAGGTTTTTAACGTTACGAAGCCCGAAGCGTCTCTTCTAACCCCTGTTTCGAATTTAGAAACTTTGGTATGCTCAGAGCTAACCAGGGAGCCCTGAACATTTTCTCAAACCAGGTGGGATGTGGTCTGCTAAGCAGGGCCTTCCAAAATATTCACTTATCTACAAACATTTGGGCTTATTCCTTTTCCATCTCGTCCTTCCGGACGGCTCTCTAGCCAGTCTCCCCCTCTCTCTCCCCACTCCCCTCCCCCATCTTCACTCTCCCTCCACTCCTTGCCTTTTTCCAGATTACTTTTAAGCACACTTTGAGGAAGGGAAATGTCCCTCTACCCAAATGGGATAAAGTAGAAACCTTTTAGGCTTGTGGTGAAGCAAGATAGGGAGCATGTTGGGGAGGAGGAATGACCTTTCCCTTTCATTCTCCCAGGAATGGACAAGTGACTGAAGCAGACTGGGAGCTTAGGTCGTGGGGAAGTTGGCCCTGTTGTACCGCAGGAAGTTATTTAAATTTTGTTCTTGTGTAATTAGCCGGTCCTTGCTACCCTCATGCTGTAGCTTAACTGCTCTTAGGAGTCAAATTCTCAAGTTGCTGCGAATCGCCTCTAAAAAATCCTGTGCAAATACTTAAATCTATAGGCATGTAATTGTCTACTTTGTGGGGACACTTCTCCCATATCATCTCAGGGTGCATTTTGGGGTGTTTGCTACACTTGTTGTTGGATTGTTTTTGTAATTTAGCTATGTTGGAGGAAGCCACTGTTGAAAAGTTATCTGCCAAAATGAGCAGTGAAACAATTTTTAATACAAATGGTCACTGTTCAGGTTTTTCACCGTCCAGCAAGAGTACTTCTAAAACTATGAAAGTAGTTAAAAAGTTAAAGTATTGATGAATACTGAAATAGACTGCCCAGGAACCTCTTGAAAGTTTTATCCCCGTTGAGGGATTTCTGCCTAAATCACTTGGCTTTTAAATCACCAAGTTTTCAGTATCATTCTGCCTAAAAGGCAAATAGGATAGAGAAGGATTTTGTACCCTGCGGGCGTGCAACCCTGAAGACAGGCAAATCATTGCAGGACTTCTTGATGGAATCAGCCAGACATTACAGAGTGTTCATTAGTCTAAAGAAAATCCAGGTGAGTGTATGAACCTGCACCAGGAAAGCCACCCGCACAACCAAAACTCTGTATTGGCAGTGTCGATCTCACGGTTCTGTTGCCTAGGCGGCACACTCACCAGTGATGAAACTACAGACAAGGAAGTAATAATTGTATGTAATCCATTAATCAGTGGTGTTTATTGAGGTCTTGCTCCATGTAGAGCACTGAACTAAAGTCTTAGGAGAATACAGTGCAGGAGAATTGTTAGGCACGATCTCTGCCCCCAAGGAGCTTACAGTCTGTGCTTACTCTCTGCAAAACACTGCAATAAGCACTGGAGTAGATACGAGATCTCTCCCACGATTCAGGGCATTATCGGTAGTAGGAGAGTTTGCGCACACCAGTGAAGCTTAGAGCCATGCCCCTGAGAGAGAGTCTCTTGCGGGGTTACCTGTAATTCATTCATTCAGTCGTATTTATTGAGCACTAAACTGTGTGCAGAGTGCTCAGTGGAAAGGTCTAAGCCCTCCACACAAAACAAAAACTTCTCACTCTAGGCTTCAAGCCTCTCCATCACTTTTCCCCCTCCTACCTCTCCTCCCTTATCTCTTTCCACTGCCCACCCCGCACGCTCTGCTTCTCTGCCGCCCACCTCCTCACCGACCCCTGTTCTCGCCTATCCCGTCGTCGACCCCTGGGCCACGTCCTCCTGCGGTCCTGGAATGCCCTCCCTCCTCACCTCCGCCAAACTAATTCTCTTCCCCTCTTCAAAACCCTACTGAAAGCTCACCTCCTCCAAGAGGCCTTCCCACACTGAGCTTCCCTTTTCCCTCTGCTCCCTCTACCCCCCCCCCTTCACCTCTCCTCAGCTAAACCCTCTTCTCCCCCCTTTCCCTCTGCTCCTCCCCCTCTCCTTTCCCAACCCCTTAATACTGTACTTGTCTGCTCAACTGTATAAATTTTCATTACCTTATTTATTTTGTTAATGAGATGTATATCACCTTGATTCTATTTTTTTGCTATTGTTTTAATGAGATGTTCATCCCCTTGATCCTATTTATTGCCATTGTTCTTGTCTGTCTGTCTCCCCTGATTAGACTGTAAGCCCATCAAAGGGCAGGGACTATCTATCTGTTACCGATTTGTACATTCCAAGCGCTTAGTATAGTGCTCTGCACATAGTAAGCGCTCACTAAATACTATTGAATGAATGAATGAAAAGTGTCAGACAAAGTTGATTCACCTATGCTGGGCAGCAACAGCACGGGAAGAGTCATAGGTGGATGATCAAGTGATCAAAATATTGATCTAAGACAAGGGCAGAGACTTAAGTTTTTGCTGTGTGGAAGAAGGCAATGGTAAACCACTGATGTATTTTTTTTTTTTACCAAGAAAGCCCCGTGGATATATATATACACCAGAATAACTACAGAAGAGTGAAGATAAGACGTTCTGGAGAAAATACGTTCAGAGTCGCTATGGTGTGGAAGCGACTCGGCCAACAGCATGGCAAGAGCACGGTCTTGGAAGTCAGAGGACTTGGGTTCTAATCCCAGCTCTGCCACTTGTCTGCTGTGTGACCTTGGGCAAGTCACTTAACTTCTCTGTGCCTTAGTTATCTCATCTGTAAAATGAAGATTAAGAATGTGAGTGTCTTGTGGAACAGGGACTGTGTCCAACCTGATCGACTGGTATCTACCCCAGCGCTTGGAACAGCGCTCGGCAGATAGTAAGTGCTTAAGAAGTACCGTAATTATTAACTGTCATCTTGTCCAATCTTCTGCAATTGGGAGATCTGACTTCCAAACCGATATAACATTCAACTCCTTGAGCAATTCCAGTAGTGTCACTTAATGACTATATTCAATAGTTAATGACAAGCAGGATCAGTCTGAAAGAGCCTTTAGCTCTATGTTGCCAGTGAAGTCCTAGAATCAGGCAGTGGCCTTTATGGAGTACTTAATGTGTGCAGAGTGCTGTACTAAGCGCTCGGGAGAGTACAGTAGAGTTGGTGGACGTGTTCTGTGCCCTCAGGGAGCCTACCGAGTATTGAAGCCCCGCTCTCCCTTACACTGGGACCTTAGAAGACGGCAGGATGCTCAAATAGCTGCTGAAACAGGAAAACCGAAAGTAAGGAGAGCAGAGGAAACATTTGAAGTATTGTAGTTGAACCCTCTGAGCACACGGCATCTCAGCTGAATGCTGGCATGAGACGCAACAAGGCTCAGGGAAAAGAGCACAGGCCGGGGAGATTTAGGATCTGGAGTTTGGGGGCTCAGCCACTTTTTAAAAATAATATTTAAGCATTTACTATTTGCCAGGCATTGCACTTCTGAGAAGCAGCATGGTGTAGTGGATAGATCACGGGCCTGGGAGTTTGAAGGTCGTGGGTTATAATCCCGCCTCTGCCACTCGACTGATGTGTGACCTTGGGCAAGTCGCTGTGCTTCTCTGGGCCCCAGTTGCCTCCTCTGTAAAATGGGGATTGAGATTGTGAGCCCCATGTGGAACAGGGATTATTCAACTCACATGGTAAGCACTTTAAACATACTTTTTGCCTGTTTATTTGTTTAGAGAAGCAGCGTGGCTCAGTGGAAAGAACATGGGTTCGAGAGTCAGAGGTCACGAGTTCTAATCTGCCGTTTGTCGGCTGTACGACTCTGGGCAGTTACCTCATCCGGAAAACGGAGATTAAGACCATGAGCCCTACGTCGGACAACCTCATAACCTTATATCTATCTCAGTGTTTAGAACAGTGCTTGGCATATAGTAAGCGTTTAAATACCGTCATCATTGTTATTATTACGTAGCGCTGGGATAGATATAAGCTAATCAGTTTGAACACAGTCCCTGTCTCACGTAGGACTCGCAATCTTAGTCCCCATTTTGCAAACGAGGTAACTGAGGAACAATTAAATGATTCGCCCAAGGTAACACAGCAGACGTGGGGGAGCATTGTCTGCTGCGTGACCTTCGGCAAGCCGCTTAACTCCTCTGGGCCTCAATTTCCTCATTTGCAAAATGAGGATTCAGTACCCGTTCTCCCTTGTACTTAAACTGTGAGCCCCTTGTGGGTGTCCATCCTGCTGGTTTTGTACCTACCGCAGTGCTTAGTAAGTTGCCTGGCATATATAGTAAGCACTTAGCGAATACCATGAAAAATCCCTGCAAACTGGGAGTTAATTGCCATAGACCAGCTTAGTCCACCATAATTAAGACAGGAGCAGCTCTTTGCAAGGGCAGTGCTAGGCCCTGTAAATAACAAAACAAAAAGGACAGCTTTTCTATATAATGTTGGTATGTGTTAAGTGCTTACTATGTGCAGAGCACTGTTCTAAGCGCTGGGGTAGATAAGGGGTAATCAGGTTGTCCTACGTGAGGCTCATAGTTAACCCCCATTTTACAGATGAGGTAACTGAGGCCCAGAGAAGTGAAGTGACTTGCCCACAGTCACCCAGCTGCCAAGTGGCAGAGCCAGGATTCGAACCCATGACCTAATAATGTTGGTATTTGTTAAGCGCTTACTATGTGCAGAGCACTGTTCTAAGCGCTGGGGGAGATACAGGGTAATCGGGTTGCCCCACGTGAGGCTCACAGTTAATCCCCATTTTACAGATGAGGTAACTGAGGCACAGAGAAGTTAAGTGACTTGCCCAAGGTCACACAGCTGCCAAGTGGCAGAGCCAGGATTCGAACCCATGACCTCTGACTCCCAAGCCCGGGCTCTTGCCACTGAGCCACGCTGCTTCTCTAATAATGATAGTATTCGTTAAGTGCTTATTATGTTCAGAACACTGTTGTAAGCACTGGGGTAGATACAGGTTAATCAGGTTGTCCCATGTGAGGCTCACAGTCTTCACCCCCATTTTACAGATGAGGGAACTGAGGCACAGAGAAGTTAAGTGACTTGCCCACAGTCACACAGCTGCCAAGTGGCAGAGCTGGGATTCGAACCCATGACCTCTAACTCCCAAACCCATGCTCTTTCCATTGAGCCACGCTGCTTCACAAGACAGCCCCCCCGGGAGACAGGGACTGGCTTTATCAGTCTTACACGTGCCCTTCCCCTGCTTCCTCTCCCCCCATCCACAGGTGACTTTCACCATCAGTTGAGTCTGAATAAGAAGGCCACGTACTTAGATAAAATAGATCTGTAGATTCGAGTCCATGACTTGACCCTGTCACCTCCACCATTATGATTAGATAATTTTTTTTGGTATTGAGCACGTACTCTGTACTTGCAGAGCACTATGCTAAGCGCTTGGGGGAGTAAAATAGAACAGCGGGTAGACACAATCCCTGCTACAAACAGTCTACAGGGAGAGACAGACACCAAAATAGATTGTGGATAGAAAAATGTGTAAGAATATTTACGTGAGCCCTGCGGGGCCGGGATGAGTTTCAGAGTGCTGAAGTATGCTTCATGTTTTCACTGTATGTCCTATTTCTCTAAGTCTGAAACGTCCCAGGTTATCAGCATGGCTCAGTGGAAAGAGCACGGGCTGGGGAGTCAAAGGTCATGGGTTCAAATCCCAGCTCTCCTGCTTGCCAGGTCTGTGACTTTGGACGAGTCACTTAACTTCTCTGTGTCTTCCTCAGTAATCTCAACTGTAAAATGGGCATTAAGACTGTGAGCCCCACTTGGAACAATCTGATCACCTTGTATCCTCCGCAGTGCTTAGAACAGTACTTTTGCACACAGTAAATGCTTAAAAAATGCCATTATTATAAAAATATTAAGCTGGGGCTACTCCCACAACTTCCGTTGAAGCTCAGCATCGTTCTTGAAGTTAATGTGAAGGTTTCTGCTAATCGAGGAAAAAAATAACTAGAGGGCATTGCTTTTTAGGTTTTTCTCTCAAGAACTTTTGTACACATCTTGTCTCACAGAGTCCGGAATAGAGGTAATGAGGGATTCTGATCATACGAGCCCAGAGAGACCCTCATTTTCACCTTAGAGTGAATACCGTGGGGTAGAGAAGCCATGATTATCTTGCACTCTTTTGATACAATGTAATCGTGATCGACTGCCCTGACCATTTATTGGTTTGTGTAGAAAGCAGTCCTGGTCATCGTGCATTAGCAACATGCCCAAGGGAATATGAACAAATTAAAAATATCTACTAAAAAGAAACTTAACATGATTGCTCCCTTTCACCCCCAAAAAATGCATGGAAGAAAAAATTAGCCAAGAAAATATGAAGGAAAATGGGATAGACTAGGAAAGGACATCTCTTTCTGACCCGCCTCCTTAAGAATGGTTTATTTTTGCTTGTCTGTTAATTTCACTTAAATTTCTCTGGATGCAGATGATTTTATTTGCAGTCTTATCACTCACCCTTGCACATTAGGGGCTAAGAAGAATGATTTTGAAAGCATCCAGCTAACTAAATATAAATAAATTCTTGGGGGCAACTTCAACCCCAAACTGTTTCGCATTTTAAATTTCTTTTTGCTGCTGCTGCAGAGTCTCCATGCTTTAAGTTCAATAGCCAGAACTATGAGAAAAGTTACTTACAAGTGATGTTTATTTAGTCATAGTAAACTTTAAAATGATTAGAATTAAAACCTTTGAGTGGTTATATTAGCTTTTAGAAACTGTTCTGAGGCCGTAAAGAATTCAGGTGATATCGCGTTCGGGTTATATTATTTCCATATATGTCATGCAGGTGATATTACATATATAGCAGGGCATATGCTATATACGGCAATGTGTCATTTTGCTGTATACCGTATAGCAATTTTTTATTAAACACATTAACTTTCTATTGCAGGAGAAAAAAGGCACAGTCAGGAAGCTCACGTCTAATTATATTTGATCGAGGGTAACTGTGAATTAAATTCTGAACATAATTATATATTACCACATCTACTTCTCCAGCCCTGACCTCTCTCCTCTGCCGTCTTGCATTCCCTCCTGTCTTTAGTACATCTCTGTTTGGGCGTCCCAGTGATGTTTCAAACGCAGGCTATCCAAAATGGAAATCGTCCTCTTCCCGCCCAACCCTGCCCTCCCCCTGACTTTCCCATCCCTGTCAGTAACACCAGCATCCTCCCCGTCTCACGATCCTCGTATATTCTCAACCCGTATATTCAATTTGTCACCAAACCTTGTTGGTTCTAGGATCACAACATCTCTAGAACATTTAAAGAAACAGCATGGTGTAGCGGATAGAGCATGGACCTGGGAGTCAGAAGGGTCTTATTCTGGCTCCCCTACTTGTCTGCTGTGTGACCCCTGGGCAAATCACTTAACTTCTCTGGGCCTCTTACTTCAGCTGGGACTGTGTGCAGCCCAATTTGCTTGTATCCAGCCCAGTACTTTATACAGCGCTTAACAAATACCACGATTACTATTATTATTAATCACATCTGCCCCTTCCTCAACATCCAGAGTTCTGCCACCCAGATCCAGGCTCCTCTTGACTACTGCAACAGCCTCCTTGATGACCTCCCTGCTCCCTGTCCCTCTGTCCTCCGGTACATAACTCACTCTGCTGTTGGGATCGTTTTTGTAATACACTGTTCCATCCACATCTTCCCTACTCCTCAAAACCCACCAGTGCCTGCTGTCCACCCAGACTGAGCCCTCCCTTTCCCTCCCCTCCCCTTTGCCCCTACTCCCTCCCTCTGCTCTACCCCCTTCCCCTCCCCACAGCACTTGTATATATTTATACATATTTAGTCCTCTATTTTGTTAACGATGTGCATTTATCTGTGGTTCTGTTTATCCATTTTGATGGTATTGATGCCTGTCTACTTGTTTTGTTTCGTTGTTTCCCCCTTCTAGACTGTGAGCCCGTTGGGTAGGGATTGTCTCTCTCTGTTGCCGAATTGTACTTTCCAAGCGTTTAGTACAGTGCTCTGCACACAGTAAGCGCTTAATAAATCCGATTGAGTGACTGAATATCCACCTTCCTACATCAAATAGAAACTCCTCACCATTGGCTTTAGGGCTCTCAGTCAACTAGCCTCCTCCTACCTTAGCTCACTGATCTCCCACTACAACCCATTCTGCACACTCTGCTCCTCTAACTCCACCTTTCTCGCTGTTCCTCAGTCTCTTCACTGACCTTTTTCCCGTGTCTTCCCTCCGGCCTGGAACTAACTTCCTCCCCCTTCGTATCTGACAGACTGCCTCTTTCCCCCACCTTCAAAGCCCTACTCAAATCACACCTTTTCCAAGAGGCCTTTCCTGATTAAGCCCTCAACTTCCATCTTAGCCCTCCCTTCTGCACTGCCTCTGCATTTGGCTCTTTACCCCCTAAGCACTTGTTATTCACCCCACTTCCCTCTCCACAGTATTTTTTATACTCATTTCTCCATTATTAATATATCTGTCTCCTTTAGACTGAGCTCCTCGTGGAACCTGTCTACTAACTCTACTATGTTTTTCCTCTCCCAGGTGCATGGTACAGCACACAGTAGGTGCTCCATAAATATATTAATTTAACATACATAATTCCCTTTAGGGTAATTTTAGAGGAACTTTTCCTAAATTGCTGATCTTTATGACTTAGATTTTTTGTGAGAAACACTACTTCTTGTGAGTTCTTTTTCACTTTTGAAGCGTCACATGCAAATGTTGGTTTTCAAAGCAGTTTTCTTTTAGGTCTCCGTTTTGAGGCAAAAGTGAATTGCCCTGGCAGGATGCAGGACTTTGGACTTTGACTAGGAATTGCCTCTGATAATGCAAGGATGGAACAATAATACGTTGACCTTAAAGGGTTTGCAGGTTTTCCCCAGTGGAAGGCCTCAGGATGATGCCCTAGCTGGAAGTCTCTTCCAGAGGTGAGATATTTTTCCCGGCTGCTCTGAAACTGGACTTTGAGATCCATGCTAATCTCTCAAGACTCCAGTGGCAACCACATTAATGCAAACACATCCTATCCCGCCTTGATTATCGTGTCAGCCTCCTTGCTGATCTTCCTGCCTCCACTCTCTCCCCACTCCAGACCATACTCCATTCTGCTTCCCCCATCATTTTCCTTCAAAAATGTTCAGATCCTGCTTCCCCACTCCTCAAGAAACTCCAGTGGTTGCGCATCCACCTCCGCATCAAAGAAAAACTGCTCACCATTGGCTTTAAAGCACTTAATCACCTTTCCCCCTCCTACCTCACCTCGCTTCACTCCTTCTACAACCCACCCTGCCCACTTGGTCCCTCTAATGCCAACCATCTCAGTCTCCCTTGATCTCATCTATTCGCAGTGCAGCTGACCTCTCGCCCACGTCTTACCTCTGGCCTGGATCGCCCTCCCTCTGAATATCGGACAGATAATTGCTCTCCTCCACTTCAAAGCCTTAAAGAAGGCACAGCTCCAAGAAGCCTTCCCTAAGTCCTCCTCTCCTCTTTTCGACCCTCCCTTCTGCGCCACTCTTCCTTGTTCCTTCATTCATTTTCCCTCCCACCGCCACAGCACGTATGTACATATCTGCAATTTATTTATATTAATGTCTGTATCCCCCTCTAGACTGTGAGCTCGTTGTGGACAGGAATGTATCTGTTGTTAGGTTGTACTCTCCCAAGTGCTTAGCACCTTGTAAGCGCTCAATAAATAGGATTGAATGAATGACTCAGTGGGAAGTTTGGGGGAGCAGCAGGTCTCTCAGATTTCTCCACTCAATCACTGCTATGCCAAAGTCGGGCCTTTCCGTCAGTTTTGAGTGCCCACTTTTTAAAGAGCACTAAGCGCTTGGGAGAACACTATAATTAGCAGGCAAGATCTGGGTCATGAGGGGACCTAATGGACCTTCTGTGTGGCCTTGGGCAAGTCACTCAACCTCTCTGAGCTCCGGTTTCCTCATATATAAAATGGTGAGATATTCATTCAGTAGTATTTATTGAGTGCTTACTATGTGCAGAGCACTGTACTAAGCTCTTGGAATGTACAAATCGGCAATAGATACAGTCCCTGCCCTTTGATGGGCTTATGGTCTAATCAGGGGAAACAGGCAGACAAGAACAATGGTAATAAATACAGTCAAGGGGAAGAACGTCTCATAAAAACAATGGCAAATAGAATCAGGGTGATGTACATCTCATTAAACAAAATAAATAGGGTGATGAAGATATATACAGTTGAGCGGATGAGTACAGTGCTGAGGGGGTGGGATGGGAGAGGGGGAGGAGGAGAGGGAAAGGGGGAGAATTCATTCATTCAATAGTATTTATTGAGCGCTTACTATGTGCAGAGCACTGTACTAAGCACTTGGGATGAACAAGTCGGCAACAGATAGAGACAGTCCCTGCCGTTTGACGGGCTTACAGTCTAATCGGGGGAGACGGACAGACAAGAACAATGGCACTAAACAACGTCAAGGGGAAGAACATCTCATAAAAACAATGGCAACTAAATAGAATCAAGGCGATGTACAATTCATTAACAAAATAAATAGGGTAACGAAAATATATACAGTTGAGCGGACGGGTACAGTGCTGTGGGGATGGGAAGGGAGAGGTGGAGGAGCAGAGGGAAAAGGGGAAAATGAGGCTTTAGCTGCGGAGAGGTAAAGGGGGGATGGCAGAGGGAGTAGAGGGGGAAGAGGAGCTCAGTCTGGGAAGGCCTCTTGGAGGAGGTGATTTTTAAGGTTTTGAAGAGGGAAAGAGAATCAGTTTGGCGGAGGTGAGGAGGGAGGGCGTTCCAGGACCGCGGGAGGACGTGACCCAGGGGTCGACGGTGGGGGGAGAAGAGGGTTTAGATGCGGAGAGGTGAAGGGGGAGTGGTAGAGGGAGTAGAGGGAGAAGGGGAGCTCAGTCTGGGAAGGCCTCTTGGAGGAGGTGAGCTATAAGTAGGGATTTGAAGAGGGGAATAGAATTAGATTGATGGAGGTGAGGAGGGAGGGCGTTCCTGGACCGCGGGAGGACGTGGCCTGGGGGTCGACGGCAGGATAGGCGAGACCGAGGGAAGGCGAGTAGGCAGGCGGCGGAGGAGCGGAGCGTGCGGGGTGGGCGGTAGAAAGAGAGAAGGGAGGAGAGGTAGGAAGGGGCAAGGTGATGGAGAGCCTCGAAGCTTAGAGTGAGGAGTTTTTGTTTGGAGCGGAGGTTGATAGGCAACCACTGGAGGTGTTTAAGAAGGGGAGTGACACGCCCAGAACGTTTCTGCAGGAAGATGAGCTGGGCAGTGGAGTGAAGAATAGACCGGAGCGGGGCGAAAGAGGAGGAAGGGAGATCAGAGAGAAGGCTGACACAGTAGTCTAACCGGGATATAACAAGAGCCCGTAGCAGTAAGGTAGCCGTTTGGGTGGAGAGGAAAGGGCGGATCTTGGCGATATTGTAAAGGTGAGACCGTCAGGTCTCGGTAACGGATCCGATGTGTGGGGTGAACGAGAGAGACGAGTCAAAGATGACACCGAGGTTGCGGGCCCGAGAGACGGGAAGGATGGTCGTACCGTCCACGGTGATAGGGAAGTCTGGGAGAGGACCGGGCTTGGGAGGGAAGATGAGGAGCTCAGTCTTGCTCATGTTGAGTTTTAGGTGGTGGGCAGACATCCAGGTGGAAACGTCCTGGAGGCAGGAGGAGATGCGAGCCTGAAGGGATGGGGAGAGGACAGGGGCAGAGATGTAGAGATGGTAGTCAAAGCAGTGAGAGCGAATGAGTTCACCGAGGGAGTGAGTGTAAATGAAGAACAGAAGAGGGCCAAGAACTGACCCCTGAGGAACTCCAACAGTTAAAGGATGGGAGGGGGAGGAGGCGCCTGCGAAGGAGACCGAGAATGACCGGCCAGAGAGATAAGAGGAGAACCAGGAGAGGACGGAGTCCGTGAAGCCAAGGTGAGATAAGGTATGGAGGAGATGGGGATGGTCGACAGTGTCAAAGGCATGTGCGGGGTGGGCAGTAGAAAGAGAGAAAGGAGGAGAGGTATGAAGGGGCAAGGTGATGGAGAGCCTTGAAGCCTAGAGTGAGGAGTTTTTGTTTTGAGTGGAGGTGGATAGGCAACCATTGGAGGTGTTTAAGAAGGGGAGTGACATGCCCAGAACGTTTTTGCAGGAAGATGAGCCAGGCAGTGGAGTGAAGAACAGACTGGAGCGGGGTGAGAGAGGAGGAAGGGAGATCAGAGAGAAGGCTGACACAGTAGTCTAGCCGGGGGAGAGCCTGTAGCAGTAAGATAGCTGTTTGGGTGAGATATCTGTTCTCCTTCCTCAAACTGAGTCCCATGTAGGATAGGGATGGTGACTGACCTGCTTAGTTTGTGTTTAGTACAGTGCTTGGCACATAGTAGTTGCTTAAATACCACATTATTGTCATTAGCTTGTGCTTAAGCAGTAGGGCATGAAAGGTACGGACACACATGCTGTGGGAGGTTGTGAACACTTCAAGGGCTTAGGTGGCCGAAGCTGCATCCGTGGGGTGGGAGGGACATAGGATGGGATGATTCAAAATTAATCAGAGAAGACCTCCTGGAGGAGATCAGTAGGGCTTTGAAGAGGGGGAGAGCTGTGGTTTATAGGATTGGAAGCCGGTGATAGCGAGCCAGAAGTGGGAACAAGGCAGAGGGAGAGTAGGTTGCACTGAGAGAAAAGAAGATTTCAAGGTGGGGCTGGTGGCAGAAGAGAGTGGGTGAACGGGTGACAGCGAGCCGAGTGAATGCCTTAAAGCCAATCACTGTTCAGAAGTTTCTGCTGAACGCGGAAGGGAATTGGTAGCCGTTGGAGGTTTTTGAGGAGGGAGGTGTGTGCAGAACAGCAGTCTAGAAAAATGATCGAGGCAGCTGACTGAAATGTGACCTGGTGAGGGGAGAGAGTATAGGCGGGGAGATCAGTGAAGAGACTGATAGGGTAGTTTTTGGTTTATGATAAATTCCTGGTGATTTCTGGGTGGCGAGGAAAGGGGTGGGCTTCAGAAGGAGAAAGGGGATGGGGAGGGGTAGGGTAGCGTGAAAGCAGCCTTTATGACAGGAATTAGATCAGGTCTTCTCCCCTTTCCCAGTGAGTGTGGGGGAGTGGGGAAAGTGAGACTCCTCTTGGGAGGGAGTGCTGGGGAACATAGTATCCTAAGGCAGGCGCCCTGTGTTCTAAAAGCAGTTCTCTTATGCTGCCCAGAGTCCTTGTCACAAGCCTCCTGAAATTCAGTATTTGTCTCTGAACCTGGATCAGGGTGGCCAGGCCGTCTGTTACAGCACACTCTCCGAAGCGCTTAGAGTGCTCTGCACCCAGTAAGCGCTCAATCGGTACCCTGGGTGGACTGATTCAGAGTGGCAGAGCCGTGTATTATCTTAGAAGCAGTGTGGCTCAGTGGAAGGAGCACAGGCTTGGGAGTCAGATCATGGGTTTGAATTCTGACTCTGCCATTTGTCAGCTGTGTGACTGTGGGCAAGTCACTTAATTTCTCTCTGCCGCAGTTACCTCATCTGTAAAATGGGGATTAAGACTGTGAACCTCACATGGGACAACCTGATATGCTCTGCACATAGTAACCACTTAACAAATACCAACATTATTATTTATTTTTGCAGGGGTGGCGGGGGGAGGGCTGCAGTTTCAGCTTTTTCAGTGGTGGTGGCCCCTCCCTTTTCAGGTGGGCCCAGAATGGGGACTCCTGCTTTTGGCCACCACTGCCAATCCCCAGTCCCTCCCACCCCCACCCAGGATTGCTAACTTGGCGTTCTGTTCTTCGACTCGCAGCCAGATCAGGTTTTTGGTTTGTGGCCCTTCAGTCCCTGAGTCTGGGTGGGAGGAATGATGGAGAAGCAGCGTGGTTCCATGGAAAGAGCACAGGTTTAGGAGCCAGAGGTCATGGGTTCTAATCCCAGCTCCACCACCTGTCAGCTGTGTGACTTTGGGCAAGTCACTTAACTTCTCGGTGCCTCAGTTCCCTCATCTGTAAAATGAGGATTAAAACCGTGAGCCTCACGTGGGACAACCTGATTCCCCTGTATCTACCCCGGCGCTTAGAACAGTGCTCGGCACACGGTAAGCACTTAACAAATACCAACATTATTATTATTTTTTCATTTTCAAAACACCTAGGCCAAGTGCTATGCACAGCATATTAAAGCAAGCGTAAAACCTTTTCCGGGGAAGAACATAGGTCTCCCGAGTCTTACTAAAGCTTGAATTCTTATAAAGATTAATATACTCATGTTTTGTGAATCCCTACGTTATTTGGCTGCATCTTTATAAAATCAATGAATTAGAAATACTAGATGCACCGTAAATGCAATAGAAAATGTGCCTACGGTGGTAAATCCGCATCATAAATGGTAAAAGGTAAGTGATGTTGATGGTTGTGCTGAAATAATGGTACCCTAGCATCTGGAGAACTGGATTCCAGTCGTGACTCTGCAAGGAGGGAAATAGCCTGTGGGGCCGTGATCCAGGCCATTCTGCAAGGTGGACAGAGTGGGCAGAAATCTTGCCGTTGTGATCCAAGGGCATATCGTCAAGCAGGGGTGGGCCTTTGTTTGGACTGGAGGGACCACTTACAGGTTGTCTAGGGTTGCGCACCACCTTCCTCCGTGTGTTATGCTTAAGAGCTGGATTTTAGAGGTGAGAGCCCTTGCAGCTCCTCAGTGGCTCCGAGCCAGTTGTAGATAATTTTTGACCCAAGGCTGCCTGTCGTAGTGGGGGCTTCAGCACCAGTCGCTTGGTGGCCTGGATCTGGCCCGCCATCTCCTGCCTGTCCTTACCGTAGAACTTTTGTGAGAATGACTTAGCGAGGCAGCTTAACTCGTCATCATTGAGGAGACATAAGAGGGATAGTGATGGTGATCTTTGTATTTTTGAGCCTTTGGAAGACATGAATTGCCCAGGATTCTGGCCGGGATATGAAACTATTCAACATTTTGCTAGCTCTTTATTGAGGGAAACTAATTTATGGTTATGAATTTTGCGAAATGATAAAACTGCCAAGAGTTACGGGGACTTTAGAGGGTTAGCTCTCCCACCCACTTCTAGTCACCTCCTCCTCAGCCCCACAGCACTTAGGTACATACGCATTACTTATTTATATAAATATCTGCCTCCCCTTCAAGGCTGCAAGCTCGTAGAGAATGTCTACCAATTCTGTCATGTTGTTATATTATATTCTCCCAAACACTTAACAGTAAGCACTCAATAAATATGATTGATTAGATTCAATTTCAGAACAGTACTGATTATATTGGGACATTGGTTTATTAGACAGGTGAGATTAAGATGGTGATTAAGAGAACACTATGTACGATCAATAGAAAACGTTATAAGATCTCACTTGGAATAATGGAAAAACTATTTGAGTCGTAACTGGATGTGAATCAGTTGTATAAGATAGTTTCTACCGAAGGGCAAATTGCTATCCACACATTGCAAAAAATAGATTATTTTGATGGGTTTTGGGAAGTAATCTTGATCCAAAGCACAGCTGCCATACGGGGTCTTCTACTGTGGTGAGGTTTCTTCAAAAATGAGAGGGTGAGTACTTAAGTTATTTCAGTATTTATGTTGTAATGAGCCATTCAGGCTTTACTGGTCTCTTTTTCACCGGCAGCAAGTAGTGTGTGTTCATGGACTAGGGTTAGAAGGGCATGGCTCGCTTTCGTTGAAGTAGTTTTCAGTCAAAGCTTTTGAAGAATTGTAAGACCTTTAGAGCTGAAGCGAGAAGCAGCGTGGCTTAGTGGAAGGAGCCTGGGCTTGGGAGTCAGAGGTCATGGGTTCAAATCCCGGCTCTGCCACTTGTCATCTCCGTGACTTTGGGCAAGTCACTTCACTTCTCTGTGCCTCAGTTACCTCATCTGTAGAATGGGGATTAAGACTGTGAACCCCACGTGGGACAACCTGATCACCTTGTGCCCCCCCCAGCGCTTAAAGCAGTGCTTTGCATAGTAAGTGCTTAAAAAATGCCATTATTATTATTATTGTTATAAGAGAAGGAGCTCCCAGGCTTTAAGTAGACCACCCAACTACCTTCCTTTGTTAACCAAATTGATGCCCTCAACACCAGCCTCTCCCGCTTAACTCACTCACCCATCCCTTCACCAATGTTGTACCACTAATCCACAGCCCTGCATCACCTCCATAGTCCATTTCCTCCATAGTCCATTTCCTTTGCCCTATGTATAAACTGCAGAGCACCGCTGACAGAAATCCAGGTACAGGCCAACCTTGTCTATATAAAATTCGTGCTTGTCTGCTCTAACTGTGCGTCGTTCCACCCGACAATGTTATTTCTCCATTTTTATTGACTCCTGTGCCAGTTGTTCCAGACAACCCCCTCCCCCAACCCCCGACCCCCTAATGACCCCTTTTCCCCCTAATGACCTGGGCCATGTACTTTATTGAGAAGGTTGAAACGATCAGGTGTAATCCCCCTAAACTCTGCCTTGCTTCTCTCCAGTCTCTCCCTCCTTCTGCTCTTTCTTCGATTCTCCCGTCTTTCCCAGCAGTATCTCAAGAAGAGATTTCCTGCCTCCTCTCAAAATCCAGCCCCTTCCTCTGCGCCTCTGACCCCATTCCTTTGCACCTTATCAAAGCACTTGACCCCTCTCATCTTCACTCTCTGACCACCATTTTCAACTGTTAACTCTCCAGTGGCTTCCCCCCCCTACTGCTTTCAAACATACTCATCTATCTTCTAAAAAAAAAAATCCCCCACCCCATGACTACCTCCAGTTATCACCTCCATTTCCTCCTTCCATTCCTCTCCAAACTTCTTGAGCGAGGTGCCTGCACCCACTGCCTCCACTTTCTCCCTTCCAACTCTCTCCTTGACGCCCTCCAGTCTGGCTTCCACCCCCTTCACTCCACAGAAACAGTCCTCTCAGAGATTACCAGTGATCTTCTTCTTGCCAAATCCATCTTAATCCTCCTTGAGCTCTCAGCTGTCTTTGGCACTGTCGACCACTTGCCTTTCCTGGAAGCGTTATCCCATCTTGGCTTCACTGACACTGTCCTTTACTTCCATCCCTCTGGCCGCTCATTCTCGGTCTCTTTCGCGGGCTCCCCCTCTGCTTCCCACCCCACCAACTGTGGGAATCTCTCAAGGCTCAGTTTTGGATCTCCTTCTATTCTCCATATACACCCCCTTCTTCAGAACTCTTTTGTTTAGTACTTGTTGCGGTAAGTGCTTACATAGTAAGCGCTTAACAGTTATAATAATAATTATAATAATTTGCTCCCATCTCTACGCAGCTGATTCCCAAATCTACATCTCCAGCCCTGATCTCTCTCCTCCTCTATAATCTCGTATTTCCTCCAGCCTTCAAGTCATCTCTACTTGGAAATTCCGCTGACACCTCTAATTTAGCATGTCTAAAGCAGAACTCCTCATTTCCACCTAAACCCTGTCCTCTCCCTGACTTTCCCACCATAGTAAAGCAGCATTACCATCCTTCCTACCTCAGCAAACCCATAACCTTGGCGTTATCCTCCACTCATCTCTTTAATTCAACTTGTATATTCAATCTGTCGCCAAGTCCCGTTGGTTCAACCTTCACAACACAACTAAAATCTATCCTTTCCTCTCCGTCCAAACCATGTTAATCCAAGCATTTATCCTGTCCCGCCTTGGTTACTGTCTAAGCCTCCTTGCTGACCTCCCAGCCTCTTGTCTCTCTCCACTCTAGTCCATACTTCACTATGTTGCCCAGATCATTGTTCTACAAAAATCTTCAGTCCATTCTTCCCCACTCTTAAAGAATCTCCAGTGGTTGCCAGTTCACCTTCCATCAAACAGAAACTCCTTACCATTGACTTTAAAGCACTTAACCTGTCCCCTCTTACCTCACCTCTCTGTTGTCCTATTTTAACCTAGTCCGCACACTCTGCTCCTCTAATGCTAACCAACTCACTGTACCTTCATCTCATCTGTCTCGCTGCCGACCCCTCCCGCACTTCATGCCTGTGGCCTCGGACCTCCCCCTTTCTTCATATCCTACAGACAGTTGCTTTCCGCTCTTTCAAAGTCTTATTGAAAGCATACCTCCTCCAAGAGGCCTTCCCTAACTTAGCCTTCATTTCCTCTTCTTTCATTCCTGCCTTTGCACATGAATTTGTACCCTTTATCACCCCTCCCTTAGCCCCAGAAGGCTTATGTACGTATCCATAATTTATATAAATGTCTGTCTCCCCCTCTACATTGTCAACTCATTGTAGGCAGGGAATATGTCTACCAGCCCTATTATATAGAGAAGCAGTGTGGTTTAGTGGGAAGAGCCCAGGCTAGAGAGTCAGAGGACATGGGTTTTAATCCCGCCTCCACCACTTGTCCGCTGTGTGACCTGGGGCAAATCACTTAACTTCTCTGTGCCTCATCTGTAAAATGGGGATAAAAAGTGAGCCCCACGTGGGACAACCTGATTACCCTGTATCTACCCCAGCTCTTAGAACAGTGCTTGGCACATAGTAAGTGCTTAACAAATACCATAATTATCATTATTAGTATATTGTATTCTTCCAAGAGTGTGGTGCAGTGCCCAATGAGTACGATGAACAGATTGCATGAGTAATTTACCACTAGTCAGTCAGTGATACAGTGCAGAACATTGTATTAAGAGTTTGGGAGCGTCAGAAGACATGACCCCTGTTGTCAAGTGATGCACACGATTATCTGTAGATAATAATAATAATGTTGGTCTTTGTTAAAACGCTTACTATGTGCTGCAGTCCCCTCATCTGTAAAATGGGGATGGAGACCATGAGCCCCACGGGGGACAACTTAATTACCTTGTATCTATCCCAGCTCTCAGAACAGTGCGTGGCGCATAGTCAGCGCTTCACAAATACCTTCACCAAACAGTTCAGTGGTAAACAGGCACACTCCCTGCCCAGAACGAATTCAAGGGTTTAAGTAATAATAATGATGATGTTGGTATTTAAGTGCGTCCTAGGTGCAGAGCAATGTTCTAAGTGCTGGGGTAGATACAGGGTAATCAGGTTGTCCCACTTGAGGCTCACGGTCTTAATCCCCATTTTCCAGATGAGGTAACGAGGCACTGAGAAGTTAAGTGACTTGCCTAAAGCCACAGAGCTGACAGGTGACGGAGCCGGGATTAGAACCCACGAGCTCTGCCTCCCAAGCCCGGGCTCTTTCCACTGAGCCACACTGCTTCTCTGGTGGTGAATGGAGCTGGTTCCATCAAGGCAACTGCTGTTGCGAGGGATCCGAAAGCTGAAACAGTTTACTAATTTAGAAATGTTGGCAGTGCTATTCCTCAGAACCCCAAAGATCAGAAGGTGCGGATTGTCTCTATGTTGAAAAGAGAAGGAGGACCCAAGAAAAAGGCTGAAATTGACCCCAGGAACTAGTTATTCCCTGGGGAAAAGTGTTTGCATTTAAAGATAAAACCTTTAAGATAGCCCATTGCAATGGTGACAGTGGAATTTCATCACAGTAAAGGTGCTAAACTGACTGAAGACCAAGGGAAAATCAGAATTGTATTCCCTGCTTTTGGAAACTAGTTATTTGGGAATTCTTTTTAATAATAATTATGGTATTTTGTTAAGCGTCTACTGCGTGCAAGGAAAGAAGTTGACAAAGTCACTCCTCAAATATGGCGGTTTCCAGGGTGAAGACTGTGATGACCTCACCAGCTGTTTTGTTGGAAAATCTGCCGCGAGCGGATCCGGATCCCCCCTCCGCCTTCTTAGCATGGCCCATTGCCCCAGATCGCAGTCAGAACACCCTTTGGTGTCGTGTAGGAGAGCCCCGACCGCGGACTGCAGCTAGGGTCCTACAGTTCTCCGGCTCTTCCCTTCCAAGGCTGAAGTGGATTGGGGCTCCCTGCCCTGCAAACCCCACTCCTCTACCCCTTAACCACCACCTGTTGCTGGAGGGCAGGGGGATCGTTTGGAATCTGGCCAGCCTGACCCCCTGTTCTTGAGGTTGGCTGCAGGGAGCTCCCTCGGTTTCCCGAGTAGACTCATCTCCCAGCACTGAGTCTCTACTGTCATTAGGCCTAGTGGTTACAGCCCTGAATAAGTTTTTAGTGCCAGGGTTGCATTAGTTTGGTAACAAGTAGAACAGAATACTGATGTGGAGCATCTTTCCCTTTCTCAAATACTGGCTCCCTCCCCGCCATTTGTTAATTCATTTAGTGGTATTTATTGAGCGCTTACTATGTGCAGAACACTGTACTGAGCGCTTGGAATGGACAGTTCGGCAACAGATGGAGACAATCCCTGCCCATTGACGGGCTCACAGTTTAATTGGGGGAGACAGACGGACAAAAACAAGACAACTTAATCACGATAAATATGTCTACCACTCTGCTGTATTGTACTCTCCCAAGTGCTTAATACAGTGCTTTGCACACGATAAGCACCCAAATTTCATCCATGATAGCATAGTCTCAGTTGAATAATAATGATAATAATAATGTCATCTGTAAAGCACTTACTATGTGTCAGACACTGTACGAAGCACTGAGGTGGACACAAGCAGATGGAGTTGGATTCAGTCCCTCTCCCACATAGGACTTACAGTCTTAATCTTACTTTACAGATGAGTTAACAGGCCCAGGGAAGTTAAGTGACTTGTCCAAGGCCACAGAACAAGATCAGTATTTATTGACCACTTACTATGTGTAGAGCACTGTACTAAGTGCTTGGAAGAGTACAGTTCAGCAGAAACTCCGGTGGTTGCCCACCCACCTCTGCGTCAAACAAAAACTCCTCACCATTGGCTTTAAAGCACTTGATCACCTTGCCCCCTCCTTCCTCACCTCACTACTCTCCTATTACAACGCAGCCCGCACACCTCATTCCTCTAATGGTGACCTTCTCACTCTACCTCAATCTCGTCTATCTTGCCGCCGACCTCTCGCCCACATCCTGTTTCTGTCCTGAAACGCTCTCCCTCCTCATATCAGACAGATAATTGCTCTCCCCCATTTCAAAGCCGTATTGAAGGCACATCTCCTCCAGGAAGCCTTCCCTGACTAAGCCCTCATCTCCTCTTCTCCCTCTCCCTTCTGCGCTGCTCTTACTTGCTCCTTCATTCTTCCTCCCTCCCCTCCCCACAGCACGTGTGTATATATATCCATCATATATCTATATTAACATATGTCTCCCCCCAGACTGTGAGCTCGTTGTGGGCAGGAATGTGTCTATTGTCGAACTGTACTCTCCCAAGGGCTTAATACAGTGCTTTGTACATAGTAAGCACTCAATACAATTGAATGAATGAATGAACAGACAGTATTAGACACGTTCCCTGCCCGTGACAATTTTACAGTCTAGAGGGGGAGACCGACATTACTATGAATAAATGAGTAATTTATAATATAGAAGTTAACGATATGTACAGAGTGCTGTGGGGTCGGGGTAGGGTGAATATCAGATGTCACAGATTGAAGTGTGTGGCTGCTTTGTTAAATGCCCATCGTGTGCCAGGTTCTGTTCTGAGCCCTGGGGTAGGTACAAGGTAATCAGGTTAGACACAGTCCGTGTCCACCATGGCGCTCACCATCTTCATCCCCATTTTACAGTTGAGGTAACCGAGGCACAGAGAAGTGAAGTGTCTCGCCCAAGGTCACCCAGCAGACAAGCAGCGGAGCCGAGACTAGAACCCAGATCCTTGTGACTCCCAGGCCCGTGCTCTGTCCACTAGGTCACGCTGCCCTGTAAGTGTCCCACTGCTGCGCACATTCTCCAGGTCTTTCCCCCTCTTCTTGCCGGATGCCCCAGGTTTCAGTTATACCCACTCCAAATTTTTCCCTTCATGATCTTCTGATGTCAGGATAGATCTGCTGATTTGCATGGTTGTTTCCTCTCTTTTGGGGTAGGACTCACTTTCCTCTGGAATTCTTCCTTCACGATCCCCACAAGGAGAACTTCTCTTCTGTGTCCTGTGGCTCCAGGATCACATATCCGATGGTTCTGTTTGCCCTCACTTCCCTGCGTCACACCTTAGAACCTCTCCCCCTCAAAATGACCGAGGGTCTTCTCTTCCCAGTAGTGCCCTTTGTTCCTCATTTCCCAATCCTCCCCTGTGATGGTTTGGGTTCCAGAGGACAGTTTGAGAGGTCTGTATGAGTGAGTTTCCTCCTCCAGAAACCACCAGAGTTCCCCTTCCTCCCTTTTTCTGAGTGTGGGGCTAAATTGAGAGCCCATCAGACTGACTTATTACCCCATCCTCCCCATTCTCCTTCTTTCCAACCCCCTGCTTAGCCGGCTCTCTAATTTTGCACCCTGCCCCTGTCCTTCTAACCCCATCCTCTGTCATTTCTTAAAGATAGTTGCCTCCTTACTGCTGTCGTCAACCTTCCACTCTCAGGTGACTCCCTGGGTCCTTAAGCGCACTCAAGCCTCTCATTCAAAGAATGTCTCTTCCAGGTCCCACTGCTCCCCTCAGCTATCATGCCATTTCCTCCTCTTGTTGAAATACCTCGAGTGGGTTGTAGAGAACTGCTGCCTTCCCTTCCTCTCCACCGGCTCTCTTCTTGATATGCTTCAGTCAAGGTTCGGGCCCTTTTTATTCCGAGACCTCACTCTCCAAAATCACCTGGGGCCATGTCAAAACTAAGCACTCTGTCCCCATCCACCCTGACCGTCAACTGCCTTCAGCGCAGCTGACCACCACCTGCTCCTTGGATTGCTATTGACATCTTGGTTTTGCCAGTGGGATGATCACTTGTTTGTCCACCTTCCTCTCTCTCTAACAGTTGTTTCTTGGTTTCATTTATTGTGTCCTCTTTTGTCCCTCAATCCCTAACTATCAATCAATCAGAAGCAGCGTGGCTCAGTGGAAAGAGCCCGGGCTTGGGAGTCAGAGGTCATGGGTTCTATTCCCGGCTCCGCCGCTTGTCAGCTGTGTGACTTGGGGCAAATCACTTAACTTCTCTGTGCCTCAGTTACCTCATCTGTAAAATGGGGATTAAGATTGTGAACCCCATGTGGGACAACCTGATCACCTTGTATCCCTCCCCCCAAGCGCTTAGAACAGTGCTTTGCACATAGTAAGCGCTTAACAAATGCCATCATTATTATTAATTGAGGACTTATTGAGGGCAGAGCACTGTGCTAAATGTGAAGTCTAGAGGGGAACACCCACCCTAACTGGGTGTCCCTTCCTCTTGCTCTGCGTTCACTCTCCATCTTCCCTGTCTAAGAAGCACACAATCATGGGATCATCCTCAGCTCCTCAGTGTCTTTCAGCTGTCACGTCCCCTCAACTGCTAAATTCTGCCCATTTTTCCTCCAGAACACTTGTGGCTTCACTCTTTCCTTTTCACCCAGGCATTCACAGCATCCGTACTCAGACGTGAGTGTAGATGGAGAGTAGAAGGGGACTCGAAACTGAACCTTAAGGGGTCCCCACAGTTAGGAAGTGGGTGGTAGAGAAAGAGCTGAAGATAGAAAAGGCGCAGCCCAAGAGTTAACAGGGAGAACAGGGATAGTGTCAAAAGAATTCCAGGATAGATAGTGGTTCCAGATCCACCCTGCCAATGGGTGTCGAGAGGCTAAGGAGGATTTGGACGGATTAGAGTCTTAGATGTGACAGAGAAAGTCTCTGGAAACCTTGAAGAAGGCCGTTTCAGTGGAGTGGTGGTTAGAGAAACCAGATTGTAGAAGATAAATTAGTTTATTGTGCATTTTATAATGGTATGCAAAATGATTTATGCTGAATGCAAATTTTTGATTTCCTTTCTTGACCAAATCTAGAAATTGGACAGAAAGTACAAACTTTTTTGTGTATGACTTTTTTGGAAAGTCTCAACTGCACAAGGCATGGCCAAGTGGAAAGAGCCTGGGCTTCGGAGTCAGAGGTCATGAGTTCGACTCCTGGCTCTGCCACTTGTCAGCTGACTGTGGGCATGTCACTTAAGTTCTCTGTGCCTCAGTTCCCTCATCTGTAAAATGGGGATTAAAAGTGTGTGAGCCCCACGTGGGACAACCTGATTACCCTGTTTCTCCCCCAGCGCTTAGAACAGTGCTTAGCACCTAGTAAGCGCTTAACAAATACCAACATTATTATTATTATTACAAGGTACACTTATATTCAGCTTATGATATAGAACAAATTTGAATGAAGATGTAGTAACTAAAGAACCTGTGGCACTTGGACGTGATGCAGTTGTCACATCAAAATGTGTTTTTGGATCCTGAGGAAATCCTGCTGGGTTGAACCCTTCTTTCCCAACTCCTCTCCTCCTCCTCCTCTGCCCTCCCCTCCTGCTGCCATCCCTCTCCAGTCCGTGGGTTTTCCCAGTAGGAAATGCCTCGTTTCACTGTTCGTTCCACTTTTATGGTCAGGGCATCTATTTCACTACAACTGTTTGGATGATAGAAGGAGTACTGGTCTCAAAGGAGAGTTTGCGTCCAGCCAAGTTTTGATATCTGTTCTGCCCCAAATTTTTTCTCCCCCACAGTTTGGGTCACAGTCTGTTCCAGAGTTTTTCTAATTTTCCTTTTTTGTTGTTGTTGTTTTAACAGGTTTGATCTGTGGATGAAATGAATCATGATTTTCAAGCTCTTGCATTAGAATCTCGGGGAATGGGAGAGGTGAGTATTCGTAGATTCCACACTCTCCGGTTTTATAAAAACAGTCGAGAATCTCTGATGGAAGTCATCAAAGCAGCTATCAGAATCGCTCTTCCAGCCTTTAGGGTTGTTTCTTGTTTTTACTAGAAGTTAGACTTAATGAAAGATCCGTGAAACTATAAACTGGAATAAATTTTAAGGTACGATGTCGGCTTGTTGTTCCGAGTGCTTATCCCACTGTTCGTCACTCCTATTGATTCTTGCTAGATGTCCAGTCCCCCTGCTGATGAGGCACATCTTGCCTTCTTCTTATCCCCCATTTATAGGCTGTCAGCCCCAACGGGTGCTTGCCCACCCACCTGGACAATTACCTTCCCCACCTGAGAGTGTCAGTGGCCCGAGAGGAATTTGGAGGGGAAGAATGGGGTGGGTTTGGAAAAATAGCAATGTCAGGAGCGTCGTGGAAGAAATTTAATGAAAAAATGTGACTACTTCGGTACCCTGGTTAGGGCTCTTCATTGGTTCCATAAAGGGAAAGAGCACTAAATAAAGTAGAGCTTCCACAGGAAATAATGGAAAGTGGTTCCCCAAATTGACCCAAACTATATAAACATGTAAAATGATAGAAGCTCAATAAACATTGTTGTGTGATCAAAAAGCAATGTCAATATTGGTCAATAACAAGTTCTGAATTTGATATTTTTATAGCTACATTTAATAAATACTTAATTTTAGGGCAGCTTCACTTCCTGAATTCTTTAGAAAAGGAAGTAGCTGTGGCCTAGTGGGTAACACACGGGCTTGGGAGTCAGAGATGTGGGTTCTAATGCCAGCCTCCGCCACTCCTCTGCTGTGTGACCTTGGGCAAATCGGTTAACTTGTCTGTACCTCAGTTTACCTAACCGCAGAATGGGGATTCAATACCTGTTGTCCCTGCTGCTTGACTGTGAACCTCATGTGGGACCGGGACTCTGACCTGGGTAACTTGTGTCTACCCCAGTGCTTAGAATGGCACTTGAGGGATAGTAAACAAACACTCAACAAGTACCATACAAAAGGGTTCTCCTAAGATTAGAGATCTATCCTGAGCTATGTTAAGTAGGGTGGCTATCTAATGCTAAACTGAAAGGGTTTTTCATCATCCTGAGTCAGTCAAAATGCTTCAGAGGCTGAGGAAGAGAGGAACTGAGGTGATGAAGTGTGCAAAGCCAAGATAAGGTCTGCGGCAAAAATTACAATACTTTCCCAAGTAAGAACACCAGGAGAAGAGCTTTATTCCATGTGTGGCCTAATTGAGTTAGACTAGTGGCACATCCAGCCCCGTATTCTTTCTTTGCCAGTGTCAATGTGGCATTTGGAGACAGAGTCTGATGGTTCCCTCCCTTGACATATATCTCCTTCACCCATCTTAGACTTCTCATTAAGTAATATATATATATTATTGTACTGACTGGTTAAAATGTGAGTCCCATGTGAGACAGGGACTCTTTGACCTGATTGACTTCTATCTACCCCGGCTCTTGGAGCAGTGCTTGATACATAAGTGTGCAATACACATATAATAACGGTAATAATGGTAATTGAGTGACAGTTGACTGCTGAACACTGTTCTTGGGAAGAATGCAGAAGGAAAGGACACAATCCCTGCCCTCGGGGAGCTCAAAATCTTAACAGGGAGACTGACACTTGGAGTTATCCTTGTGTCATCTCTCTCATTCAGTCCTCATATTCAGTGTCACCCAATCCAGTAGGTCCTAAAACATGCCTAGAATCCACCCTTTTCTCTCCATCCTAAGCAGAATATCCACCGCCTCTTTGACTACTGAATCAGCTGCCTCACTGCCCTGCCTGCTGACTGGGTAATTCTTCCTACAGAACTTCACCCCCATCTTCCCTCTCCTCCAGAGCTCCAGTGGTTGCCCATCTCCCACTGCATCAAACAGGAACTCCTTACCAGGCTTTAAAGCACTCAACCAGCTCACCCTCTCCTACTACAGACCGGCCCGGGCCCGCACGCTTTACACCTCTAACGCCAACCTGCTCACTGTACCTCAGTCTCTTCTATCTTGTCCCCTACCCTTTACCCACTCCTGTTGGCCTGGCCCTCTCTCCCCATTCATATGTGACAGGCCATCACTCTCCCCGCCTTCAAGTTGTATTCAAATCACAGGAAACATGTCTCCCTTGTCGGTTGTGTGGACTTCTCCCAAGCACAAAATAAGTGTTCAATAACCACTATTGATTGACCGACACAATGAAATTACAGGTAGGAGGAAGAAGATGAATATCACCCCACCTGTAGCATTTATGTACATATGCTCTATGCTCTGATGTTTCCTCTGTGTGTACATTTAATGTCTGCGTTGCCCTCTAATTTGTAAATTCCTTGGGCGGGACTGTGCATACTAATTCAGTTGTATTCTCCCAAGTGTTTGGTACAGTGACTTGCATGCAGGCTCAAAAAATACAGTTCGTTCATTCATTCAGTAGTATTTATTGAGTGCTTACTATGTGCCGAGCACTATACAAAGCGCTTGGACTCTACATTTCGGCAACGGATAGAGGCAATCCTTGCCCAGTGACGGGCTCACAATCTGATTGGGGGAGAGTTGATTAATGTCTGTCTCCCCCTCGAGACTGTAAGCTCACTGTGGGCAAGGAATGTGAGAATATGTATTCTCCCAGGCACTTAATACGGTGCTCTGCACACAGTAAGCAGCGTGAGAAGCAGCGTGGCTCAGTGGAAAGAGCACGGGCTTTGGAGTCAGAGGTCATGGGTTCGAACCCCGGCTCTACCACTTGTCAGCTGTGTGACTTTGGGCAAGTCACTTAACTTCTCGGTGCCTCAGTTACCTCATCTGTAAAATGGGGATTAAGACTGTGAGCCCCACGTGGGACAACCTGATTCCCCTGTGTCTACCCCAGCGCTTAGAACAGTGCTCGGCACATAGTAACCGCTTAACAAATACCAACATTATTATTATTATTAGTAAGCGCTCAGTCAATAGGATTGACTGACTAGGTGAGGAGACACTTAAATAGTGTAGTTTATACGTCAGTATGACCCGAAACACCGCAGGTGGTTGTGAGCACTTAAGAATAGTGGTGACATAGAAGTATAAAAATGATAGTTGGTAGTAGTGTGAAGAAGAAGTGTGATTCGGAATGGCCTCCTGGAGAGGTGGGGTTTCAGATGGTCCTTTCTGCAGCCTGACCTGGTGGAAAGAGCACAGTGGGGAAGAATATACAGATGGATATTAATAATAATAATAATAATAGTGGTATTTGTTAAGTGCTTACTACGTACCAGGCACTGAACTAGAGAAGCAGCGTGGCTCAGTGGAAAGAGCCCGGGCTTTGGAGTCAGAGGTCATGAGTTCGAATCCTGGCTCTGCCACTTGTCAGCTGTGTGACTGTGGGCAAGTCACTTCACTTCTCTGTGCCTCAGTTACCTCATCTGTAAAATGGGGATTAAGACTGTGAGCCCCACGTGGGACAACCTGATTCCCCTGTGTCTACCCCAGCGCTTAGAACAGTGCTCTGTACATAGTAAACGCTTAACAAATACCAACATTATTATTAACCAAGCACTGGGGTGGATATAAGCAAACTGGGTTAGGAACAGACTATTCCAAATATTGTAAATTTGACTCTCCTGCTGTGTAATTGGTGTGGTACTTTTCTTTTTGGAACTGGGAAAGCACAACCCTTGTTAAAAGGGGATGGGGAGAACTGCAGCCCGAGCAGAAGGGAGTTCCTGTTAGGAGGAATGATGTAAGTGTGAACTGTTGTGTAATGGGAAAAGAGTGAATATGTGAGAAGGAGAAAGCTGAAGGAATGCCTTAAAAGCAGGCAGTGAGGATTTTCTGCTTGATGTGAAAGGAAATGACAGGTTTGCCTACTCCATCTCAGCATAATACTGTGTTTAAATAACTCAGTTATAATTCCCAGGTAGGAAACTGTTTTATTTTCTTGAAGCCGATGGTTTCTTCCATCTGATAGGAATTTAGTGACTCAAGAAGGAATAAGCCTATCTCTGAAAGGAGAAAAAATTGCCATGTAAACAAATTTCAGCAAGGCTGAAAGTATGAATTTGATTTTCCAACTCCAAAATTGGTGCTTACTGTCAATGAAAATAGACAAAATAGATAAAATTTCAGTCGTTTATATTTGTGAAAAATAATGAATAACTTTAGATCTATATTTTATTAAAATGAAAGTGCAAATATAGCTAAAAAGTGAATAATGTCTTTTTTTTCTTTGGGCTGTAGCAGTTGGTTTACTAGTTTTGACCTTACTTTTCAAACACTTGGATCTTTTTCCAGAGGTGTTTTTGATGATCATTTAAATGTAATTTCCTCTTTCAAATAGCTCCTACCTACCAAAAAGTTTTGGGAACCTGATGATTCGACAAAAGATGGACAAAAAGGCATATTTCTTGGGGATGACGAATGGAGAGAGACTGCATGGGGAACTTCTCGTAAGTGATTATTTTTGGTTGTGGCATTTATAAATCACTTCTCCTGTTGGACATTTTGTAAACCTCACATTTGCTTACTGAGTGACCAAAAGTTGTGTACTGATAAAGCATAAGCCTTGATGCTGAAATTGTTCTGATTTGTAATTAGATGGAATCCAATCAATAGCATGTCACTCTTTTCATAATATTTGGCTGAGAATTTCACTTTCTATTCAAACGGAGTTGAGTTAATGTGTTTCATTAGAGAGTCTGATTTTTCAAAATATATTTGGCAAAAAATTTGTAATTTTTTCAAGTTCTAAATTGGTTCCAAATCCAAACTCTAGACTGAGAGTATTTGCATAAAATTTATTTGACTTTTATTAAATTTCCATTGGTATAAACGGTCACCCAAACTCATTTTACAAAAAAATTAAACTACTTCTCCAAAAGCGTCTGTAGACCTTCTTAGCTGTTATGATAGATAACCCTCTGTGGATGCCTTAGAGACATGAAGATTAGAGCTAAAGGTCTCAAGTTGATCCACGGGAAAGATACTTAGGAGTAATTTCTGGGCCCAAAACTGAATGCAAAATTAATTAATTTTGACCCGAGTCTTGGACATGTGGGCCTAGAAGGCCTCTGCTTCTCCGCCTCTACTCCCTCCCTCCACTCTACCCCCTTCCCCGCCCCACAGCACTTGTGTATGTTTGTGCATATTTATTATTCTATCTTTTTTATTAGTGATGTGTATATGCCTGTAATTGTATTTATTTTGATGTTATTGATGCCTGTCAACTTGTTTTGTTGCCTGTCTCCCCCTTCTAGACTGTGAGCCCGTTGTTGGGTAGAGATTGCCTCTGTCTGTTGCCGAGTTGTACTTGGCAAGCGCTTAATACAGTGCTCTGCACACAGTAAGCGCTCAGTAAATACGATTGAATGAATAAATGTGACCACATGCTTGCTGTCAGAGACCTGCTCCTGTGCCCCTTCCCTGTTTATGCAAGGCCTAGAGGCAGGCTCTGCTGTTTTCAGGATGGGGTCTGGCCTTTTCCTCGTTGTAGTGTTTCTCTCACCCAAAAATCTCTGTGAGGGAATGCCAAAAAGCAGCTGAAATCAGGTGTTTTTTCTGGGCCCGTTGAGTTCTGTGGGAAGGGAGAGGAAGGGAACGATGAGGAGAAAAGAAGGGAGATGACTTGAGCCACAGAAATCCAACCCTTCATAGGGTCATATGGGTCCAGAGGTACTAAATGTGTAAGGCAGATGGGCCCCAGTCCAAAGGAGAAAAGAAAACCTGCCTTTAACCCCTTTTAAGGGCCATTCCTCTTTTGAAGTAGATCAGTGACCACGTTGATTCTGGGGCCTTGGGCTGAATTGCTAACAGGCTAAATTCTGCAGGACACCTTGACTATGCAAGCCTTCACGTTAGCTTACTTTCTGTTATTGCAGCCAAGTGCCCTGACTTCCATTATCCCTTAATCCACCAGACTTTTTCATCTCCTTCCAGTAAGGAAACCTGTGTGGCAGGATAGCGCTTCAAATTTGAACAGTCTGCTTGGGTGGGTTAAGGGATCAGTGTTAGTCTCCACAGAGCGGCCTGTAGAGGAAAGTTAAGAGCATATCTCCCCCGGGCTCCCCCCGGCCCGGTTTTTCTCCCACACAAGCGTGATCCAATCTGAGGATCCCCAAACCAGTGAGCGCTGTTCGTTCTGACCCCCTGGCTGCCCACCCTGCAATTTTTATTTCACAGGGTTTTGTTTCAGAGGGTAGACAAGGAAGAACAGGGCTTAGAGGAAGTAGGGAACCCTTACAGTTTCGGTATCAATCAGTGGTATCTACTGAGTACTTACTATGCACAGGGTACCGTACTAAGGGACTGGGAGAGTTCAATGCAACGGAATTAGCAGACACGTTCCCAGCCCGTATCGAGCTTACAGTCTAGAGGGGGTATGCTTGTTTTCCACATGTATGCAGTCGTTTTATTGAGACAGTCTTCCGATTTGGTCCAGGTTTGACGCAGTTTGGACCCAGGCCAGATTGTGGGACGGAAGGATGCGGAGCCGTGGTCGTCGGTACTTTGTTACTAAACGCCGCACAAATAATCGTCTCTCTTCCTTTTGAACAGACCATTCTATGTCCCAGCCTATTATGGTCCAGAGAAGACCCGGACAAGGTTTTCATGGAAACAGTGAAGTGAACGCTATACTGTCTCCTCGCTCGGAAAGTGGAGGCCTTGGAGTGAGCATGGTAGAATATGTGTTAAGTTCCTCTCCTGCAGACAAATTGGATTCTCGATTTAGGAAAGGAGCTTTTGTAAGTATGCCATCGGTTTGGGTAGGAAGATCCTTAATAATTTATTTTTTCTTCCAGTTAAAATTTTTGGCCTCTAGTTCTGCTGAGGCAGAAAGGAAAAAAAGGTCACATCTGGGGAAACCTATCTAGGTTGTCACACAGATGCTAAATATCTTTCACTTCTAAAAACGATTGAAAACCAATCGTAATTGGTCTCATGGTGGCTGGCTCTCAAAGTAAATACAGTGTTCTGAAGCTTCATGTATCCGTGTACACACAAGGAGATGAACTTGACGTCTGTACGCTATACATCTGTACGCGTACGCCATCTGTACGCTAAGCGTTGTGGTGTTAGCGCTTTATCAGCACCGCTATAGTTAAGGTTGCATTAGCTCTTCATTATAAATTACAACCTGAATGTATTTTAAATTTTGCCCCCTTCCAGATATGTGAGTGCAAAACCTGGCAAACAGGTTGCCACTAAATTCAATTTAAAAGGCACTAAAACTGTTTTTGTATGGTGTACAGCAGTGTAGAATTAGGTCACCTCTTTTTTTGTGTGCTATTAAAGAATTGGGAATCAAACAGATTCTTTTTCCTCAGGGCACTAGAGATGCTGAAACAGATGGACCTGAGAAAGGCGATCAAAAAGGCAAGGCTTCTCCATTTGAGGAGGACAAAAACAGAGATCTTAAACAAGGAGATGATGATGATGTTTCTAAAATAAATGGCAGAGGTTTGCCAAATGGAATGGATGCCGATTGCAAAGATTTTAAGTAAGATTTCAACTTTTTTGAGAAGACAAGCATGTCTTTTTAGGAAGTATTCATTCGCTTGTATGTCTCAGTCAGGCTCTTTTCAAGCTGAAATTTCATTCTTCTGCCTCCCACTGTGCCGTGTGTTGCCTTGTGCTAAGTGTTATTATTCCTCTTAAAGACTAGTGGTTGCTATTCAGACATTCTAATGTAAAAACTAATTTAAGGAAGTAATAAAGGCTATTAAAAGATGCTCTTTTAACTAGTGAGCGATAGGCCAAATTTCTACGGTTGTTTATATTTTTTTCCCCACCATCCCTCCGTGCTTAAACTTGTTTCTGTAGCTGATTTTCTGCAGATCACCAAAACCTCTTTGGAGGGCTGTCTCTGGGCTCCTTTCTGCTTGTTTTCACTGCCTTGGTTTTTGGATTCTGGCTTGGGGTTCCTAAATTCAGCTGGGGAGCAGTGTCCCTTCAGCAACACTCACCAAGCGTTCAGGTTCATACTCATCATTCCTCCGGGAGGTTGGGAGATTCCAAAAATTTAAGGTAGCTGACCTTGCCTCTGAAGCTTTTATAGTTGTTAAAAAGAATGTATCAAGGCCATTCAGATGAAGTTTGGACATTTCCTTCATCTAAAATTGATTTTAGGAAGGACAGGAAATGCGTTTACTCACATTTTTCAAATTGTTTCTGAATGAGTTTCTCATCTGTAAGGCCAAATAAAATGAAATACTAAACCAGTGATACTCAAAGCATCAAGGTTTTATAACTACAGCTGCAGGTTCCTTAAGAGGAAGATATATGTACTCTGTTAGGTGCAAGCGCAGAGTGGAATAGAGTTAAATTTTTGTTGGTAAACATCAAAAACAGATGCTTCTTCCTAAATTCAAGAAAGCATTCTAACCGGCAAATCTCTGTTAATAGTCATTTAAAGGAAATTCAGTTGTTTTGAAACCGTCTGACCCTGGCTTTGTTCTTTCAGCATTGACCAGATTCAGCCTGTCCAACTAAAGCAAATATTTCCCACTGAGTTTATTCTGAAAATAGATATTTATAATTGAAGCGTTGGCACAACGTTAACTATAGCAAGAAAAATGGCACCACTGAAAGAAGAGAAGCATAACTGAAACATGGGTAATTGAATTTGCTCCCCTGTAGGATTCTGAATTTTAGCTCTAATCTTCAGGTTTTGAAGCAAATCACATCGAGTCGTCTAGCTTCCTCCTTGTATAGGAAGAGCGAACCCAGGGCCACTTCTGCCCTTCTTCTCTTGTGCTGAAGTGTCTCTGGTGAGCCGAACACGGGACACGTGCTTATTCACTGTTTCCAAAGCGTACTTTGGAAACGTGTGGAAGAAGCATTCAGGGCCCGGAATTGTTGACCGCTTATGGTACCTTAGATTCCCTCGGCCCAGTGGGGGCTCCCAGTTAGCTCTGGGGCTTCCACCGATCTGCTGCAGGATGGTGAGGTGGGGGCGCAGGTTCTAGGTCAGTGATCAGTCCCGGGATCCCTAACAGAGCTCCTGAAACTAGGGCAGATTCCTAAGAGGTGCTCGGAGGCCGTGACAGTCTGGGAAGCAGTATGACCTAGGGGAAAGCGCCCAGATCTGGGAGTCGGGAGACCCAGGTTCTGATCTGTGCCCTGACACTGGTCTGCTGGGTGACCCTGGGCAAGTAAAGCCCCTTTCTTCCCTGTACCTCATTTTCCTGATCGGCAAAATGGGAGTGAGATGCTTAGATTGCACGCCCCTTGTGCGACAGGACCTGCATCTCTAGGTTCTACCCCGGAACTAAGCACATACTAAATACAAAATTACCGTCACACTCTCTGCGGTACCCCCAAGCCGCCGTGGGGCTTGGGAGCTCCATTCGGAGTTCAGTGGGCTCCTAGCAGTCTGGCAGCCTAGTTACTGAGTGGGCTTCAGGAACTAAATGGGACAGAGAGAGCAGTGTGGGTTTCCTTCCCCCAAATGGGTCCACATCTGGAGAAATGGGCTCATTGTTTCTCCTCATTTTTGACATAATGAAGAGAATAAATATTCTGGTTTTAATACTAATAGAGAGGGAGGTTTTTTAATAAGGATAGTGCTGGGCTGAGAAATCCAACCCCCCCGTGTTAGTCTTCTCACTGGTGTCATGGTCAGTGTCTGCACTCAGAGCTCCATTAATACCATTGATCAACTGATTGATTGCTTCCTCAGTCTTCAGTGTCTCCCCTCTTCAATCACCATGTCACTCTTTGATCCAGATCGTTTCTCTAAAATGTTATTCTCTGTATATTTTCCCACTTGTCCAGAACTTTTCACTGTTACTAGTTCCTCGCTATTTCAGGCAGAAACTCTTCCTAACCATTGACTTCAGAGCACTCTTTTTTAAGGTATTTTGAAGCGCTTACTGTGTGCCAGGCACTCTACTTAGCGCTGGGATAGATACAAGATAAGAGCGTTGGACACAGTCCCCATTCTACATAGGGCTTATAGTCTTAATCCCCATTTTACAGATGAGGTGACAGGCACAGAGACATTGTGACTTGCCCAAGGTTACACAGCAGGCAAGTGGCAGAGCTGGGATTAGAACCCAGGTCCTCTGACTCTCAGGCCCGTGCTCTTTGCACTGGGCCACACTGCTTCTCACTTGGCCAAGCTGCTTAGCATCAATCGCTGGAGCGCTGATTGAACAAAGCGGCTTAGTGGAGTGGAAAGTGCGTGGACCTGGGAGTCAGAGGACCCGGGTTCGAATCCTGACTTTGCCACTTACCTGCTGGGTGATCTTCGGCACGGCACTCAACTGCTCTGTGCCTCAGTTCCCTCCTCTGCTGAGTGGAGATTCAGTACCTGTTCTCCCGCCTACATAAACGGTGACCCCATGTAGGACCGGATTATCTTTTATCTACCCCAGTGCTTAATGCTGTGCTTGGTACAGAGTACAGTCCCGAACAAGTAATCATTATTGTTGTTACACTGTGCAGAGCACTGTTCTGAGCTCTCTCCTTACTTATCCCCTCTCTGTTTGCAACCCAGCTCAGACTCTTCACTACTCTCCCCGTATCCTACTAAATCTTGCTAGGATGTCCCTTCCCCTTCACATGTACCCAGTCCCAGTTCTTCCTATCTTCAAGCCCTTCTGATAGCCCATCTCTGTTTGGAGGCTTTCCCTGAATAATTTTTCTTTTTCTCGGCAGTTTTGCTCTTCTCTGCACGTTCTCGGGTGTCTCTGCGCTAGAGAGTGTCTTCTGACTCCGCTCTTTCAGTGATTGAGCGCTACTCTTGGAATCGGGAAACTCAGGGTGGTCTGTGTTATCCTTGTTGCTGTCTAGTGTGGGTAAAGACTGCTCATGCCCTTGGCAGTGTGCCACATCCCTGCACAGCTTATCGATCATTGGAATTTATTAAGCGCTTACTATGTGCCAGCACTGTACTGAGTGCTTGGGAGAGTACAGGCTGATCTGGACATGGTAATCAGTGCCCCAACTTCTGTCTGGGAGGGATGAGAGAACGGGAGTGGCCCTGAGCCATTCTTCTGCGCAGGTGACTACGTTTGGCAGTGTCGTTTAGATGCCGCTTCTCACTGTCGAGGTCCAACCGCTTAAAAAAAGAATCATCCCAGAGAGTCGAGGGACAGGTAGAAGAGTATATAGTACAGAGGTGCTAGATGTTTTCTTCCCAAGTCATATGACAAGTTAGTGGCAAGTCTGGGAAGAGAATCCTGGTCCCTATGGGAAATTGTTGACTAGACTGGTACTTTTTGTGTCTTTAGTCTTTGAGGCCCGCTACGTTTCATTTGAGGCTTCTTGGGACAAAGGGCTGTGGGTCAAAAAGAGGGATTGAGAACTTGTGGGAAGTATTGGTGGTCTACGTGACTCGTGACTGACGTAGAGCTGAAGCACATTGAGTTCAGGCAGTTATGGAGATGTCTCCTCCTCCTGCTGCTGTCTCGCCTCCATAACGAGGAAGGGACATCGGGGAGAAAAGACTAACTGCAAATTTAAGATTCTTCCTTTCTCCGAAGGAAGAGCACTCAGATCCCTTCTGCTGAATGCGTGTGCCTCCTACGCCGGGAAACAGCCATTTATAAACCTGTTGGTCTTCTGTATGGCTTTTATTTTTGCTTGTTTTTTAATTTGGAGTTTGGATGGATGGATTCCAAATATTTTTAAAGCCTTTGGGCTTGCTCTGGGAGGTTTGGCTGTGAAAATCCAGCTCGTTTAGAGTTTTAAGTAGTGGAAAAAGTACTTAGAAGGGGAAGCAGGTACTGGTGGTTATTTAGGGATAAGGTGAGAGAGAAGTATGGTTCCCTCCTATACTATGGCCATTATGGAAAACCGCACCTTGACTGACAGTGTGGATGCTTAAAATTTACTTCTGTACTTCGATTATATTACCAGTCTACAGGGGCAACAACTAGGTATTTTCAGGAAGGTGATAAGAAATCAAAAGCAGAGTTTTGCCACTATTTAAAGCCATGGCACGCCTGACCTTGGGATCTCGTGTGCACTTGTGGCTCCTCCTCTGTTGGGGTAATGAGATGGAGAAGGTCTGGAGAAGGGCAACTAGGATGGCGACGGGAGTGGGAAAGGTAAACTGTCAGCAGTGGGCAGCCCAGATAGACAAAGATGGGAGAGGGCTCTGGTTGAGGTTTGCAAACTCACAAAAGGTGTGGCAAGTGAGAAAATGGAGCTGTTCTCCAAATTCAGAAACACCCAGTGAATCTTGAAGGTGGACGATTCAGAACAAATAAAAGGAAACACCCAGCAGGTGGTAAAGTGTAGCCCATCTAAAGTTGTGCAGATGTAAAATATCTTTGGTTTCAAGCTGTCCCTGGACCTCCTCATCCCTCCACCACTGACCTCTTACTTGGGAGTCAGAGGTCGTGGGTTCTACGAGCTGTGTGACCTTGGGTCAGTCACTTAACTTCTCTGTGCCTCAGTTCCTTCATCTGTAAAATGGAATGAAGACTGTGAGCCCTGCGTGGGACAACCTGATTACCTTGTATCTACCCCAGCGCTTGGAACAGTGCTTGGCACATAGCGCTTAACAAATACCACCATTATTGTTTATTATTACTCATTCCCTCCTTTTAGTCTAGAACACTCTGCCCATTCATGTCCAAGGACCACAACACCTCTCCCATCCTTACGCTCCTTCTTAAATCACATCTCCTCCAGGAGGCCTTCCCTGACTCGGCCCTGTTTTCCTTTTCTTCCACTCCTGCGTCGCCCTAACTTGCTCCCTTTATTCATCCCCCCTCCCAGCACTCCCATACGTGGCCAGATTTATTTATCTTAATATCTGTCTCCCCTCAAGACTGTGAGCTCATTGTGGGCGGGGACTATGTCAACTCCGTTGTATTGTACCCTCCCAAGCGCTTAATACAGTGCCGTGCAGACGGTAAGTGCTCACTAAATACGGTCGATGGATTGCTTGATAATTGAATGTATTTCCTAAGGGTCCCTTTCAGAAATAGGTAACCATTCTCGAGGTTCTATTCTTTTTCACTTGGGAGAGATTAATCAACTCTTTGTTTCTTCTCTGTGCAGTCGTACCCCTGGAAGCCGTCAAGCCTCTCCCACTGAAGTAGCTGAGCGCCTGGGCCCGAATTCTAATCCTCCAGAAGGGCTAGGCCCCCTGTCCAATCCTGCGGCGAACAAGCCCCTGGTGGAAGAATTTCCTAATCCCGAAACCCCAAATCTGGATGCCATGGAACAAGTCGGTCTGGATTCCTTACAGTTTGACTATCCTGGGAATCAGGTCCCGATGGACTCTTCGGGAGCCACTGTAGGGCTTTTGGACTACAGTTCCCAGCAGCAGGTGAGCTTAATGGTTACCCGGCCTCATCGCTGCCCAGCACGTTAGTTTGTAGAGCTCACGTGATCGTGCAGCTTGCCCGTTCTCTTGAGGTACATGTGTTTTCGAGCGTTAGCCCGTGAAGTCTGTTTATTGGGGAAAAGAGTTCAAAATCAAAACGTATCGCGCGTCCCCAGCTTTCAGAACGATGTTTTGAGAGTGAAGAAGATTCTAAATGGAAAATTAAACATTTTTCCCCTAATAGCTCTTTCAGCGGTCGAATGCTCTAACAGTCCAACAGTTAACTGCAGCCCAGCAGCAGCAGTACGCATTAGCTGCCGCCCAGCAACCCCACATAGGTGAGTCAATGCAGCTCTGTAAAGGTAACAGCGATTATTCACACACGGTTGACTTTTAAAACAAAATCAGAACGCGGTATTTTAGGTCACTGAATCGTCACGTGTTTTCCATGTTTTGCTCAGTTGGGCGAGACCCACAAACAGTTTAGGAGGATGTAAGGTGTTTCTAGGCGTTTCGCTCTCCAAGCCCACATCCGATTTCCAGGCTCAGTGTGTCTTCTCGGTCCCCCTCTTGGTTCTCCGCTCAACACCAGTCTGAGCACCGAGGTCGTCCCGGTTCTGCCTCCGGGCCCGCTCGCTTTCCGGCTCTCCACCTAGTCCTGCTCTTGGCCTCAAATCTACTTCTGGAAGTAGCGTCTATTTGGCCCATTGACTAAACCCTTGTCGCCATAATAATAGCGGTGGTACTTATTAAGCAGTTTGATGTGGCAAACACTCTGCAGAGTTCTGTGGAAGATAGAAAGTTAGCTGGGACTCTGCACCTTCCCCAGAGGCGGGGTTTTCAGCCCACGAGGGAGGGTGAGCAGAGAAGCAGCATGGCCTAGTGGAAAGAGCATGGGCCGGGAGTCAGAGAATCTGGGTTCTAATCCTGACTCTGCCGCTTGCTTGTTGGATGACCTTGGACAAGTCACTTAACTCTTCTGGGCTTCAGTTTCCTCGTGTGTAAATCAGTCCGTCAAACAGTGGTATTTAGTGAATGCTCACTGTACTCAGCGACTGGGAGAGGCCAATGTAAGATAGTTGATAGAGACGTTCCCTGCCCTCCAGGAGCTAGAGGAGAATGGAGATTTCGTACCTGTTTTCCCTTTTCTTTTTGTGAGCCCATGCAGGCCGGGGGACCATGTCCGACGTGGTTTTCTTGCATCTACCCAGCACGTAGTACGGTGCTTAGTACCTGATAAATGCTTTACAAATACCACTGTTGTTATGATTATTTTTGTTCTTACGACAGGTATTTTATTGCCATTTTACAGATGAGGAAACTGAGGCCCAGAGAAGTTTAGTGTCACGCCCAAGGTCCCATAGCAGGCAAGTGGTGGAGCTGAGACTAGAACCCATGCTCTTTCCACTAGGCCACGATCATCTTGATGATGTTGCCTCTGATTCCTGAAGGTTTTGCTTGTTGTTTTTTCCCTTCGATATTGTGATGCTTTGGGGTTGGGGTTTTTTTGGGGCAAATCTCTGTGCTTTTCCCCTTTCATCCTCGCCCTGAGCACCCGGCTGCCCTTCGATCAGCTCAGCAACGACCCCCCACTTAGGTATTTCACTGTTTGTCCCTGCCTTCCATTATCTGTAGCCCCACATGCTCACGGTGTGTGTCGTCCTACTGATGGCTCTCTGGGTTTGTCTGCTTCCCCAAAGTGGTCAGACTGGAGCAGTGAAGGTCTTAGCCTCTGGTTTTAGATTTCTGATAACCTTTCGGTTGCGTGACAATTAGAGGGGAATCAGTTTTTAGCGCTCTGCTGCCAATAGTTGGAATTTTGATCTGCATTTCAGTGCGCAAGTTGCTCCCGGTATACTCATGTAGGTTGTGTGCCCCTACTTTCTTCATGGCCCTTAAGACAGCCTCCTTCACCGTTCGTAGCCTCTGACTTGAACCGTCTCCCCTGAGAGGAGATGTGGTGTGGAGAGGAAGCTGGGGGCCCTATGAAACCTACCTGTGAGAAATTTGGCTTCTAAAAGGTTGATTTCCTTGCTAATGCTAATGATCTCCACTGCTGTCCTAGGGCTTGGCTTGTCACTACAAAAGCAGTGCAGCTTCTTTTAAAAAAGACCCTGTGTTGTCTCACTCCCTTCGAGGGGGCAGAGCGACGGTTGGAAAAGGAAGTTAGTTGCCGATATCAACCTTAGCACTAGTAACTCACTTTCCTCTATCGGTTTTTGATAACTGGCGTACCTTGAGCCGGGCTGGATTATCGCTCTCATTAGTCCGGCGCCAGTCGGTTGTTTGGGAACTCTCACATACGATGCCCTCAGAAGGGATCCGTTGGCGGGGAAGGGGAGAGGGAATGCAGTGGAACATGCTATGCTCCTGTGTGTAAACACGTGGTGGGCTTGGGAGCAGGGATCCCGGGGCCCAGTGCTCTTCTAGCCAGACTCTCCAGTGGACATTTGCCAAGACCCTGGCTGGAGGGTGGACAAGGGAACCTGGGAATGGGGAGGTGGGGGGTGGGGTGTGAGAGCGCACGTGTGTGCACATGAGGCAGAATTTAGTTCCCCCCTTCCCCGCTCTAATCGAGCAAAGATGCTCCTCCTCACCGCTGCTTCCTGTAGTGGTCGGAGGAATAGTACCTGAGGTCAGCCCGAGAGCAGCCGCAAGAGATGCCAGCACATGTACGAGCATCTTTTCCTTCCTTCCTTCCTTCCTTCCTTCCTTCCTTCCTTCCTTCCTTCCTTCCTTCCTTCCTTCCTTCCTTCCTTCCTTCCTTCCTTCCTTCCTTCCTTCCTTCCTTCCTTCCTTCCTTCCTTCCTTCCTTCCTTCCTTCCTTCCTTCCTTCCTTCCTTCCTTCCTTCCTTCCTTCCTTCCTTCCTTCCTTCCTTCCTTCCTTCCTTCCTTCCTTCCTTCCTCCTTCCTTCCTTCCCTCCCTCCTCCCTCCCTCCCTCCCTCCCTCCCTCCCTCCCTCCCTCCCCCCCCTCCCCCCTTCTCCCCCCTTCTTCCCCCCTTCTTCCCCCTTTCTTTCCCCCCCTTCTTTCCCCCCCTTCTCTCCTCCCTTTCCCCTCTCTCTTTCTCTCTCTCTCTGAGTGGACTTGGGGCCCTATGCAGGGAGAGTGAAGATGGGGAGGGAAAGGTTGACTTCCTGAGGAGCCTCCCTCCCACCCAGCTTCCCCGAGTAGCTGACTTCCTCTTAACACCTTCCCTTAGATCGGTCCAGTTAAGGAATGATTTACTCAAGCCGTTAGCACTCTAAGTCCCGGCTAGGAAGAAGGGTCTGTCTCCTGGAGACCAACTGAAATAAAAAATTCCCCCAAAGAATTTCAGCCAGGCCTCTTCTAGGACTGGACAGAGTTCCAGGGTCTGAACTTGGGGAGCCCCATAGGGTTTAGTCCCTCCCTTGGCCCGCCCCACCTCTATTCCCAGCCGACTGGCTCAGGTCAGGACCACCCTCCTGTGTCCTTGTTTTAGTGTGACAGTCCCCTTTGTAGTAAGCACCAGGGTCTTTCCCCTCCCCACACTTGTTTGAGGTCACGGACTGTGGCCTCCCCAATCGCTCGGTTCCCTGGCCCTCAGCCTGAGTTTTGTTCCTGAAAATCTGTTCCGTTCTGTTCCTTGAAAATGTGGCTATATGTGAATGGCTGCCACGGAGCACGTTTCCCCGCAGACGTACTAGTTTCTGGTACCTTGGGAAAAAGAACTCATCATCCTTTTTAACTGGTCTATGTTGTGATAGTAAATATTGCTGAACTTATTCATCTGTGTTAAAGTAGTTCAGAGCATACCTTCACAATATTAACTCAGCGGTAGTGTGATTGTGAGTCTTTGCAAGGGAGTACAGAAGAAACTTCTTTTATAGCTGATAGTTTTTCATGCTTAGGGAAGAATATGATCAGTTTGGATGGAAAAGCAGCCTTCTTCATAGCCTGTAGCGGGACAGCTCCTGAACCTCCCTTCATCCCTTCTCAAGTCCTCCCTCCTTCAGAGTCTTCCTCAGCCATTCTTAGAAGTTCCTCTACTTTCTTGAAAATTGATATAATGCTTAAAAGATCTTAGCTGATGTTGGAGAAACAGGAAGCATTGTGGCCGAGTGGAAAGAGCACTGGTCTGGGAGTTGGGGCCTGGGTTCTAATCTCAGCTCTGCCACTTGCCTGCTGGGTGATGTTGGGCAAGTCACTTATCTTCTCTGTGCCTCAGTTCCCTCATCTGCAAAATGGGGATTCCATACCTGTTCTCCCTCCAACTTAGACCGGGAGCCCCAAGTAGTACCTGACAGTCTTACTCCCTTGTTTCTCCTTTTTTATGGTATCTGTTAAGCACTTATTATGTACACAGCCCCGGATTCTCATGGGACTCAAGTCTAAGTAGGAGGGAGAAGAGGAATTGAATTCTTATTTTACAGATGAGGAAACTGAGGCCCAGAGAAGTGAAGTGGCTTCCCCAGTGTCACCTACCAGGCTGTTGGCAGAGCCGGGATGAGAACCCAGGTTCTCTGACTCCCAGGCCCAGGCTCTTTCTGCTAGGTCGTGTTGCTTCCCGATAGGAATCGACACCTCCCGCTCCTTACCCCCTGGTTAAAACTGTGGTTCCCCCAGCACTACATAAAAAGCCTCTTGGTTTAGGAGAAGCAAAATAAAACCTTTTCCTCTGATTTTTATCTATGAGCATCCTCAGTCTCTTGCACCCGTGGACTTCCTTTTTTTTCCTCCATCTCTTCTTAAATGGATGCAATTTTTGCGAAACGTACTGATTATGGTATTTGTTATTACTAATGCCTATGTGCCTGGCAATGTCTGAAGCTTTGGGGTAGATATAAGCTAATTAGGTTGGACACAGCCCCGTCACACGTGAGGCTCACACTCTTAATCCCTATTTCCCAGATGAGCTATCTGAGGCCCAGAGAAGTTGTGACTTAACCAAGGTCACACAGCAGGTTACGGATGGAGCCAGGAAAATAATCCACCACTTCTTTTGGTCTCCCAGTCCGGTGCTATCCACTAGGCCATGCTGGTTCCCCTCTTCTCCCTCTGCTTCTCCTCCTCCCCGCCCCCCGGTTTGCCTTGACTGTACCTTTTCATAAGCATGTATTAAAGGAAAGGGGAAAGCAGCAGTTCCGTCCGCCTACGTGAAATTCTAGGCTCGATCTGCAAGGAAAGCCCCTAACGTTAGGTATGCCTGAATCATTTAAGGCAGTTGTAAAGCACTGACTCTTCAAGTATTCATGTGAACATATTTGCAAAATGATCTTTAGGCAGTACATTTAAGAAAGGCATATGCTTCCCAATAGTATTCTGTAAAATTCTGGTTTTCTGATAAATGTAAAAGAGTCAAGATTTCTGCTGCTCTCTGTAGGCTTCCATATCATATCTGTTTCCCAGATTGTCAGAGTTCGTATAAGCCGTTTTTAGAAGTGTTTAAGTGGACAAGGACACGGGACCGTGAACTTGATGTAGATTTCTGGGTTTTTTTGGTTGGTTTTTTTAATGTCCTTTTTCCTTTTGAAATACAGCAGGTGTGTTTTCAGCAGGCCTGGCTCCAGCTGCATTTGTGCCAAACCCATATATTATCAGCGCGGCTCCTCCAGGAACTGATCCGTACACTGCAGCAGGATTGGCTGCAGCAGCGACGTTAGCAGGTGATTTCATTTTACCTATTCCCTTTTTTGAGGCCTTTGGGATGAGCTCGCTGTGGGCAGGAATGCGTCTGTTGCTCTTTTATCCTCTCCCAAGCATTTAGTGCAGTGCTTTGCACACCGTAAGCTCTCAGTAAATACGACTGAGCGAATTTGCTTTGAGAATGTCAAATCTTAAATTTCACTGTATCCGTTTTGCAGCAGTTCGTACTGAATATAGATAGTGACTCTAGTGACTGTGATGAAGTGATCAGAGTTTCATTTTTTGTTTTTGAATTCTTCCGGGAGGGCAGTTGGAAGAAGTGGGCGTATCTGCACATTTTGTCTTTAGGGGAAGCAGTCATTCGGTACAAGCTTTGCATCCTTTTATTTCCAATGAGACGAAAAGTCTTAGGAAGCATTTGTAATAAGCCTAAACTCGCCTCACATTTGGTTATCCAGAACGCAGGATGTGTTCTTTAGAAAACTGATCTGCGGCCTGGCTTACAAAGAAAGGAAGGCGTTTGGAGAGCAGCTGGGGGAAGTCGGTGGGAAAAAGAATGGGATTGGAAATACTTATTGGACAAAACGTACTCAGAGGGTATTTGGTCTTGTAGCTGTTATTTTTGAAGGGGAAAAAACCCCCTAACAATTGGAAGTCAGTAGGAAAAGCTATTATCGTAGTCCTAACTAGGTCTCAAGAAATTCCGGTCTATTCTGTGGCCGTGGAGAAAAAATCAGATCGCCGGAGCCCCCTCCAATTCTCTGGCGTTAAACGCCTCTGTGCACGGCCTGGTGCTTGGCCTAGTGTCCATAGCACGGGCTTGGGTGTCAGAGGACGTGGATTCTAATCCCGGCTCTGTCACTTGTCTGCTGTGTGACCTTGGGCGAGTCACTTAACTTCTCTGTGCCTCATTTCCCTCATCTGTACAGTGGGGATTAAGACTGTGAGCCTCACGTGGGTCAGGGACTGTATCCAACCTGATTACCTTGTATCTACCCCTAGTGCTTAAAACAGCACTTGGCATTCATTCATTCATTCATTCATATTTACTCTCTCCCAAGCCCACATAGTAAGCACTTAACAAATAAGCAGCGTGGCTCAGTGGAAAGAGCCCGGGCTTTGGAGTCAGAGGTCATAGGTTCAAATCCCGGCTCGGCCACTTGTCAGCTGTGTGACTTTGGGCAAGTCACTTAACTTCTCGGTGCCTCAGTTACCTCATCTGTAAAATGGGGATGAAGACTGTGAGCCCCACGTGGGACAACCTGATTCCCCTGTGTCTACCCCAGCGCTTAGAACAGTGCTCTGCACATAGTAAGCGCTTAACAAATACCAACATTAAATAACATAATTGTTACTGTTATTATTAATAAGTTTTAGGGCAACTAAAACTCATCTCCTCAGGAGGCCTTCCCAGACTAAGCTCCCCTTTTCCTCTGCTCCCTCTCCCCATCGTCCCGACTCGCTCCCTGTCCTCTATCCCCCTCCCCGTTCCACGACGCTTGTCTATAAACATATATATTTATAATTTTATTTATTTTTATTAATGATATGTATATATCTATATAATTCTTTTTATTTATAATAACGCTTCTGATGCCTGTTTACTTGTTTTGTTGTCTGTCCTCCCCGCTTCTAGACGGTGAGCCCGTTGTGGGCAGGCAAAGTCTCTATTTGTTGCTGAATCATACTTCCCAAGCGCTTAGTACAGTGTCCTGCACCCAGTAAGCTCTCAATAAATGCAGTTGAATGAATGAAAAAGAAGGGGCTGTGCCCTGCCTTCCAGGACTCCCAGTCTGATGAAGAAATACCCAAAAAATGTTTCCACATAGTATGAGCTGGAGGAAAATAAGAAAGCAGTTGACTGTGCCAGAGTAGCAGAAGCAATTACCTATGCAAAAGTTGTGTAATCAAAAGATAACGAGATATCCTGAACTAATGAAGTGATAGCAGAGCATCTGAAACAGGGAGTGTTGTTTAGAGTGGTTAACTAAGGCAGCCTTTGATGAACCCTGTTGATAGGGTCAATAAGCCATTCCTTTGCCTTCTGCCATTCATTCATTCGGTTGTGTTTTTCGAGTGCTCACTCTGTGCGGAGCACTTGGGAGTATACAATGCAGCAATAGATAGACACATTCCCTGACCACAACGAGCTGACAGTCTGCCTTGAGAGCTAATGCTTTTTAAACCGAAACTGTGTAGCTCGGCCTCGGCTCTCATTTCTTCTTATTCCCTAGGTCGTGCTCCTAAACGGACTTCCTCACTTTCCTCCACTGTCTTGTCTCGTTCACCTCTGATCCCCTTACTCGTCAGTCAGTAATATTTTTTGATTTTGTGCAGAGCACTGTACTGTGCACTTGGAGAGGAGAGTGGAATTAGACATGATCCCCGTGCTCACGGTTTCATCGTGGGAGTGCCTCTTCCCACAACTGCAATACCCTCCAATCTAATTCCCTGCCCTCCTTCCTAGCCACCACCTATCCCAAGCCATCCCATCAATCACTTTTTAATTAAAAATTGATGTATTATTCAGAATGGATACGTCAAGGTGGGTGGCAGGAAAAGATTATAATCAATCTATTTGATTCTCTTACCTTATTAAGGACCCCCCCTTCCCAAATTGAAAGAGAGGCTGAAAATCACCTTTGTCTTTGCCTCCAATATTGCAAGCCCTTGCCCCAGAGCGTCACCCGATCGAGTTAGTTTGCTGCCCTGGTTAACTTGACTCCTGGAATCCCTGGGCACCTTACTGTGAATTAAAAATTCTGACCCCGTGGTCCTCGTTTCTGACCTCATGACATCAGCATACCTGCAGCCTTGACATTTAGGATGTGGGCCTCTCCCAGCAGTACCTTGGAGTAAGCTCTTTATGGGCAGGGTACCTATCTGCTGATTCTGTTGAATCGTACTGTCCCAAGTGCTTAGTACAGTGCTCTGTCCATCGTAAGCTATCGATTAATACCATCGATTGATTTCTTTGGGTTGCTTGGGTTGAATGACCGAGCGCCTACGGGAAGAGGTGTTCAACGCAACCTTAAGACCTCATCTTCCCCACAACCAGCCTCCTGCTGGAGCCTAGCTCGTACTCCCAGGGTAAAATCTAGAGTTGTGTGAGTGGGCCGTTCCCTGGGAAGAGCTGTGGAGGAGGATGGATTATCAACCAAAACACTGTAAAGGTAAAGGTGGAAAATCAGAAAAGATAATCCTCAATCATGTCCCTATTTTTATATTGCCTCCCATCACTGTATCACATAATCCACTTAATGCTGAACCTTTTTTTTAACCCAATATTCCCCAATAATTTGGGTGATATCGAATGATTTGATGCCGAACGATGACCGCTGTGGCCTTAAATTGGCATATCTAGACTGGCTCACCGAGTCAGTCCTTGTTACTCTCTATTTCAGGTATAGAATTTCATTTTCTAGGGTGAACTGTGAGCGTTTTTATGTGACTTTTCCCTGGTTGTGTTGCTGACAATTCAGAGATTTAGTAGATGTACCTTCCTGTTTGGAGGATTGAACTCTTGGAGACTGGTAGAGAATTTATTTCTCCTGGCTAACTAGGAAGTAACATTAGATTACTGTTTGACGTGGTGATGATGATAACCTGTGTGTCTTTTTGGCCAGGTCCTGCTGTAGTTCCTCCTCAGTATTACGGTGTTCCCTGGGGGGTGTATCCAGCCAACTTGTTTCAACAGCAGGCTGCAGCAGCAGCAAACAGTACAGCAAATCAGCAGGCAGCCTCGCAAGCACAACAGGGACAGCAACAGGTAGAGTGGATCGTCACTTATATAAAACGTTTCGAGCTCAAGCATTTTTAATGTTTGATTTGCATGGCACTGAAAACGAACATTTAGCTGCTTTACAGGGGTCGTAGTTTGGGAGAGCAATTTCAAACTCCCTAGCTACGCTTTCACGTTTTTCCATTCTAATTGCTGCCCAGGTTTTCAAAGTCCCCATTCTGAAAAAGTAGAAGGAAGGTTAGCGAGTGCCACTCCAGTCCGACTTGGCCATTACATCCAACAAGTTGCGTATGTCTCACAGTAGGAGAAATGTATTTATTCTAGTACTAAATTTTTTTGAACGACTTAGTCACGCAAGCTGAAATACTTTTATTGAAGACTGGCATTTGGTTCATTTATGTACCATTCGTTTCCCACAGCAGAAAGAAAATGTTCTCCACAAGCATTTTTTCCTTAGTGTGGATGAGTTTACTTTCAAATTTATCACAATGGGGTCTTTTAATGCAAATTTCAGAGTAATTCATTTCACCCTTTATGGGGCAAATTTTGGGTCTCCTATTAGTAAGCGCTCACTAAATACTATTGAATGAATGAACTCGGAGTCCAAATTTCCATTTCTTTTACAGTGTCTAAAATACCTCCTATTTGGCTCTGGGCCTCTGCTTTACAGCGTCATTAAGCTTTCAAGAGCAGAGAGGTACTCTGTGATTTGTAACTTCATGTCTTCTTTTTGGAACTTTTTGTTTTTCTTTAGCCGATATTATTATCAATGTCTGCTGTGAATAGAACGTACCTAGAAATGGCTTTCCTCGGTCTGTTCAACTTCGACTACGTGTTCTACCTTAATGCATCATGTCCAGCATAGTATCACGTTAACTGAACCATCTCACTAGAGTTGGCTCTCATTGAAGTATAAATCTAAAATCATAGGTCTGGACAAGATCCAAAGAGGCCTTCAGGAGAGATCACTCCTGCAATTTTTTGAGAAATGGGATTTTATTTTAAAGTGACTCAGAAAAGTGGACTAAACCCTCCTCTCCCATGCTCACTGATTCCAATGGAGAAGTCCTTGCTCAAGCTGCACTGGAAGCCTATAATTCTTCTTGTCCTGCCCTAGTTGCTAATGGAGTAGAGCTGGTCACCATCTTTGTAAAAACCCCCAGTGCAAATTCTTAATAAACTACTGCTGACCCTTTCCTTCTCCATGTTGAACATTTACGTTTTTTTAATTTTCCTCCTAGTGTTTTCCAACTCAAAAAAAATCATTTTTATCTGTAGCATTTAAAATGATCATGCTTTTACAGCTTTCGGGGGAATTCCGTCTTCGGTAAAACCAAAACTTAATTGACTTTTCCCCCCAGATGGGAAAGAGGGAGAGAGCGATTAAAACACAAATGGCCAGCAATGAAAGACTCTAATTGATGATATAATGTTTTGTTTTTTTAAACCTCTTAAGTCTCACACGTTCAGTCAGTTCTGCTTTACCGGTAGTAAGATGACTTTACTCCCAGGTTCCTTAGCCGTGAAAAGCTGTCATTATCTATTTCTGATAACTCTGGAACTCGTACAGTACAGTACTCAAACCAGGTCTCGCATTCAAGAGGTCTGCAACTTGGGTCTTTTAATTCCTCGTGTATTTTTGATGCATGTATCTAAAGCCCTGAATTCTGCGTCGGGCTATATGTACAGTTCTCTTAGATGTAGACTAGTTCAAATTGCATTCAACTGTAAAGTATACAAAGTTGTTATCCTAGACGAATGAAACTGTGTATGTAACATTTGTACCTTCAGCTTTTAAGGAAATAGTATCATATTGGTCTTTTGTAGGTTCTGCGTGCTGGAGCCAGTCAGCGTCCTCTTACTCCCAATCAGGGTCAGCAAGGGCAACAAGCAGAATCACTTGCAGCAGCTGCCGCAGCAAATCCAGCTTTGGCTTTTGGTCAGGGCCTTGCTACAGGCATGCCAGGTATATACTAGATCGGCTGAGGAAACCGAAATTCGAGTAAAAGTTAACATTGAATTGGGTCAAAGCGTGGAAAAAAAAAACTGTACCTTGAAAATTCTGCTGCATTCTGGCAAGTTTGGGCCTTTGTCTTATTACCGCTTTAGTGCAGGTCAGCTAAAAGCCGTGACGTGAGAATGGTTTTAGGGTTGAAAAGAAAAAGAGAGCCGTGATATACGTGTGATGGAAATCTTATATCTCGGTAAATATACAACAAAAGATATCTGTAATGGTCACTTACTACAATACTGCTTTTAATGTTCACATCCACTAATGAATAGAGCAAACGGAGCCCTTTTTTTTAAAAAAAAAATCTTTTTTAAATTGAATTACTACATTCCGTTGGTGCAGATGAGGTCTCGGAACTTGTTTTCCTACTTTACCCATTGGGTGACCTTCTCTGGCCATGGTAGGTTGCCTCCCTCCTGTGAAGTCACTGCTTCCTCAAGGAGCTCTGTCCCACTGAAAGATTCCAAGCCCAAGAAGAAATATCTTTTTTTCCGTGTGGCTTTCTGCCACTGCAGAATTCGAAGCCCATTCCAGGGTCCTTCATGATTGAAGCTGGAGGGAAAATGAGGGAGATGAGTACCATGCTAGGGTGTCACAGAAAAGGGTGATTGGATTTCTGGTAATTTTGTGCCTGAAATTACTTCATCACCTCTCGAAAACATCAGGCTTGGGACAATTTGTTTTCAGGGAAAAAACCGTGGAAAGATTAGGTACCGGTTGCTATTTGAGAATGAATTTCCTTCATGAACCAAGAAGTACGGAACCATTATTCTCGTCACGTAGACGGTTTGTAGTGGAAAGAATAACGGGTTTTTACAGTGAATTTGGTGGTTCATTTTTTCACCAGGTTTAGCTTTTCTCCCGGTTCATAAAGTCAAAGTTTTGTTCAGGTTTTAAGCAGCCAGTTGACAGGCGGCACACAGCATTCTTGGCAGCTCTGGACTTTTTCGGAGGAGGCTGGTGTTCCCCATTTTGCCCCGTGAGATTCTCCCCTCTTCCCATACTCAACAAAGCACTTTCCTTCCCACCCCTATTCTCCTGCCCCTGGCCAACTTCCCCCACCCCTGGACCACCGGTAAACATGATAGGTAGGTGAGTGCCCATTTTAAAATAAATTTGAAAATCTCTACTTTCTGCAATTTCCTAAGCACAGTGTAACATCCCTATTTCTTTTGACTCTCATCCTGATCACGTGAATTGATCTTTGACTTTAGTCAAAGGATGCTACATAGTTTTATTTCTCACGTATCACTTAAAATCATTTGTGTACTTATAAAAATTGGGTTTTGGTTTACTTAGGTCAGATTGCACTTAACACCACTTAGTATATGAATTGCCCACCCAAGTCCTGTAACCTTGGAAGTGTAAATTGTCATTCCCTGGCCTTGTAGTGAAGCCCCTCAGTGGGCAGGGATTGTCTCTATCTGTTGCCGAATTGTGCATTCCAAATGCTTAGTACAGTGCTCTGCACATAGTAAGTGCTCAATAAATACCACTGAATGAATGAATGAATCGTTCTCAAACTTTGATTTGAAGGAAGAAATTAGAGGGCCAGTTCAAGTTCTTTAAGCAGCCTCTTCAAGTTCCTGAGTCTGGAAATAAAGTTCCCTCTTTCAGGCAGAAGGGACTCTTGAGTCCCTTAGCCCTTACAAAATAAGGGGAACTTTCTGCTTCACTCTACCAACCTGGATGGGAAGGGTTAGAATTTACCAAGGTGCTAGGTAGATGATGAGACCACAAAGCTTACTTTAATGTCCGTCAGCCCTCTGAATATTATTATAGTATTTTTTGTGCACTTGCAGTGTGTCAAGCACCGTCGTAAGCATTGGGTAGATGCAAGTTAATCAGATTATATGCAGTTCCAGGCCCACTTGGGGCTCCTAGAATAAAAGGAAACAGGCATTGAACCCCTATTTTGCGGATGAGGAAACTGAGGCTCGGTGAAGTGACTTGCCCATGGTCACACCGCAGGCAACTGGCAAAGCCAGGTTTAGAACCCAGATCCTCTGACTCCCAGGCCCAGCCTCTTTCCACTAGGCCACCCGGCTCCTAAAGTCGAATAACAGCTGCTTTAGGGATTGGAGAACTATGGGCACTCCATAACAAATGGTGGAGGAAGGAAACAGGAAGAAGTAGTCCTAGAACGAGGATTAGAGAGTCGGCTCACTCCTCTTTTGGGTCTTCTAGATTCTCATCTCAAAGGAGAGGCGACATTCCCATTGCCAGTTTCTGGAATTTGCTACCCACTGGAGGTTTGGTAGGTGCAGGGAAGGAAAGCGTTGAGTACCCAGGAGATGGGTACTTTATTGTTAAAATTGAAACCTTTAGGCAGAGTCTCCCTAAAATTCATTCATTCAATTGGATTTATTGAGTGCTCACTATGTGCAAAGCACTGTACTAAGCATTTGAAAAGTACAATTCGGGTGACAGGCATTCCCTACCCAACAACGGGCTCACAGTCTAGAAGTGGGGGACAGACGACAGAACAAAACAAACAGACATCAATAGCATAAAATAGATAAATACAATAATAGATTTATAGACAGGGATATATATGGGAAAATCTTCCTATCTCCTCTACAAGCCCTTCATCCTCCAGCCTCCCCCTACCCTCCCTTATCAACTCTTGCATCCTTTCCAGCAGTATCTCAAAAGGGCATCTCCCAAACTCTCTCCCCTCCACCTTTGCCTCTTACTGCATCTCTTCTAAGCCCATCAAAGCAATTGCCTCCTCCCTTCTACCCTCCCCATCAGCTGCTCACTTTTCACTGGCTTCTCCCTAACTTTTCAAGCATACCCAATGTATCCTCCCCATTATTAAAAAAAAAACCAGCATCCCTTTACCGAACAGGACCTTGCAGTAATGGCCCCTCTGCCTCCCACCATTCCTCTCCAAATTCCTTGAGTGTGTTAGTTTGTGTCTATACCTCACTGCCTCCACTTCCTCTTCTCCAGCTCTCACCTTGACTTGCTTCCCCCACTCTCCAGTCCATGGAAACGTCCTTCTTTAACCTCCTTTCTGCCAAATCCAATGCCCATCATAATCCTCCTTGATTTTTTGCTGCCTTCTACACTGTGGGTCATCCACTTCTCCTGGAAACATTACCCAACCCTGGCTTCACCATAATTGCCCTCCCCTGATTCTTCCATCTCTCAGACCATTCCTTCTCAGTCTCTTTGACAGGCCTTTCCTCTTGCCTCCCTCCCTCAAATTGTGGAAGGAGTCCCACCCTCAAGACTCCGTTCTGGCTTCCCTTCTATTTTTCATCTGCTCCCATGACTTCAACTACCATCTCTACATGGATGATTCCCAAATCTGCCTCTCCAGCTCTGACCCGCTCTCCTTTCTCCTTCTTTGTAGTCTTGCATTTCCTCTTGTCTCCAGGACATCTCCACTTAGGTATCAGTCCAACACCTCAAATGTAATATGTCCAAAACAGAAATCCTCAACACCCTAACCCCACCCTCCACCTGACTTCCCCGACACAGTAGACAGCGCCACTGAACCCTCTGTCTTACAGGCCCATAGCCTTGACCTTCCTTTGACTTCTCTCTCAGCCCGCACATTCATTCGGTTACCAAATCCTGTTGGTTCACACCATCTCTAGAATCTGCCCTTTCATTGCCATCCAGACTGCTCCCATGCTGACCCAGGCATTGACATTTCCCACCTCGACTACCTCATCAGCCTCCTTGCTGTCTTCCCTGCATCAAATCTCTCCCCCTCCAGTCTTACTTCATTCGCTGCTGTTTCAATGCGTAGCTCCCCAAAACTTCCAGTGGTTGCCCATCCCTCTTCACATCATGATCATGGGTTCTAATCTCAGCTCCGCCACTTGTCAGCTGTGTGACTTTGGGCAAGTCATTTAACTTCTCTGGGCCTTTTACCTCATCTGGAAAATGGGGATGAAGACTGTGAGCCCTATGAGGGACAACCTGATCACCATGTATCCCCCCAGCGCTTAGAACAGTGCTTTGCACATAGCGCTTAACAAATACCAACATTATTATTATTATTATCAAATGGAAACTCCTCACCACTGGCTTTAACATAATCAGCTCTCTCCCTCCTACCTAACCTCACCGACTGCTTATTCTCCAACTCTCTCTCCTCCTCTCATCCTACTCTACCTCCGTCTCATCCGTCCCGCTACTGGCACTTCACCTGACCACTCCCTCCCCCTTCAGATCTGATCGTCTCCCACTTCTCCCCATCTTCAAAATCCTCCTAAAATCACATCTCTTTCAAGAGGTCTTCCCTGACTAAGTCCCACTGTCCATCCTCCCCTCTGCATCAACTCTGCACTTGACTGTGTACCCCTTAAGCCTCTTGATATTCATCCCAGCTCCACAATACTTATGGAAATATACTTTTACTCTGCTGTTTCCCTACTCTGTCTTAATGTTTCCCTCCTTGAGGGCAGGGATCATGCTTACCAACTCTCTTGTACTTTCCCACTACTGTACTGTAAACACTCAGTAAGTCCCACTGACTGATGCTCTTGCTTTGGAGTTTGGCCGATCAGTTGGACCCGAGAAGCACAGTGGTTAGAAACAAAAATATTTCCTGAGTCTCGATTGTGAAGCCTTCTTTGAAGGTCTAGAATAGGGTCAGAAAACTCTCCCAGCACTACTTCCCTAAACTCATCCAAAGACATCGACATTGACTTGGTAAATCAACCCTATCTCTGACGACCTTACCGGCACCTCCTTTTGAAGAAATTCAGACTTAATTTAGTCAGACAGTGCAAGGATGTGAAATAGGTTTATCTCCCTTTTATTGCATTAATCCTCTTCTTGCTTCTCCTGATTTGTGCAGAAAGCTGGGTTATTTAGAGTTCAGAATGTATGTTCAGCCTGCTTTAATCTGCCTCATTCTTTAATGCGATTTCACTGAATATACAGCTATCGCTATCCAAATATATCTATTTTGCTTTAATTACCGTTACAAGTAAACTGTCTCATCGGTCTGAAATGCCAAATTGCTGTTCCCCTTGAAAATAATTCATTTGCTTGATCTTGCTGGACCAAAGAGAAATTTTTCCTTTCTGGTTAACATACGATTGCCCCTTCCAATCTAATTTTTTTTAATAGTATCTCTTAAGCGCTCACTATGTACCAGGCAGTGTACTAAGAAGTAGGGTAGATATCAGTCAATCAGGTTGGACACAGTCACAGTCCATGTTTTATGTGGGGCTCAGTCTTAATCCCCATTTTACAAATGAGGCATGGAGAAAAGTGACTTGCCCAAAAGGAGAAGCGGCCTGGCCTAGTGGATAGAGCATAGACCTGGGAGTCAAAAGGATCTGGGTTCTAATTCCAGCTCTGTCTCTTGGCACTGTGTGACCTTGGGCAAGTCACTGCACTTCTGTGTTGCCTCAGTTACCTCATCTCTAAAATGGGATTTAAGAATGTGAGCCTCTTGTGGGATGACATCATGATAATAATGATGATGGTATTCGTGAAGCGCTTACTATGTGCCAAGCACTGTTGTAAGCACTGGGATAGATAGAAGGTTATCAGGTGGGGCTCACAGTCTTAATCCCCGTTTGACAGATGAGGTATCTGAGGCACAGAGAAGTTAAGTGACTTGCCCAGAGTCATCTGACCAGGTGGAGCCAGGTGGAGTCATCTGACCAGGTGGAGCTAGGATTAGAACCCATGACCTCTGACTCCCAAGCCCGTGCTCTTTCCATCGGGACTGTGTTCAACTTTGTGCCTTGCACTGCGCTTAGTACAATGCCTGGCACATAGTAAGTGCTTAACAAATACCATTAAAAAAAAATACAGCAGACAAGTGGCAGAATTGGAATTTGAACCCAGATCCTTCTGACTCCCATGCCTTTACCTTATTCATTTAATCATATTTATTGAACGCTTACTGTGTGCAGAGCCCTGTACTAAGCGCTTGGAAAGTACAATTTGGCAACAGAAACAATCCTTACCCAACAGCGGGCTCACGGACTAGAAGGGGAAGACAGACAACAAGGCAAAACAAGTAGACAGGCATCAGTACCATCCACTAGGGCCATGCTGCCTCTGGAATCTCATCATTAAGTAGGTTATAACACAAGGTGTTTGGCATTATTTTAAGGAATAGGCAAAGAAATCAAAAGAAAATGAACAGCATCCAATAAGTTTTGCAGTCTTCTAGTCCTCAGGCAGGAATTGTAGGGGATCCTAAATCATTTGGAAATTTATTAAACATTTAAGAATTCATAAACAGTTTCTGAAACACATTTTTTTTTGCTCCTGGTTTTAAAATTAGATTGCATTTTCATGTGCATGCCCAAGACTTTCATTTGGAAATGTTTCAAGCTGTTCACCCCCCCCGCCCAGGTGAAAATGAATGATTCCTTTGGCATTACAGACCCACGCAGTTTTCAGGCATTTCTTACACTACTTTACTGGTCAGCTCCTGCTGGGCAGAAACCCTGCAAAGTAGCCTGAAGCATAGACCCGTCCTGGAGCGATAGCCCTGAAGACCGGTCGGGTATGACTCTTTCCGAGTTATCTATTTCACATGGAAATTTTCATTCAGTTAGGTGTGCCGGAAGCAGTCCCTCATGATAAGTTGATTTAAGCCACTAAAGAGTCTTTCATTTTCAAAAACAGTGTAGGGGTGACAGTGTTTTACTTACTTATTCCTGCAGACAAGGCTGAACAAATATTTACCTCTACTTGCCCATTTAGTTTGTCTTTAAGGCCTCATGATCCAGTTAACTAGTCATATAGGACTGAAAGTGCAGCTGCTTAGTTTGCCGTTCACCCCAGCACCATATTGAGCCCTGGCTATAGACTAAATCTGGTTCCTCCTAGCTAAAAAATTTCTATATTTAAAGAAGAAAAAAAATCTACGCTTTTAATGGATAGAATACATCAGGATGGTGGTGGGGACGGGGAGCGAAAATATGGATTAGGAATTCTTTGATCGTGGAGCCCGTTAATGTTCAGAGATCAAAATCCCAAAGAAAGTTTTGACTTCCAAACCATTCCCAACTCTTGTCTTTCTCCTAATGGAGATCTTCTTCTGGTTTTAATGAAAAATGTTACCATGTTTGCCTTTTTGTTCCTGAAGTTCTGTTTAGGGACATAGTTGTTCCTCTCTAGTAAACCATTTACAGTTGGGAAAGCCAATAAATAGAGGGGACGACTAAAGGAAAAGCTAGGGATGTTAGGTGATGCTTCTCAGAACCATAAAAATTAGATCTACACAGGGGTCACCATCATCTACTTCCTTTGAGCATTTTTTTTTTGTGCCACTATCAGAGATCATTCTGGGATGGATGAACATTGGGCTGATCCCCTGTTCTCTTCCGTTTTCATGTGCTGTCCTAAATGTGGAAAATAGATGTGATAGAAAGCTAATACAGTTGACTTTTGAAATATGAACAAAGCAATCAGTAGTTTGCTTTTATTTGCTTCATTGAGGTTTTCATATAATTAGAGCCTTTTCTGACGAAAGCACTTCCAAAATATCTTTAGCCAAAATCTCTGGGACCACATGATGAGACAGATAATAATGTGTGGTATTGAAGTGCTTATGATGTGCCAAGCACTGTACTAAGCACTGGGAAAGATCGACAGTAATCAGGTCCCACGTGGTTCTAAATAAGAGGGAGCACATGGGATTAAAAGCCTTGGGGAGAATTAAATACTTCATCCATTTTTAACAAAATTGTGTAATAGCGCCCTTGGGGCCAGTACTTAAGCACCACCAGTGCCAATTCATTTCCAGGTCCATTTATAAATAGCAGTTACGGTGCTAAAGTGCTTATGATGGGCCAGGAACAATACCGAGTGCGTGGTTAGATATAATTTAAGGAGTTCAGCTACAATATCTGTACCACATGGGGCTCACAATCCAATGTAGAGGGAGAGCCGGGATTGAATCCCCATTTAACCGATAAGGAAATGAAGGCACAGAGAAGTTAGTGTCGTGTCTGGGGCCATTCAGCAGGCAGGACCGCTGACTTCCAGCCCTGGACTTTTTCCACTGGGCTGTGCTGCTTCTGGATTGTCTGAACACTTTGCTCCAGGCTGGCGCAGATGCTTCTGTTTTGACGGCAAGAAAGTCCTTCCTGGGTCTGTGAGTAGCTAAAGGCATATCTCGAATGAATTATAGGACTTTGGCTAGTCATCCCTGATTTCCCCCCCTCAAATTTCCCTTTGGGGTGGGAAGAATAGCTAACCTAGCCCCAGTTGCATCCTCTGGATTGAATCTGTGTCCTCCCATCCCACGTCCCTCTCTTCCTAGTGTAGGGATAAGATCGGACCCTTTCCCAAATGTTTTTCAATACGTTCATTTCCCCCTGTAGTGTGGCAAACACCATGTTAAGGAAAATTCATGCTCTACGGCACACCCTGACTGGTGCCCCAAGCAGTAATTTCCTCCAACGTCACAGTCGCGTCCTTTCCAGTTGGGCTCATGGTGTCAGAAGAAGTGCTCTAACTCCCTACATTCTTCTTTCCAAAATGCAGAATAAAAGCATGCATTAGGGAAGAACTGGGTTTACATTATTTTCTACACAAATGTGATTGCGTGAAAAATTTGGCTTTGTCCTGCATATACTGATTTCATTCTAATTTTATTTTACATTTTTTTTTACAGAACTTGAGTTCTGCAGGCAGGCTTCCTAGCATATGAAAGTAGCAGTCTTAATGATGAAGTCAATGGAACAGCCCAGCACAGTTTAGTATACATTTGAACACAATCGAACATACAGTGTTTGAGGATCATCATTTTTGCACATATTCGATAGGACCCCCCCTTTGTGGTGATTTGGATTCTAATCCGTCTAGTCTGTGTTTTCCGAAGTGGTAGGAAAAAGCCTAGCTGTAAAGCTTCAAAATAAAACCCTGACCCGGGCCTTCCAGGCTATTCATACGGGCGTGCAATTGATTAATAGTCGTGAAAATAAACTCCACGTTCCCTGGAGATTGTTCATAGCTCTGGACGAGGCCAAAATGGCACTTTTCCAGCCATAAGATCCATGTCAGATCAGAGCATCGTTTTTACGAGCTGACATGTAAATGGATTCTGAGAATCGGTAGTACTGATAAGTATTCTGTAGAGCTTTAGAACCCTTTTATAAATTCTAGTTTTTGCTAGTACATACAGACGTATACTATAGAGAAAATTTTAGAGGTATAGCAGCATAGTAAAAGATAACTGGTCTAAACATTTAGGGAATGAAAGTAGTCTTGGAGATAACTCCCCCATTTTTAATAATCTATCGTTTCCGAGTCAGTGGCAAATGCTGAAATTCAAGCTTTCTTTACCGCCCTCCCCAGTGTATAGCACTGAATCTGGAGACTTGGCTATTTCAAGTGTATGTGAGAGAATTCATTGGCCAAACCGAAAAGTAAATTGCAAAAATGCCAGCTCTCCCTTTTTGGAGACTTGTCTTGTTTGACCCTACGTAAATTTTAAGAAAAGAAATGAAGTTGTCACTTCTTGTAGTAATACTTGAGAATTTTGGGATGTTTTCTTATTTTTAAAAAAAGTGATTATTTTCTTCCGATAGAAAATTGTAAAGAAAATGCCAATGTTTGAGGAATAATCATCTCTTTTGTGTCATGTAGGCTATCAAGTGCTAGCCCCCACCGCCTATTACGATCAGACTGGTGCCTTAGTGGTAGGCCCTGGGGCGAGAACGGGCCTTGGAGCGCCAGTCCGATTAGTGGCTTCAACCCCTGTTCTCATCAGCTCAGCAGCTGCACAAGCCGGTAAGCGTGTTTCCCGTCCCTCAGAGATCCCTTTTATTAGGGAATGCGATCGATCGGTGGTATTTACTCTCTGCAGAGCACTGTGCTGAGCACGCCGTTCCAACAGAAAGAAATAAAAAGCCAGGCTTCTGCTACAGAGACTCATTCGAGTCCGGCGTTGGGAAGAGACTCTCTTCCCCCCGTTGCCAGCACTCAGTACGTGCCACCGATTGCTCGCTTGACCCGCCAAGGCGTTTTTCTTGACGCAGTCTAACGTATCCCCAAATGGTCTTTCGCAGCAGCTTCAGCCGGAGGAACGGCCAACAGTCTCACCGGAGCCACAAATGGCCTCTTCCGGCCGCTGGGCCAGCCGCCGCCACCCCCGCCGCAGCAGCAGCAGCAACCGCCGCCGCAGCCAAATAGTAACCTTCCGTCTAATTCGTTTTACGGGAGTAACTCTCTGACCAACAGCTCTCAGAGCAGCTCCTTGTTTTCCCATGGGCCTGGCCAACCTGGAAGCGCATCCCTTGGCTTTGGAAGTAGCAGCTCCTTGGGAGCGGCTATTGGCTCAGCCCTTGGTGGATTTGGCTCGTCAGGTACGTATCTCTTGAGAGTTCACTGTACCGGTTAACTGAATTCAGAGCGGAGCGTGAGAAGGACCCTTGCAGGTCGAAATGGGCCTTGCTGTAGAGCAGAGAGCGAGAGAAGATACCTGCACCGGTACCCCAAATAATGGGCTCTTTTAGGCCCACCTTAATAAAATAACCGAACTCTAACAGATGGAAGCATTGAAAACTTGCCCCAAGTTATCTGTTTAACAGGAAGTTTTCTTTCAGTTCGGTGCGCGGGAAGCAGTCCCTCCCATGCTAAATTGATTTAAGCCACTAAAGAGTCTTTCATTTTAAAAAAAGTGCTGTTCATTCAGCTAATTCTTTGGTCTGTGTAAAATGTAAACACTTTTAACATCCCCTGATTTAACAAAACAAAAACAAAAACAAAACAACGGCATGCGAGGTTGAATTCAAAAGTGAGGTGTTTTAAACAAACCGTCCCTGAGAAACCAATTATGTCTGTTCTGAAATGAATTACTATATATATATGTATATACTATGTATATATAAATTATGTCTGTTCTTCAATGAGTTACTATATATATGTGTATATATAGTTCTTGGAAAATTATCTTAGCTCAAACCACCCTCCCTGTGAAACCTAAAACCGTAAGAAAATAGTCTCTTCCCTATATTGTACTTGAATAAGTTGTAATTGTAGCCCAAGACTATCTTTTGTTTTTTTTTTTAATAAGAAACTTTGCAAATAAAATCAGCACCCCCCCCCTCAAGACTTAATGGTTCCTTAACAGCCTCAGCTAAGACAAAATGCCTCCAATGAGATCCCGGAAGGGCCATTTCAGTTCTGCAGACAGTTCACTCCCTTCAGGCCAAGGCACCCTTTCTTCTTCCCCTAGAGGAAGGGAGAACAATTCAGTCGCCGTCTGTGTTCACTGGGAAATGGAGAAGTAGGATCCTTCACTGGTCACCCCAGCCTTTTAATTCCACATTGAATCGGCCCACTGGCCAGTTGGGAAGCAGCCTCTGCCCCTCTTCCAAATCCAGTTATCATGGGAAATGGAGCAGGGATGTCACGTAGTAGCTGGGTGACTGTGGCGCACGTTCAGTGCCCCTATAAGGGCGGCCGGATCTGTTGATCTGAGCAGCTCACCAAGGAGAGAGAGCTGTGCCTCAGTTGTAGCTTTAAACCCACCTGGGCTCAGAACAAACTCTCAGGTCAGAAAGAGAAAATCTAGTCTCAGCAGGAGCTACCGGGAACAATGCGGCTGCGTCTTCTGGTGTTGGTTGTATCCAACCCTGGATTTTCTTAAGGATGTCAGAGCTTCCCAGCTAGATACCCTCGCCCTCGGAGGAGGTGGCTGACCGACTCATTCAACCTCTCATCCGCCCTGCAGCCAGCCAGCCGTAAAACTATTCACTTACCAAAGATCACTGGACCTTGGGCTAGGAAAGACGTGTGCGTGTCATGATTTGAATCAAAATGTCCCCCAGTTTGGAGTGAGATGCGTGTTGCAGTGATTAAAACAGGCACTTTTAAATCAGCATTCTTCATTTTGGACCCTATTGTAACCAAAACAGTGCCTGACACACGGGAAGTACTTAACAGATATACGTAATCATAGTAGTAATAAGAAAATGCTCATTTAAAAATCAACGCAAAAACCCTCCCGACCCCACACCCAAGAATGACCGAACAGATCACGTCAGGTTGAAGAAGCAATGGAGGCTGACATTTTATGCGATCTTTTCCCCCACAAAAAGAACAATTGCCTCCTGTTGGAAATACTGCCGTAAATTTAGTAATGGGACTTAATCTCATCCCAGGCGGGGATTAAAACTATGAGTCCCGGGTGGGACACGATTATGTCCAAGCTGATTTACCTTTGTGTCTCCCCCGGCCCTTAATACAGTGCCTGGCACATGCAGATATCATAATAAAGCATAACTACTCCATTGTCCACTTCCTTAGGTAATTTAACCATCGTCAGTCTCGACTATTCTGTAATCTTATTTTCAGGAAAAAGGTAGTTACTCTCTAAAATTCCATTTCCTTCACTGTTATGTAGAGTCATAAAGGTTTTTGTCTGATACCTATTTTCTTATTTTCTTTTTAACGTGTGGTTTGCTTTTTAGTTACAAAAAGTCTAAAATCGACCTGTGCTTGTGGCACTTTACCTGAGGGTTATCAAAGAAGTACAAGAGTGCTGCAGCTCTTATTTTAGAGAGCAGCGTTTTGTTTGTTTTTATTCCTGACAGCTCTATGAATCTGGTTTTTTAAAACGTGACCATTTCAATGGAGGCATCTTGGAAAGAGCTTTGACAGTGTCCTTTTAAATTAACATAATTGCTAGAGCGTATATGACTATTTGTCAAGTTGTGCTCAAGAAAGCCATGCGCTTCTACATTTGAAAAATATTGTGGATACATACAATAAGAGTTTTTTATTTTTATAAAAACTGAAGACACTTAACATTTCACTATTACATAACATGATTTTTTAAAAAAAATTTGCCATTTTGTATTGTTAAAGTAAATATCTCTTGAGCAATTTTTCTGAACCTGCATGAGTCTAATGTGTTGAGTAGAATAGTCGTGCAATTATCTTTCCTTCTATATGGGGAAAAAAAAATGCCTTAACGTTTCATTCCTGTGTTTAGCTCAGTTTAAATTTCTCTCTCCAACCTAAGAGGAAGATAATCCACCTCTCAAAGACATTCCATTTGAAAGCCAAGTTTTTATAGGACCCTGAAAATTTTCTGTGGAAGAAGCACTGTATTGGTCTGAATATAGGACTGGGTATTTTTAGTGACTTCTATACGTGGGATCAGACCCCGGCCTGAAACATCTGGACCATATGTCAAAGGGAGAGCAAATCCAGAAGTAGATCTGAGCTCTTCAAAAAAGAGAGGGACCCCCTGTGTGGCAATTCCATTAACTGGGAAATTGCAAATATTGGCAATGGCATTGACAAGCCCCTGCTTTATGTATGCGAGCCAATAAGAGGAATTTGATCATTCAGAAATGGGGAAATGGAGTTTCGTAGAGAAAGAGAACAATGCACACTGCAGCATGGCGCTTAAATCGCTCATTACCGCTGCCTGCCTTTCTTATCCGGTAGAATCAGTAGTTGGATTCCATCTCTCCAGGCAGTATTGAATGTGGGGGGAAAAGAGTGGGTAAAAGTCAGAGGAACGGAACAGTTGATCCCAAGAGGGTGAAGGACCAGAAAGAGGTGTGGAGGCGGAGGTGAGAGGGAAGTTTGGAGAGGATCCTTAAGAATGAACCCACTTCTGCGGTTCATTCATATTCCTGTGCATTGGTGGAAGGATCAGGTGCGTTTTTGCAGGGCATTTCGGGGCGCTCGAGTAGCAAGCTGGTTTTTTTTTTTTTCCCCGTCTCCTGAGGTGTGAGTAGTCGGGGTCGGGGGACTGGGGGGGGCGGCCTTACCGCCAATACCACCTAATATTCAGGCCAATACGGTACTCTGATAAAGCGGCACAGTTTAAACGGAGGCCCAAACCCTGTATGCCGGAAGAGGAGAGAAAAGGGGAAAATTCATGGAGGTTTTCCTCTGGTCTCAAGCAAAGCAGGTGTGACTCTTTTAACTTTAATCTCTACATCTGGAACGGATCGGCACTGAGCTGGCAGTCCTAGGGCCAGAAGGTGCAGAAAGTAGGAAACCACCCTTTCGGTCGCCCGGCACTGTCGGGTGGGTTCGGCGAAGGAGATCAAAGCCCCACTGGTGGAGAGTGCCGAGGCTTGCGATCATACTAGGGTATCGAAGCACAGACGCACAACGGACGAGCGATACTAATTTGGAGAAAGCGAGACCTGCTTCAGTCACGTGAAGCGACGTGGTCTTTACTGACGTGCGTTTATACCCTCTTATGATGGATCAAGTAGCGTGTATCCCAGCAATGATCTCCCTCACGGTGTCTTTACTTTTATAATTATTTCGATCACTTCTGTTATTGCCCGGCGGTAGTTGGGGCTAGATTTTATTCAGTTACCACTGTATGTAATTAGGGTTTTTTTTATTTCTTCTTCAGTTGGCAGTTCTGCAAGTAGTAGTGCCACAAGGAGAGATTCTCTGTCTACTAGCTCTGACTTGTACAAAAGATCTAGTAGCAGCCTAGCACCCATAGGGCAGCCATTTTACAATAGTCTGGGATTTTCCTCCTCTCCAAGCCCAATAGGCATGCCTCTGCCAAGCCAAACTCCAGGACATTCACTTACGCCACCGCCATCACTTTCATCACATGGATCCTCATCCAGTTTGCATTTAGGTAAACGAAACCAACAACAAAACCCTTTTTATTTGTATGTATATGTGAACGTGTGTCTGTACGTGGGTAATCTGTGTAAGATCTTTCATGTCGGATATAACCATGTCAGATTGCTTTTTGCTCATAGATATTTGCAGCCAGTTAGCCGCTTGAAAGTGTGTTCCGCTTTTCCATTCTAAATACTGAAAATGAGGGTCTAAATGTAAAAGGAAGGTAAAGACCCGTTTTTTGTTTCTTGTGTTCTTTTATTGAAATGCAAAGATGTGTGTTGTTTTTTCTTGTCTGTGCTTTTTTTTTTTAATATCTGTGGACAGTTTTCACACATTCGAAAGGCCAAATGTTTTATGCTTGGTAGTGGAATGAAGGTTTCACTGGCAACCCTGGGGGAACACCAGGAGGAAAAAGTTGGAAACCCTCGTTGATATGAAACAAATCACCGCTCACTTAGAACTGTGTCCTCTGCCTCGTGGCGGTGGGGTGGGGGGAGAAAATAGTGTTGCTGCAGAAAACTGGTTCATGGGGTTGTGTCTAATCGTTAAACTTTCAGAGTTTTGCTTCTGCTGCCTTTGAATGTTTCATTCCCACCGGGGTGGTGGTAGTCTAGGCCTGTGATGCGGCTGGTGATTTTTCTGCCCCATTTGGGTGTTGGTTAAATGGTAGAAACCCCCCCACCAAATCTAGCATTCTAGTAAAACATGCTTCCTGTTGTTTTAATGCCAAAGTTTTATGGGTCTTCAATTTGGATACCGAAATCGCAGTTGGAAACGTGATACGGGTGCTTGCTCTCAAGTCTTCACACCACTGTGAATGATATCTGTGGCAGAGCTAGGTGGTAAATCATTTTTAATGCACCTTTTTAAGGTGTTGAAGTAAATGAGCATCGTGGATTGGGGGACGGGGGACGGGGGGTCTGGGGGAGGAGCAGAATGACTTTTGAATGCTTTTTTTCAAGGATTGACCTGGATGCTCCTGAGCACAGAGATTCTAAGGCACACTTCTGTAAAAATGCCAGATCAGGAAGAAGTAACAATCCATTTGTGTGACGTGAAGGTTAAGGGCACTTCTGTAATACCTCTCGCAAAAGTGCTAAATAAATATCAGAAGTATTCTGATATGCACGTTGTTCGGCCTCAGAAACGCCGACTGGCGGTTTTTCTGTGAAGTTGATTTGCGAAAGAGACATCTAATTGTTGTGACGGAGTTTTAGTAAAATGATGTATATTGTATGTCTGCTGCAAGGTGAGCTGAATATTAAATGACCCATAAGAGCCTCGGCCTTAACTCTTTCTCCCGTTAGGGATTTTACCGACTCTCAACAATCGCTTCCAATCACTACCCTGGAGAGGGAGGTCAGAAATTCCACCCCCCGCTGCTGTTACAGGCTTGGCAGATTCGTGCTCAGATTCCTCCCTTCCCCACTTCCCTTTGTCACTCCCCCATGGTTTGCAGCGTTCTCGTCTCGCTTCCTGAATTTTTTCCACACTGCGTGATGTGTGGTCGTGACTGTCGCTAGTATATGCACTGTGTCCCTGAAACGAGCACCGAGATTCAGAGCCCAGTGCTTGCATCGTGACAGGTTTGCCTTGTTTGTGTATTTACTTTTATTTACGTGGTGTCCTGCCTGGTTTTGTCGGTGATTGATTTCAGGTATGGTGTTTCGCTTTTTTTGTTGTTGTTGTTTGGGGTTTTTTTTTTTGTTTGGTGTGTTTTTCCCGAGATATAAATCTCTTTTCTCCCGGGAAAATGGAAAAGTCTATGGAGGTACCTCTATTATCCCAACACGGAATATGAGAAATATTCATGTAGTTTGCTGTGTTTGCCTGTCAGCAGCCTGATAGGAAACTAGCCCTCTTAACGTTGATGACGTTCCCTGTTCCAGTTGGAATGGGGAAATGGGGGCTGTCTTGGACGTAGTCCTGAGCCTGTATGTTTTGGCTTGATCAACCCTCCTGGGTGATTTGAGCCATTCTGGAAGACATACAGCGCGAGCCTCTTTTGCTTTTTCTCCGCGGAGCCTCCCACACCCCGGTGCAGTCCACACCGTACTACCCACTGATCTCTGGAAAGGGCCGACTAATCTCTGGAGAGGCTTTTCCCAGTTAATTTTTCTATCCCCGCCTATCACCTTAGCATTTGAATATCCCCACAGCCATCCTAGAGCACGCTCGCAAATAGCGATCCATATAGTCTGCAGGTACCCGTTCCGTTGGGCCGGACCTTCAGCGTGACCCCATTCGACCTGCCCCAACAGCTCCTGGGATGAGCTCTCCCCACCCTTGGAGCCAGACTGGCACCGGAGGAGAAGCCAGGGTAGGGGTGAGCTGCCATGTAGCAGGGGCTGTGGTAACGTGGGTGCCCCCCTTCTCCCCTCAACACCCCGAGAAGGAAATCCAGCTCTGATGTGGATGACCTGAGTCGTGGAGGAGGAGCATGGCAGTCAGTTATATTTATGGAACGCTCACTGTCTGCAGAGCACTATAATAATAATTATGGTATTTGTTAGAGCACTGTTCTAAGCACTGGGATAGATGCAGGTTGATCAGATTGTCCCACGTGGGGCTCACATTTGACAGATGAGGTAACCGAGGCACAGAGAAGTTAAGTGACATGCCCAAAGTCACACAGCAGACAAGTGGCGGGGCTGGGATTAGAACCCACGACCTCTGACTCCTAAGCACGGGCTCTTTCCACTAAGCCACGGTGCTTCTCACTATATTAAGCGTTTAGGAGAGTACAATATAATGGCACATTCCCCGCCCACGACGAGCCCCTAATCTAGTGGTGGAGACAGACTTTAATATACATGAGTAAAATTAAAGATATGTACAAAAGTGCCTGGCACTGCTCTGAGTCCCATGAGGAGGGACCGTCCGCCTTCCTCACGCGCCCCCCACCTGCCCAAGTAGCTGGTGGCATCCAAGACCTCAGATGAGCACCCTAGCTTTGGCCTCGTCCACAGCCAGGCAACGCTCGTGTTGAAGGATGTGGGCAGTTACCCTGCCGCAGCTGCCGGCAGATCCCCGGCAGGGACCGGGGTCACAGAAGTGCCTTCTTGGGGTCGGGTGTGCCCGAGCAGCCGCGGAGCCTCTAAGGGCTTCTTTTGCTCCTTCTCCCCGGGGCCTCCCGTCCCAGCCCCTGGCAGGACCCCAAAGCAGCAGTGGAGGAAGAGAAGTCCTGGTGAGTACCTCTCCCTGCTTCTCGTTTTCTCTTCTCGTCCTTTCCTTTCCTTCAACCTTCACTTTGCTTCCTGTCACCCCAACTTCACCCTCAACTTTATCCCTACGCTCAAAATGAAAAGTGGGTGGGCCCCCCCCGATACATTTAAGTACGTGGCCATCTTTCTAGTCTCCATATCCTTTGTAGGTTCTTTTGTCTGTCTCCTCCATTAGAGCATAAGACCCTTGGGTGCAGGGTTTGTGCTTTCTGTCTCTTTGGAACTTCCCAAGGCAGGGCTCGGCGCCCAGTGGCCACGTAATTGAATGTGGAGAAGTTTATAAGGGTCTTTGTCTTCTCTCTCCTCCATTTTCCCCCTTCCCAGCCGCCAGGCATAAGTTCTCAGCTGAATTGAGTGACAGACCGCCTCAGTCCACTGCTATTTGGGAAGAACCATCTCCCCTTTCGTGTTTATAGCCGGGACATTCGATCCATTGGGCTGCTCAGCTATTTTCTCCATAAACTCAGAACTTGGGTCTTCAGAGTTACTTTGGGGCAGGGTGATAAAGTAACCTTTCTGACAGCAGCTTTTCTCGATGGGGTTTTGCTCAGCTTCCTGCGTCTGCTAGTGAAACCCACTCTCCTGAGCAGATCTGGCTCTTAGTTAATTGGAACTTTTGAGGCTCTTTCCCCAAAGCTTTCACTGTAGTGTGTTTGTCCTGGTGCCCCATAAAGGCACTGAAAAGCTGCAGTGGAGTCATGCCCCATCTAGGGTGTATGAGGCACAGCGTGGGCTAGTGGAAAGAGCATGGGCCTGGGATTCTGGGGGCCTGAATCCTAAGCCTGGCCCTGCCACTTGCCTGATGGGTGACCCTGGGCAAGTTATTTAACTTCTCTGTGCCTCTGCTTTTTCCCCTGTGAAATGGGGAAGAAATACCATTCTCTTTCCCTTCCCCTATGAGCCCCTGTGAGCCCTATGTAGGACAGGGCCTGAGGCCATCTTAATTATCTCCTATCTCCCCCAGGATTTAGTACAGTGCTTGGCACATGGTAAGCTCCTAGCACAAACCACAACTATTATGTGGTCAGTGTGCATCGAAATCTTTACCCCAAACCCATTTTGGGTGACAGTTGGCTATTTGAATTGTCGTAGACTTTCGGTAGAACTTCACCGGTGACCATTTCTTTTCTAAGGCGTGTATAACGTGTTCTAGTGATGGACCGGATTGCACATTTCTTACAGCGTATATAAATCAGCAAGGCAGGCAGCAGTCCCACAGATTAGCTTTATCCAAGCTCAGCTTCCACTGACTAGAAGTAGAATTGGCAATCTTTCTGGATTAAGGAATAATAAAGCAGCCATCCCCTCTAATGCAGACAGGTTGTTAGTAAAATCGGACTTTGCAAGCTGTTGAATGGAAAATAAGGTTATGTCCTGGAGGGGATAGGAACAAACTTTGGCAGAGAGGCTGGTGGGAGAGAAGCTGCCGAGAGGGGAAGGGAAGCCGAGGTGGCCCGGGAGCCCTGGGGTAGAGGCCACACGACCAAATGAAAAGAGCATAGGACTGGTAGTAGGGCTGAGTTGGAGACACAACTTCACCACTAGCCTAATCTGTGACCTTGGGAAGGGACTTAATCTCGTGGGGCCTCAGTTTCCTCATCTGTACACTGAAGAGAAAACCACAGTGTGGGAACAGGGACGGTCGAAGCCCTTAACCTTTTATCTACTCCAGTAGTGAGCACGTAGTAAATGGCGCTCGGTAAATGCCATCATTATTATTAGAGGTTGAGAGTCCCGAACACGAGGGGAGCTATTGTGGTACCCCAGGTTCCCCTCCTTTCGGGCCAGGTGAACGTCTCGGAACACCCAAAACAAGCCGCCTGGTTCTCCCCGAGCACTAGCTAGACCCTTTTTTCCCCTCCCTTCCTGCCTCATCTAGTAAAATCATAGCGAGAGGCTGGCTCTTGCAAGAGACTGCTGAATTAAATTGGGGTGGCTTAATTTTGACCTTTCATGTGTTGGGAATAATCAGCAATTTCAAAAAATGCCTTTCCAGTTCATCGGTTGAATATCGGTGACCTAAAACTAATATAGTATTCACTTTCTGAAAGGTAATGTTCTCGCCTGTGAAGATGAAAGTTTTTCCCAGGTTGAGTTGATCACTCGAGTTGAGCTGAGCTATTGGCATCCTTTGAGAGTTTCCTTGGGGTTTAGGACCCAAGATTGTGTGGCGCAAGTGAGGCCCGTACTCTTTGTACAGTGTAGCACATTTTAAATGTTCTAATGCCCTAAGCGTGTCCTCTCACTTTTGCATAAGTTTAAAAGTAGTTATTATTGCTGTTGTTATTTTTATGGTATGCAAGAGCTTACTTTGTGTCACATGTTGTTCAAGGCGCTGAAGTATTCTGAACTCGCCCTCTGTTGAATCATTTGATCAGCCAACTCCTTTATCCCACCCATGTGGCTTCCATCAAGTCCAACCTCCACCGGCTCCTCCTTGAGGATCGAGAAAGCCCCTCACATCCCATGTTGAGTAGATAAATCCCTGGAGAACCGTTTCAACTTTTTCACGATGGCCTTTATGAGCACTCCGTAGGTACCAGGTTTTCCAGTCAGACACAGCCCCTGTCCCACATGAGGTACTTGAGCTCTCTTACCTCCATTTTACACGTGAGGAAATTGAGGCCCAGGGAGGTTGTGACTTGCCCAAGTTCATACTGTAGGCCAGGAGCTGGGACTCAAACTTGGGTTTCCTGGTTCCCGGTTCTGTTCTCTTTGTATTAAGCAACACTACTACCTCTGTTGTTTTGACAGGTTCTTAACAGATGCTTCTTAGTAGCTAATTATATTATGGTGGTCCTTTTCAGATGTACAAAATTAAGTTCTTCTCAGGTGTTGGTCTTTTTCAGAATACATCCCAGGAGGATGGCTTATAGATAGCTCTTCAATCCCTAGACGTAATAATAATAATGTTGGTATTTGTTAAGCGCTTACTATGTGCAGAGCACTGTTCTAAGCTGCTGGGGGAGATACAGGGTAATCAGGTTGTCCCACGTGAGGCTCACAGTAAATCTCCATTTTACAGATGAGGTAACTGAGGCCCAGAGAAGTGAAGTGACTTGCCCACAGTCACACAGCTGGCAAGTGGCAGATCTGGAATTTGAACCCATGACCTCTGACTCCCAAGCCCAGGCTCTTTACACTGAGCCATGCTGCTTCTCATAACGTGCCATGTAAACTCCTATCGTTATTGGTAGGTTAGAATAAATACCTCAGAAATTGGGCGTGAAGATGACACTCTGCTTTCCCTGATTTTCTTCTTCCACCGCCAAAAAAGCCCTTTAATGGAGGCCATGGAACTTACCAGAGGGAATTTCTAGCCGTAGTTGACCCATGGGTGATTCTGAGTAATAATGAATAAAGAGAAATGGTGGCACAATTCCGTCAGTGGGGCTGAAGCCCCTTATTTCTTGAGGAATATAGGTGTTGTCTGTTTGCCCGTAGCCCTACTTCCTCCCTTTATACAACAGAGAAAGGGAAGTTTTAGTTACAGAAAAACGTTTTTGCTCTGTACTTAGACTTGAACTGAACTGTTCCTGGAATCTTACACTGAAACAGTACATGGTGAAGGAATAAGAATGCTCGGCTGTTTCCCAGGTGGTTCAGAATCAGCTAGCGAGGAGAGAGACACGAGTTATTCAGTGGTATTTATTTTTTATGGTATCTGGTAAGCACTTAATACATGTCAGGCATTGGAGTAGATACGAGCTAATCAGGTTGGACACAGTCCGTGTCCACATGAGGCTCACAGTCTTAATTCCCATTTTACAGGTGAGGTAACTGAGCACAGAGAAGTGACGTGACCTGCCTGAGGTCACACAGCGGACACGCGGCGAGAGTTGGGTTTAGAACCCGGATTTTTCTGATTCCCAGGCCTGTGCTCTTTCCACGAGGCCACACCTCTTCTCACTTTATGAGCACTTGCCGTGTACAGAGCACTGAATAAGTGCTCGGGAAGTACAAGATAGTGACAGAGGAGACTAAATTGAGAATAAAGGTAATTTAAGTTTAGCACAAGCACATGTGAACCTAGAGGCAGAGAAGCGCATAGATCCAAAGATCCAATGCGTATAAATAAAATAATAATAATAAAAATAAAGGACATCTGTAAATGCTCATCTTTTTTTCATTATGAAAAGTCTGATATTTCAAGACCCTGACCTTCTTTTCTGTTGTCTGTCATAACTTGCTTTCACAGGCCACTGTGACTTTTCATAAATTCGTAGCTATAATGTTATGTGTTGTTTCCGCCATATGCAGTAGCAGTCAGAAGATGGGGACCTGGCTTCTTTAGGAACAGAGATACAGTAACACGGAAAGATGGCGTGATTTAAGAACTACTAATGTGGTAATGGGCCATTTGCTAAGCACATTAGGCACATGGAGTTTTCTCTTTGTTTTTTTTTTCCATGTGCCTCATATAGGGAGTCCGCTTCATTTTGAGTGCAGGATCAAACTTGAGGTGGAGCATGAGAGGTCAGGGCTTTGCGGGGCTGAGGATGGAGAAGAAGAGGAGAAATGGAGAGAAGGGGGGGTGATTATTTGTCTCATTTGGAATCTCCTAAAACATGGCTCAGGGCACAGTTGGCTCAATGATTTAACATCCCTTTGAGCTGTTTTACTCTCCGACTGTTAAGTCTTTCTTGCTGGTCAGGTTTTGGCCGTGGCCTGAGGTCTGTTGGAGTATACTGTCTGAACCCATGTGCCAATTCTGCCTGGCACCTCAAATGTGGGTGGGAAGAGACACTGAGAGCGGGCTGGCCAAGCCAGAGCCATATGATAAAGCTCACGCATGTGGCGCTAGGCAAGTACAGATCCAAGGGGTTCGGGATTGGCCACAGGGACACTTGCCCCTTATGGAGAGTTTCCCCCCTTCTAGACTGTGATCCTGTTGTGGGCAGGGATTGTCTATCTGTTGCTGAATTGTCCTACTAAATGCTTAGTACAGAGCTCTGCACACAGCAAGCGCTCGATGAATACGATCAAATGAATGAATGGATGTGCCGCGACCCTATTATCTGGGGAGCCGGGTAGGGGCCATCGCCAGGCCGACTGGGTGGCCTCAATTTTGGCCTTCAAGATCAACACGGCCGTCAGGAAGTGAGGGCATGCGACTGCCCAGTCCTGAATGTGAGGGAGGGTGAAGGAGCAGGTCTCTTCCCTGCCCTCGGCACCCAGTGGAGGACCCGCACTGATTCCTGACGGGGTTATGGGTGAAGCTGTCACCTTGACTTACCTTCTGCTTCTTTCCTTCTCCAAGACGAGGGGCGCCCACGTGCAAAGCTATGGTGGCTAAACTAATGGCTTGCTTTCTTGGCACCAACCCCGTGGGCACCTGTGGCCGCAAGACAGGGCAGGGATTCAGCCTTCTGATGGCCTCACATGAACCTGTTTGCTAATTATAGGTTGTAGGCTATAACCTCCTTACAGGCAGGGAACACGTCTACCAATTGCTATCGAACTCTCCGAGGTGCTCGCTGTGGTGAGCGCTCAGTAAATTGGATTTGATTATACTTAAACAATTCTGAAGTGTTGTTATATGTGACTATCTCCTTTTACAAGTTGCATTCATTCTCAGCCTGGTGTTTATATCGCTTGTCGAAGCTTTTCATTTTGAAGCTGTTCTACCAGTCTTCTAGACTGTGAACTCGTCGTGGGCAGGGAATGTGTCTGATCTTCTGTTGTACTCCCCCAAGCACGTACTACAGTGCTTTGCACACAGTAAGAGCGTAGTAAATACGATTAATAATAATAATTTTAACAGAATTTTGGACCTGGAGGGTCACTAAGCTCAGTACTTCCCAACCAATCTTTTTAGCGCTACGATCCTTCAAAAACACGTGAAACATTTGGAGTCCTACCCCATTTCGACCCTCTGACCCAACCCTGTGTGAAGTGGACCTCCGCTCGGGCCAAGGATGAAAATAGATGTGGATTTGGATTCCGTTAACACAGTCGGGCCTGACCGTATGCTTATGTGAGCATTGGTAGAGCATAGCTGAGAGATTGGGCTACCACACGGGTCCAGCCTCACCTGTTTTCTTTCTTCCCTGCACCTTCCATGAGACCATTCTTAAATCTTTCCAAGCCATTGAGGAACTCTTTATTTTAAAGACCTCCGGCAATCCTATCGTCTCTCTTGGCATCTCTTCCGGAGATGATCAGCCATTCCAATTGTTAGAGCAAACTTTCTTGTGTTGCTTAACTAAAGAAGAGAAGCACCATGGTCTAGTGGTAGAGCATGGGCGTGGGAATCAGAAGGACCTGGGTTCTAATCCCAGCTCCACCTCTTGTCTGCTGTGTGGCCTTGAACAAGTCACTTCACTTCTCTGTCCCTCAGTTCCCTCATCTGTAAAATGGGGATTAAGACTCTGAGCAAATGTGGGCCAGGGACTTGTCCAACCCGATTAGCTTGTCATCTACCCCAGTGCTTAGAACAGTACCTGACACACAGTAAGCACTTAAATACCTCTTGTTATTATTATTATTATTAAAGTCCTGTATTAATTTATCTTCCCTTGTTCTCTGCTTAGTAGAGAGGAAGATCTTTGTCCTTTATTTCCATAAAGGCAATTCAAACCATCCCTCATGATGAGCCGCCTTATTTTTTTTTGGGCTGCGCAATTCCAGTTCTTTTAAGTTCTTTTCTCTGATTTCTTAACTCTCTACTGAATCCTCTCCTGGTTCCCAAATCCTTTAGACACGGAGGCCAGACCTGAACTGTGTAATCGCTTATATACATGGCAAACCTGTTTTGGGAAGATAAAATTTTCTGGGAAAATAGGCTTTTAACTGTTTCTTCCTAAGGCAAGCCTATCGATAGCAGATCCAAACTATGTAGAAATGAACTTGAGTTTGCCCTGAGTGATACGAGGTCTGGCAGCTTCTCTACTCCCCACCTCTACCCGTCATGGGAAGCGGCAGGCTAAGGGGAGCATATGGCTAAGACCAGTCCTTGGGAGCAGTTGTTAATTGTGCAGACTTCCAGGCCAATCAGTCAATCAGTGGTATTTATTGCTTACTGTGTGTAGAGCACTGTACTAAGCATTTTGAAGAGTATGGTATAACAGGGCACATTTCCTGCCCACAAGGAGCTTACGGTCTAGAGGGGGAACTCAAGATGTCATCATGATATCATGTCTCCATGAATTCAGCTTAATATTTTCTATCATTGCTATGCTGATTTGGAACAAAGAACGAGTAGATTCCAAATAAAAGAAGCAGTGGGATCCGTTAGCAATTTTTTAAAAGTAGCCTCGTACAGTAATATTCATGTGTTATGGTGCTGACCATAAAGGGGGATTTACCTCACTTCCTACATTCCTTTCCTGCTCTAAATTTCTTCTTATGCCTCTCTGTATATCATGATTATGTTGTTTTTGAGTCTTCCCTTGCTAAGAGATGGGACTCCCTGTCTCATCTCAGTGGAAAGAGCCTGGGCTTCGGAGTCAGAGGTCATGGGTTCGACTCCCGGCTCTGCCACTTGTCAGGTGTGTCACTGTGGGCAAGTCACTTCACTTCTCTGTGCCTCAGTTACCTCATCTGTAAAATGGGGATTAACTGTGAGCCTCACGTGGGACAGCCTGATTACCCTGTATCTCCCCCAGCGTTTAGAACAGTGCTCTGCACATAGTAAGCGCTTAACAAATAGCAACATTATTATTATTTCACCTGTCTTGATGCCCAAATCCCTACCCTCAACACTGCCCATTCCACTCCACTCAGTGCCCTTGTCCTCATCCCTCTGTCCAGGATCAGTTCCACAGTATCCTGATAGAAATTCGGGCACAGGCCAACTTCAGCCACTTGAAATTCATCCTTTCTTTCTATAACACTGTCTTTTTTTTCACTCCACAACCCTACTTCTTCATGGACTTCCATGTCCATGACCCTCACCAGTTTTTCCAGACCTTGAACTCCCTCCTCAAGCCCTCAGAACTCCTACTTCAGGACTCTGCTCTTCTGGACCCCGTGACCTTGCCCACTACTTGTTGCCAAAATTGAAACCTCCAAGTGTGAACTCCCCAAAGTCTGTCCCTAGTCTCTGCAATTCTTTCCCACTCCTGCCCCCATTTGTCATGTCCTTTGAGGAGATCTGCATTCAAAAATTTGCCCCCAAAAACTTCTAAACACACTTAGCACCCACTCTTTCCTGACTGCCAATTCCAACCACTCGTTTTCTCATGGCTGCTTCTCTGTAAACTTGAAACATGCCCACATCTTCCATGTCCTAAAAAAAAAAAAAAAAACCCTATCTAATTCCCACTGCACCCTCCACCTGTAGCTAAAACTTCGACCTCCAAATCCTGCTAGCATATACCTGTGGCCTGCCTCCACCTCTTCTCCTCCAGCTACCTTCTTGATCCCTTCCAGTCCTGTTTCCTTTTTGCTAAATCTATCAGCCTCTTTTCTAATCCTCCTCTTGACTGCCTTTGACACTGTGGACCACTCCATTTTCTGGAAATACTGTCTGAGCTTGATTTTATTGGCAGTTCTCTCCCGGTTCTCCTTTTACCTCTCTGGCCACCCCTCAGTCTCTGTGGCCAGCCATTTTGGTCTGCCTCCCTGGCTTCTATTTTGGGAGACTTCAGGAACCACCTCAACAGATAAATTCCAAGTCTAGCCTGTTAGCTGCAACCTCTCACCCACTCTGTAGATTCACGTTTCCTCCTCTCCAGAACATCACTTTGTGGATGTCCCCCAGTTACCTTAAACTCAATAGGTTCAAAATTAAATTTATCATCCGTTCATCCTGCCCAAATCCTCTCCTCTTCCTTTTTTCACAGCACAACACCATTGTGCTCCATGATCTTGGAAGGCCACATTTTCCTTGCCTCGTCCATGTCTTTCCACCCCCAAAGTGAATCTGTGGCTAAGTCCTGTCAGGCTAACCTATACAGCAGAGGTATCTACTTTTCATTTTTGAGGCTGTGAGGATGAGGACTAGGAGGAGACAGGCATCAAGTAAACTAATAGGCCAGACCTATTTGGGACCTTTTTAGCCCTGACTGAAAACACTCAAGTCTTGTCAGAGACCTGGGATGGGTAAGGCCGGGAGTCCGGTTCAAGAAGCTGAAGGAGCCATCATCTCCGCCAAGTTGGGCACCAGTCTTCTACAGGCCGGCCAGGGTCCGTCTCTCCCTCTCCATCCAAACAGCCACCAAACTCCTGCCGCATCCCACTAAACTGTCACTCCAGTCTCTCGCCTCAATGGTCTTCAACCTGCTCCTCAGCTCACGCTTCCGGAATCTTCAGAAGCTGCCCACAGTTCTCCAAATAAAGTCAGAACTCCCGATGTTTGTCTTGTAAACATTCCATCAGCTTTTTTCCTCCTACTGATCCACTCTCCTCCCAGTATGCCCCAAATCACTCTCCGTTCTTCCCAAGCTAAGGTACTCACCCTGCTTTGTTCGCTCGTCCCGTCTGCACCTCCGACCTCTTGGTCACACATCCTTTCTCCTTCCTGCTCTAAATCCGCCAGACCACTGCTCCCGAGCCCTTCTAAAATCATACTTCCGTCCCCCAGAGACATCCCCAATTAATTTCCCTTCCCCCCAGTTTCTATCCCCCCCAGCTACCATCTCCACATTTCTCTGCTACTTACTCACTTGTACTCCCAGTCTCCTGAAACACCTTGTACGTACCTCACCCTGTTATTTAAGCACACGTCTGTGCGTATCCCTGTTTACCCCTTGCTTGTATCTGTAAGTTACTTAAGTGCCTCCCTTCCCTGCTAGAGCATAAGCTTCTTTAGAGCAGGGATCATGTGTTCTAACCTTTGTACTCTTGCAAGAGCTTACACAAGGTTCTGCAGGTACTAGCTGCTCAAATACTGTCATCAGATTAGACACCCTGCTATAGCTTCGTTCTGAGAAGCAGCCTGGCTCAGTGGAAGGAGCCCAGGCTTGGGAGTCAGACGTTGTGGGTTCTAATTCTGGCTCCGCCACTTGTCAGCTGTGTGACTTTGGGCAAGTCGCTTCACTTCTCTGTGCCTCATCTGGAAAATGGGGATTAAGACCGTTAGCTGCACATGGGACAACCTGATTACATTGTATCTATCCCAGCGCTTAGAATGGTGCTTGGCACATAGTAAGGACTTAACAAATACCTTCATCATTATTTATTATTATTATATGAAAATATATGATTTTTTAAATATTCCAGGATTCATTTAATCGTTTAACTTTGTGCCAACCCATTATCCACTTCTTAGTAGGAACTGCATTGGTGAAATGTGCTGACTACCCAGGATGTCTTATGCCAGATTGATAAACTTTATAGAACAACACAAGAACCAGATGGCTTGTTACGTATAACATTGAAGGGAAGCAGCTTGGCCTGGTTGGAAAGAGCACAGGCCTGGGGATCAGGGGTTCTGGTTTCTAATCCTGGCTCCAGCCACCTGTTTGCTGTGTGAACTTGGGCTAGTCACGTCATAATAAAAATCATGGTGTTTGTTAGGCGCTTACTATGTGCCAAGCACCATTCTAAGTGCTGGGGGTAGCTAAAGGTGATCAGGTTGTCCGACGTGGGGCTCACAGTCTTAATCCCCATTTACAGATGAGGTAACTGAGGCACAGAGAAGTTAAGCGACTTACCCAAAGTCACTTGGGATAACTGGTGGAGCCGGGATTAGTACCCATGACTTCTGACTCCGAAGCCTGTGCTCTTTCCACCAAGCCACTCTGTTTCTCCCTCATTTGTAAAATGCAGATTAAATCCTTCTCCCTCTGACTTGGGCTATGTGGGACGGGGATTGTGTCCAACCTGATAAACTTATCTACCCTAGCGCTTAGAACAGTGCTTGGCACGTAGTAAATGTTTAACAAATACCATAGAAAATTATAACATGTAATGTGGAATTCTTATATGTGTTGGTGTCCGTAACTCGAAGAGGTCACCGCTGCTGGTGAACTTCGCCCAAGTGCCTATGACTGAAAAGGCCAGTATGGGACCCACAGTCCCAGCCACATTATGCACACAAAAAGATTGTCCCTCATTTTGTTGTCAAGTTAAATGTTTGCAGCGCCTTTTGCTATTTTTTCTTGCCTCCTCCTCCTCCTCTTCCTCATTCCTTACAAAGATTTGGCTTGAAAAGAGCCATTCCTTTCCTAATACCAGTGTGGCATGGTGGTCTACCCTTGGCAATCAGTCATTTATTGGGGGCTTACCATGTGCAGAGCCCTGTACTAAGCCCTTGAGACAGTACAGTACACTCTGGTTGGGAGACACAAATCTCTGCCCTCAAGTAGTTGACGATGTATCTGGGGAGAAACACTTTGAATTACAGTGGGGGAAATAGTTGACTATAAAGATGTGGTCATAGATGTTTTAGGGCTGGGGCTGGAGTATCAAAGTTCTTGAAAATCCAAGTCCGTTGTTGATAGTAATAATAATAATGTTGGTATTTATTAAGCACTTACTATGCACCAAGCACTGTTCTAGGTGCTGGGGTAGATGCAAGGTAATCAGGTTGTCCCACATAGGGCTCACAGTCTTCGTCCCCATTTTACAGATGAGGTAACTGAGAAGCGCAGAGAAGTTAAGCGACTTGCCCCAGGTCACACAGCTGACAAAGGAAGAGCAAATGGAGTGGAGAAAAGGGAGGTTAGTCACGGATGGCTTCTTGCAGGAGAAAGGTTTTTAGTAGGGCTTTGAAATTGGACTGGGAAGATGAAGGGAGAGGGAGCTCCAGGCCAGAGGGGGGATGTGAGCAACAGGTCGACAGAGACACCCAGGTACAGTAAGTAGGTTGGTGTTTGAGGAATCAAGTGTGCAGGCTGGGTTGCCGATGATCGAGGTTAGGTAGGATTGACTGATTGCTGACCAACAATTGACTCCCAGTTTCTAGCTGGGCTGCAGCATTGTTTGAGGCCTTGTTTTACTCTGCCTGCCCTGCACTCAACTTCCAATGTCAGCTCTCCATTCAGCAGTAGGCCGGGTGTTCATCCTCTTCACATGTCCCACCCAGCGTAACTCTGTGAAGGTGAGAGTTGTTTCGGTCAGTGTGAGCTCCAGAATCTCATGCTCTTGCCTTGTCAGTTGTTAGTGAGTCTGGCCGCTAAATGTCACGGATGGACTTTGTCAGGTAGCTCCATGTGGCATCTCTATGGAGGCTAGGTCTCACCACCTCCAAAAGGGCCGGCCACCATTTCCACTCTGTAGATCTTTAGTTCAGTCTGTTACCTTTCAAGGGCTAAGCCGCTCTCCTTGATCAGGTTGTCTGCCTCCTTGTCTGTCAGCGCTTCGTCGGTCAGCACGCTGCGTAGGTAAGAGGATTCTCTGCCAATATTTAGCTCTGTGTCACCAATGTGAATTTTTGGTGGTGTGCATGGCTTTCCTAGTACAGGCTGCCTTGGTTTTGTTCAGGCCTGCCAGTCCGTAGCACCATATTGATTCAGTGGAACGGTTACAATTCTTTCCTTGGGTGTGGGTTTCCAGAGTACAGTCACCCTGAGTCCACTGAATATGTGGAGTGGGAGGACTTTTCCAGAGGTGTAGAAGTGTATTTGGACACCTTTACCCCATTTCTTTTGGCCTTGTCCAGCCTGGCTCTGATTGGTAAGTTAGTGGGCTGTAGGGGACATTCACCATAACTAGCTACAGGAGATAAAGGATGGCTAAGGGGAAAACATTACTTATAAGTTACAAGAACCGACCGAGCGGTAAGTAGGACAAGAGAAAACTATGACAGGGTAATCAATCGATCCTTTTTCCCAAGCATTCACTGTGTGCAGAGCACTGTACTAAGCACTTGGGACACAAGAGCACAGGGCTGGTGGAAATATTCCCTGCCCACAAGGAGCTTCGTCTACAGGATAAAAGTCACGAGGAGAGATTTTCTGCACTGAAAGTATCGTTTGATTGAGTGGGGTCGTCTCACACTATGGAAGCCTCGCATCCTGATGTGAAAAGAGGCTGCAGAACGAATGGCACAGTGCTACGAATACTCTTGATATTTCGTGGTTCACGAAGAGGCCAGTAAGGCAGGCCGACGCTTTAACGAGCATTCCACCTCACTGAGACCCAAGGCTGTCCTGGCTGTCCCTGTTTAGCTCTTGTTACCCTATCTACTACCGACATCAGAAAGCTAAAATACAGTATGGGCATATATGCCTATAGGGTGGGGTTATGTTGCTTAAAAATGTAGCTGTATCATGAATTGCTGTATTCTGCAATGTATCTTTTCCCTGGACCTATCTAGATACATTCCAGATACATTGAAATACATTCCAGAACCTTGGGAAAGGCATGGCATTCCTCTGTGTGATAGGCTGTAATGCAAAACTCCACTAAACTATTTTTCCATCCTTTAAAGTAAGCCTAACTCTGCAACATTGAGAAAATGAAAAACTGTAATGCAATTGTGAGTCTTTATAGGAAGCTACTGAAAGAAAAGCTTGTCTTCCTGACTGCGTAGCAGGTTGTGACTACGTGTGAAGAACCTGTTAATTTAAAATCGAACAGGCTGCTTCTTGTCTTGTAGAAGGCCACTTCCTTCTACACACCCCTTCACACCTTTGCCTTCGTTGGTGACGTGTGTCTTTCTTCTGAATTGTTCCCGTTGGGTGCCATTTTCTTTGTAACGATGTGACATCCTCACTGACCTCCCTGCCTCCCGTCTCTCCCGCTTCAGTCCGTACGTCGCTCTGCTGCCCGGATCGGTTTGTCACAGAAACGTTTAGTCTGTGTCACCACTCCTCAAGAACCTCCCAGTGGCTGCCCATCCACCTCCGCAACAAACCAATCCTTTACCATTGGTTTTAATCAGTCAGTTGTCTTGAATGAGCACTTACCGAGGGCAGAACACTGTACTAAGCACTTAGGAGAGTACAGTACAGACGTCGGTCCCCAAAGGAGCTTACACTTTAGAGGAACACTCCACCACCTCGCCCCCTTCCTATCTCCCTTGGCTGATTTCTTACACATCCAGCATGCTCACTTCACTCCTCCTGTACTCACTGTACCTCAGTCTTCCCTACCACAGCGACGACCCCCTGCCCATGTCCGGCCTCTGGCCTGGACCTCCTTCCCCCTTCATATCTTACAGACCATCACTTTCTCCACCTTCAGAGCCGTATTAAAATCACATCGCCCCTCGGAGGACTTCACCTTCCCTGATTAAGCCCTCTCCCTTCTGCATCACCCCTGCATTGGGTTGGTACTCTTTATTCACCCCTCCCTCAGCCCACAGCATTTAGGTACATATCTGTGATATATTTATAATAATGTCTGCCTCTCCCTGTAGACAAAGCTCTTTGTGGGCAAGGAGTGTGTCCCTCAACTTTTACATTGTACTCCCCGAAGCGCTGCTCCCTCTACCTCCCCTTCACCTCTCCGCAGCTAAACCCTCTTCTCCCGCCTTTCCCTCTCCTCCTCAGCCCCTCCCGCCCCAACCCCTCAGCACTGTACTTGTATGCTCAACTGTATATATCTTCATCACCCTATTTATTTTGTTCAATGAGATGTACATCACCCTGATTCTATTTATTTGCCATTGCTTTTATGAGATGTTCTTCCCCTTGACTCTATTTATTGCCATTGTTCTCGTCTTCCTGTCTCCCCCGATTAGACTGTAAGCCCAGTGAAGAGGCGGGTGGGCAACCGTTGAAGGATTTTGAGGAGTGGGAAGATATCCCGGCTAGACTGTGTCAGCCTTCTCTCTGATCTCCCTTCCTCCTCTCTCGCCCTGCTCCAGTCTATTCTTCACTCTGCTGCCCTTCTCATCTTCTGTTGATGATGCCGATTTGTACATTCCAAGCGCTTAGTACAGTGCTCTGCACATAGTAAGTGCTCAATAAATACTATTGAATGAATGAATGAATGAATACAGTGTTCTGCACACAGTAAGCACCCAGGAGATATGATTGAATGAAAACTCTCTAGATTGCTTGCTACATCGAAGCCTTCCCGTGGTCTTTGTGTTTTAAGAGGGTCTTTCAGTTAGCCGTAATGAGCAAGTCGCGTCAACTTCTGTCTTTCCTGCCTTTAACCTCATGGCTTATATTTTCATTTCAATCGGTTGTATTTGTCGAGCACTTATTGCGTGCAGACCGCTATACCAAGGGCTTGGGAGAGTACAGTACGACGTAGTTGGTGGAAGACAGGTTCTCTGCTCACACCGAGCGTACAGTCTAGAGGACTGTAAGGAGAGACTGTTTCCAAAGAAATAGTCACAATGCACTTTTTCCCCCAGTAAGGCCTCTTGCAGTCAATCAGTTGGTATTTATTGAGCATTTAACTCTGCGTAGAGCTCTGTACTAAGTGCTTAGAAGCTTACAATAGAGATGATAGACATAATCCCCATAGGATGTTCAGGTGACTCATCATTGCTACACATGATAAAATAACGTGGTTAAAATTCTGGCGGGTGTGTTTAGGGTGAAAGACAAAAAGAGACAGACATGTGTCTCTGCCCTGATTGGATTCTGATGCTATAACGTCAACAAACCACGAGGTTGCCATGAATGCTGGCATCAGTTTTGTCTCAGGGGACATTCACTCATTCAAACATATTTATTGAGCGCTTATTGTGTGCAGAGTACTCTGCTGAGCGCTTGGGAAAGTACAGTACTATTACAGTCCCTGTCCACAATGAGCCTACGGTCAAGAGCTAACAATCTTTCTGCTCTTTTTTCCTATTCCATCACCCGACTTTGGTATAAAGAAACTTCATTTGCTGAAGATGTCACACTTTAATATATCTTGGCTCACCTGTAAAATCTCTTTCCCACCATTTGTAATGCAAGCATTTAGCCCTCAACCCCAGCTCTCCAAAGGGACATTTCTCTTGGCCTTGTGCCTGTTCCTGTTTTCTTTTTCTATTTCCAAAGAAATAGGAATGCAAGATGAATTTCAGTTTACTTTATTCCTACAATGTTTTCCTATATGCACTCTTCCCAGGAATTGCGCCGTAGCCCCAAGGACTTCATACATTCCAGATCATCACCATCAACGGTATAATTGACAGTTTTTGTGGTCCAGGCCAGATCAATGCTAAATGAAGTGAGGCAAAGTATTCACGCTCTCGACATCCTTTCTCACCTCAACTATTCTCTTAGATTCATTGGTTGCGATTTTCCAAATAGCTGCTAGGGAACATACAGACTTCTTTGTAACCTTTGTAAGTTTCTTCCTACCCCTTCACCCTCTCCCCAGAATCGTGTTTCTTTAGGAATTTCAAATTTTCCGGGAGCCTTTTTAACCTGAGTCTGATGAACACTGCATTTTCTGTGCATTGCTGTTTCTAGCTACTGAGTTACCGAGGGTTTTTTTTTTTTTTTTTTAGTGCAAATGCAGAATTAGCAAAAATGATATTGTGCGTATTCTTTAAAGAGGGAAGATCTTCTCTATTACTTAGCCATATGGAGAGGATGAGTTTGGGGATGTAGTTGTTGTAGTTGTTTCAATTTTTGTGGTTGCTTTTGTTTGTTTCATCTTGAAGCAGCATAGCCTAACAGAAAGATCAGGAACCTGGGAATCAGAGGACCTGGGTTCTAATCCCAGTTCTGTCACTAGTCTGCTCTGTGACCTTGGGCAAAAGTCATTTAACTCTCTGCTTCAGTTCTCTCATATGCAAAATATGGATTCAATGCCTGTTCTCCCTCCTGAGCCCCATACAGGACAGGATTATCTTGGCCCATAGTCAGCCCTTAACAAATACGAAAATGATGATGATGATTATCATCATCATCACTATTTTGAAGTTGGGAGGGGGGGAAAGAAGTTGTGATAATGTGTAAAAAAACCAAAAACCTTTATGGGAGATATTAAAAAGCTCAATTGTTTTTTAGTTGGTGGTGAGCCACTTTTATTTCTGTATCTTCAGGAAATATGGAAAGGCAAATGGGACTAGGTACTGTGTGCCCCAATGAAATTTTTTGATATCTTCTCCAATATCTACTCTTTAGTTTTAAAATATTATCATCCGTACGCTATCATGGCCGAATAACTTCATAGGTCAAAAACCACTCAGGCAGTTACCATTTTTCTGATTTAATTTTGAATTTTCTCAGCGATAACGTTAGTTGTGGTGTTTGTGAAACACGGTGTTCTGGACACGGCATAGATGCAGTTTCATCAGGTCGGACACAGTCGCCGGTGCATGCAGTGCCCACAGTTTAAGGGGAAGGGAGAATAGATATTCACTCCCATTTTAGAGAAGAGGAAACTGGGGCATAGAGAAGTGCCTTGCCCAAGATCACGCAGCAGGCAAGTGGTGGAGGTTTGGCCTTCACGAATGAGAGTATTTAAAAGTGGTTTTTCTGTGATACAGAACTTTTTGGGAGTAACAGTGGGTGTCCTGGAGACGCCGTGAGGTGGATTTGCTCTGTGATTGCAGTGCAACAGCACAACCCTTCACTTTTTCCCCGCTTAGTGGAGTTAATCGTGAGCAGAGGTTATCACCACTTAGGGAAATAATGAGGAAGAAGTAATCGGCATGTTTTCCCAACAAGCAGGTTTTACGGAATCCGTTCTCCGTTTTGAGCTCAAAGAACTAAAGACATATCAGGGTCAAGGCTGCTAAATGCAGTTGCTAAATTTGCAGTTAATTAAGAATTTTCAAGAAATTGAGAGCTTGTTATTCCTCTTCATGTTCCTTATCTATTTGGTGACATTTTTGTGGAAATGTCCTGCCATCTGAGGTAAGCTATTGGAAGTTGTATTTGCTCAGAGTTCTAAACAGAAAAATGTAGGGAGAATTCCTTTTTTGTTGCTGGAACTAAATATTGGTATTTGGGGGCTTGCTATTTTCCCTTGATCCCGGTGACTTGTCTTATGCTATCGAGTCGTCTCCGACCTGTAGCGACTCCCTAGAGACATCTCTCCCGGAACGCCCCACCTCCACCTGCAATTGTTCTGGTAGTGGATCCGTAGAATTTTCTTGGAAAAAATATGGAAATGGTTTACCATCGCCACCTCCCGCGCAGTAAACTTGAGTCTTCACCCTCGACTCTCTCCCGGGCCGCTCCTGCCCAGCACAGGGGTGTTTAGACTTGTAGCAGATTAACCTTCCACTGGCTTTTCATTCATTCAGTAGTATTTATTGCGCGCTTACTATGTGCGGAGCACCGTACTAAGTGTTTGGAATGTACAATTCGGCAACAGATAGAGACAATCCCCGCCCGCCCATCGACGGGTTTACAGTCTAATCAGTGGGTTTACCACTGCCCAAGCTAGGATTGGAATGGACAAGCCTCTGCTCGACTCTCCCTCCTGTAGTTGGGACCGGTAGAACACCAGAAACTCTGAAACTGTGAAATGTTGCAGATTATTCCAAGCAAATTTCATATGCTTCCAGAGATTCTGCAACTGGTTCCACTTTTAAGCATGAAAGTCTGTAGGAAAACATCTTCAAGTACAGCAGTTCCTGAGATACCCCTGTTTTCGACGACTCTGTTATGGTTGTGTTGTGGAAGTAAACCTGTACAAATGATTGAATTACAAAATCACCCTGGGTTCCTGAAACAAGCCTATCAGGAGCAATGGAAACAATGTGATCTTAATAATGTTGGTATTTGTTAAGCGCTTACTACGTGAAGAGCACTGTTCTAAGCGCTGGGGGAGATACAGGGTCATCAGATTGTCCCATATGAGGCTCACAGTCTTCATCCCCATTTTTGCAGATGAGGGAACTGAGGCACAGAGAAGTGAAGTGACTTGCCCACAGTCCCACGGGTGACAAGTGGCAGAGCCGGGATTTGAACCCATGACCTCTGACTCCCAGGCCCGGGCTCTTTCCACATTGTGGGTAAAGCATGGGGCCTAGGAACAGGAGGCATTGGATTCTAATCCCGGCTCCACCACTTGCCTGCTGTGTGACCTTGAGCAAGTCAGTTGATTTCTCTGTACCTCAGTTTCCTCAACTGTGAAATGGGGATTCAAAACCTGCTCTCATCCCTTCTTAGAAACTGTGAGTCCCACGTGGGACAGGGACTGTGGCCGACCTGATTAACTTCTAATAATAATAATAATGATGTTGGTATTTGTTAAGCGCTTACTGTGTGCAGAGCACTGTTCTAAGCGCTGGGGTAGATACAGGGTAATCAGGTTGTCCCACGTGAGACTCACAGTCTTCATCCCCATTGTACAGATGAGGTAACGGAGGCACCGAGAAGTGAAGTGACATGCCCATGGTCACACAGCTGCCAGGTGGCGGAGCCGGGATTCGAACCCATGACCTCTGACTCCCAAGCCCGGGCTCTTTCCACTGAGCTACACTGCTTCTATCTACCTCAGTGTTTAGGACAGTGCATGACATATAGTAAATTCTTAACCAATACCATAAAAATAAGATGTTTGGGGAATTTTTTTCACTCATTCTATGCAAAATTGCGTTAGCCTCCATGTCTTTTTATATGTGATTGAATAAAATCATGAGAAACAGCATGGTCTATGAGTCAGAAGGACCCGAGTTCTAATCCTGGCCCCATCACTTGCCTGCTCTGTGACTTGGGGCAAGTCACTTATCTTCTCTGTGCCTTAGTTACCTCATCTGTAAAATGGGGATTAATATTGTGAGCCCTGCGTGAGACCCGAACTGTGTCCAACCTCATTAGGTTGTGTCTGCTTCAGCTGTGTCACAGAGTAAGCGCTAACAAAATGTCTTTAAAAAAAGATTGCGAGGAGACATTCTTGGTAAAGAAACACTGCTTTCGTAGTTGAGTCTTTCTCTGAATTGGAGGACTCGCCATTTGACCTCTAAATAGTGCTTAGGTAATTGAGGCAAAAAAAATGAAGGCTCCCAAGGTGCTTTTTCCTCAGATATTCACATAATGAGCCTGTCGTGGAATTATTGGCCTTAATTGCTTCTCTTTTTCATTGCATCTTTGCTAGGTGACACCTGGACCGTAAGCTTGTTGGGGACAGGGAATGCGGTTATCAACTATTTTATATTGTACTCTCGCAAGCATTTTCTACACACAGTAAGCATTCAGGAAATATGGTTGATTGATGTGCCCCATAGCTTTTATATACATATCTGTAACTTGCATTTATGTCTCCCTGCCCCTATAGACTGTAAGGTTGTAGTGGGCGGAGAATTGGAAAAGGAATTTTGATTACATCTCCACTACCGGTGGGAAGACCTTTTCAGTGACAATTGTAGACGTTCAACTTATGCACCCCATAACCATAAATTATTATTTGTTGCATTGTAGTCTCCTGAGCATACAATTCTGCAAGAACCCAAGAATTCTGTTGTATTCTCCCTTGTGCCAGTACAGAGCTGTGCAAAGCATTTACCAATAAATGCTATTTATTGATTGACTTATTCTCTCCTCCCTCTTTCTTCCATTTAACTCATTGTGGAGATTGGGCAAAATTGGGTAAACTCATTCTAATTCCCACCCATGGACTCTCTCCCATCGCTCAGTACAGTACTCGGCATGCGGTAAGCGTGTCGTAAATACTGTCACTGCTAATCAGTCAATCAGTGGTATTTATTGAGCATTTACTGTGTAGAGAACACTAAATGTTCTACTGACTTAGTTTGGTACAACACATTACCACTGGTAGACACGACAATGAAGATAATAATAATGATGTTTGTTAAGCACCTACTAACAAACTATGTGCTTACACATACAAACTATGTACTTGGCCCTCTGCTAAGTGCTGGGGTGGGTAGAAACAGATTGGGTTGGACACAGTCTCTGTCCCTCGTAGGGGCTCACAGTCTCAATCCCCTTTTTACAGATGAGGTAACTGAGGCCCAGAGGAAGTGAGGTGACCTGCCCAAGTTCACTCAGCAGACCTATGGTAGAACTGGGATTAGAACCCATGACCTTCTGGCTCCCAGGTGTGGGGTCTATCCTGTATGCCATGCTGCTCTTCTGCATGATCCCTGCCCACAAGGACCGTACAGTATATAGGGGCAGGCAGAAATTAAAATGAATTACAAATGAAGGAATGGTCAGAGTTTCAGACTGTATGCAGAAGCATTGTGCAGCTGTACAAATTTGAATGCATGGGTGTAGGCAGGAGGTGCTGTAGGCAGGAGGTGCTGGCAGGAGAAATGAGGGCTTAATCACAGAAGACCTCTTGAAGGAGATGTTATTTTAGTCAGGCTCTGAAGGTGGGGAGTCTGTCAAATGTGAAGGGGAAGGAGTACCAGGCCAGAGAGTGGAGATGGGCGAGGTATAAACGAGATGGAGGGACCGTGAATAGATTTGCATTAGAGTGAAGTGTGCGGGCAGGGCCCGAGGGAGAGAGCCGATTGAGTGCCTTAAAGCCAATGGTAAGGAGTGTTTTTGGTGAAGAGGCGGGTGGGCAACCGTTGAAGGATTTTGAGGAGTGGGAAGATATCCCGGCTAGACTGTGTCAGCCTTCTCTCTGATCTCCCTTCCTCCTCTCTCACCCCGCTCCAGTCTATTCTTCACTCCGCTGCCCGGCTCATCTTCCTGCAGAAGTGCTCTGGGCATGTCACTCCGCTTCTTAAAAACCTCCAGTGGTTGCTTATCAACCTCCGCTCAAAACAAAAACTCCTCATTGTAGGCTTCGAGGCTCTCCATCACCTTGCCCCTTCCTACCTCTCCTCCCTTCTCTCTTTCTACCGCCCACCCCGCACGCTCCGCCCCTCTGCCGCCCACCTCCTCACCGTCCCTCGGTCTCATCCTGCTGTCGACCCCTGGGCCATGTCCTCCCGCAGTCCTGGAATGCCCTCCCTCCTCACCTCCGCCAATCTAATTCTCTTCCCCTCTTCAAATCCTTACTTAAAGCTTACCTCCTCGAAGAGGCCTTCCCAGACTGAGCTCCCCCCTTTTTCTCTCTGCTCCCTCTACCGCCCCTTCACCTCTCCTCAGCTAAACCCTCTTTCCCTCTCCTCCTCCCTCCCTCCCGTTCCACCGCCTCAGCACTGTACTCGTATGCTCAACTGTATATATCTTCATCACCCTATTTATTTTGTTTAATGAGATGTACATCACCCTGATTCTATTTGCCATTGTTTTTCTGAGACGTTCTTCCCCTTGACTCTATTGCCATTGTTCTCGTCTTCCTGTCTCCCCCGATTAGACTGTAAGCCCATCAAAGGGCAGGGACTGTCTCTATCTGTTGCCGATTTGTACATTCCAAGCGCTTAATACAGTGCTCTGCACATAGTAAGCGCTCAATAAATACTATTGAATGAATGAATGAACTAGGAGTACTCCCATATTTTTATTACCCTATTTATTTTGTTAATGAGGTGTACATCCCCTTGATTCTGTTTATTGTTGTTGTTTTTGTCTGTCTCCCCCGATTAGACTGTAAGCCCGTCAATGGGCAGGGATTGTCTCTATCTGTTGCCGAATTGTAAATTCCAAGTTCTCAGTACAATGCTCTGCACGTACTGAGCGCTCAGTAAATACTATTAAATGAATGAATCCTTCTTCCCATCAATCCTACTTGTGAGGGCCCAGGAAGTCCGGAGAGGGACCAAACCCTATGCTGGAGTAAAATTCTGGTCACAGAAGGCAGTCTCGATACAAATGATCCTTCTCTTGCGGCCTTCTCTTTCTCTTTCTTTTCTCCCCTCCCCTTTTCCCCCATCTTCCACTTCTCCCCCCACACTCCCCAGTAGCCCGTCTCCACGTGTCGACCCTTGATAGCCCACGAAAAAACATAAGATGAGCTGTGGAATAATGTGTGGTTTTCATCAATTGGAGGAATGCCTATCTCCCTAGCATCAAATTGAGTTGACTAATGAGTTAATTACTATTTTTAAAAGCCTTTTTAGAAGGATATTATGCTCTTCCCCATTTCATCTCCTAAGTGACTATAAACATTTTCCATACAATAAACGCCTGTGAAAATACTCCTTGTAATAGAATCAACTTATCATTCGTTCCAGTTTATCAGTTAAGTTTTCAGAATTTGAGTATTTATTTAACAGGAAGAACGGCAATGTCATGGAATCCTTTTTGAAAAGGAAATTAATTAGCCTGTCCATATTTGCTTGTCCTCTAACAGTTGTATGACTGTCCCAAACAGCTGAAAATAACGTTCAAGCTTTGAGCTGCAGTTACTGGGGTTTGGTGAGAGAATGTTGCAGGGGATCTCTTAGAATACGATAAATCATACAAGTGTTCTTGAAGTCGTTCTTCATAAATCAGTTATTCATTTCCAAAATTTTCGTTCTTGAAATTTGCTTTAAGGTTTTGGTTTAAAGACTGCTTGTAACTTGGAGAGGCAATCCAGGTTTTTGCTCGATTTATTCTTGGGACCTTCCCCAATCCTCTCTTCAGAGCAATTCCAGGTTTGGATTTGGGGACACAATGAGGATTCCACCTGTTCCTATAGAGTTTTGCTTGGTTTTTGTAAGAGGTAATCTGTGCATGGGAAGCCTCAGATATGGCATTGTAACTCAGTTTGGCAGCCCATCCAAAGAGCTCTATTTATAAAAGTAAATTTTAAAAATAAACTAAAAAATAGAGGCAGATGACAATAGTGCTGAGTGAAAAAGAGTGGAAGTTGAAGTTTACTTTCCCCTTAGAAAGTAAAAAAAAAAAAAGTACATTATTATGCCTCCAAGGTGACCAAAAATTATAACTCTGATAACTAAGAAATCCCTTTACATGATGAATGATATCACAATTAACTTTTTAGACGGACAGGTGAGAGGAAGCATTAGTTGTGTGCGTAATGGTTAAGTGGAGATGCTGAATGCTTTGGTGATGCTGAAGGAAGAATAGTGGGGAACTAGGGGTAGAAAATGAGGTTAAGTAAGGAAGACCTGTAGATGGTGTGATTTCTCAAGAGCCTTGAAGTGGGGTGAGCTGCAGTCTGCTCACTGCATAAAAGGGGAAAAGGTTCCAGGCAGAAGGGAGAGCGTAAGCTAAAGGGGTGGGGTGGGCAATGGAGGTGAGGAGGAGGTACTGGAAGTAAGTTGGCTTGAGAAGAACAAAGCAAACGAGCTTGCGGTGTAATGGAAAACCAAAGATAGAAGATTATAAACTCCATGAGGGCGGGGATTGTGTCTATCAATTCTATTTCTCTTGTTCTCTCCCAAGCACTTGCTCCCAGGAAGTGCTCAATAAATACCACTGATTGTGGGAAGAGCGCCGATTGAGTACCTAAATGCAAATGGTCAAGAGTTTCTCCCTGTTGGGCAGAGGAATGGGCACCTATTGGAAGTTTGGGAAGAGTAGGGAGACTCATGCTAATAGACTAAAGACCCATTGTCTGTGTAAATCTACCGGTAATACTGAATTGAAATAGGTTTTAATCACTCTTAACCATTTAAAATTCTTTGTAGGTGAGGAGGAGTAGAAGCTCATTTCATTTAAGGAGACAGCTTGTAAATAATAATAATAATAATAATAATAATGTTGGTATTTAAGCACTTACTAAGTGCAGAGCACTGTTCTAAGCGCTGGGGTAGATACAGGGTCATCAGGTTATCCCACGTGGGGGGTCACAGTCTTCATTCCCATTTTACAGATGAGGTAACTGAGGCACAGAGAAGTGAAGTGACTTGCCCACAGTCACACAGCTGCCAAGTGGCAGAGTCAGGATTCGAACCCATGACCTCTGACTCCCAAACCCGGGCTCTCTCCACTGAGCCATGCTGCTTCTCTAAAAGTAACACAGAAGAAGCCTTGCTTATAATAAGACCTTAAAATGAAGGAGAAACTGAATTGAGAAGCAGCCTAGTGGATAGAGCACGAGCCTGGGAGTCAGAAGGACCTGGGTTCTAATCCCAGCTCTGCCACTTGTCTGCTCTGTGATCTCGGGCAAATTACCTAAAATCTGTGTGCCTCAGTTACCTCATTTGTAAAATGGGGATCAAGACGGTTAGCCCCATATGGGACATGGGCCAGGTCCAACCTGATGAGCCGGCTTCTACCACAGTGCTCATTACAGTGCCTGCCCCTTAGTAAGCACTTATCAAATACCATAATAAAATAAATCAAATACATTCAGTTCTGCCGACGGAAGTGATATCACTACCTATTTTCGATAGAATGCAACAGCAGAATTAGCATGTTTGTCGAGGAACAGCGCAGCAGTGGAGGAGGGAACAGTTACGTACCTGCATTTAGTGCCAGACTAAGGGTTAATACTAAGATGCGCGTTTTCCTGATGGAGAATACTGTAAGAACCCAGCCCCCGCCTTAGAGAGAAATCAGATATGCCCTCTCAAAAAGATAATTTGATATTTTGCTTTTTAAGCCACAAACTTTGCAGTATTTAGATATGGTTGTTGATCAAAATGTTGCACTGCTTTCTCCCTACTGTCAAATTGCAGTAACTTTCATGTTGGCATCCACACTTTCTCATCATCCACAGTGAGTTTGAGAACAGTGATCCTCAGCTTCCCACCCAGGATAGGATGACGGGGACAGAGCCAGCTGCTTCAAGGTTGACAGCAGAGAAAGTCTCATAAGGCGTAGACTGTTGAGCTCCTTGATACTAAGAGTAGTGTTTAAGTGCTTACCCTGTGCCGAGCACTGTATGTAAGCACTGGGTAGGTGCAGTGCAGCCAGAAGTAGTGTAACTTAGTGGAAAGTCCGCAGTCCTCGGAGTCGAAAGGACCTGGGTTCTAATTGCGACTCCAGCACTTAGCTGCTGTGTGACCGTGGCTGAGTCACTCGAGTGCTTTAGTTCCCTCATCTGCAAAATGGGGATCCAAAACCAGTTCTCCCTCCTACTTGGACTGTGAGCCCCTTGAGCGACCTGATTATCTTGCATCTACCCCAGCGCTCAGCTCAGTGCTCAGCACAGAGCAAGCATTTAACAAAAACCACAATTACTATTGTTATTATTAATCAGATCAGCCACTCTGGCCCACCTGGGGTTTACAGTCTATGGGGGAGGGAGAACAGGTATTTAACCCCCATTTTAGAGATGAGGAAATTGAGGCACACAGAAGTTAGGTGACTTGCCGAGCATAACTCGGTAGGAATGGGCAGAGCTGGGACTTGAACTCAGGTCCTCCGGCTTCCGGGAGCCTGTCCTTTGCACTGGACCATGCGACTTCTCCTTGGGGGCTGGAATTGCGTCTACCAACTCGGTCGTACTGTACTTTCCTAAGCACTCTGCACAGTGCTCTGCATGCAGTAAGCGCCCAATAAATACCACCGATCGATTGAACTAGAGACATCGTCTCCTGCTCTCAGTAAGCGGAGGGCGATGGAGCGGCCTAGAAAGTTGCTTGGCAAATGGTTGTTGGGTGGAGGGACCTCACATTGTAAGAGCGTGTCATCAAAACTCTCCACGCTGGTTCTCTCTGGATGATCAGTGTGGTCCTGCCTTCTTTGCATTCTCCCTCTAGGCGTATGAGGTTCTTGGGATTGGTTTTGCCCTATTGCGGCTTCACCATCAATGAAAGTGGCACTTGAGAATAAATTCTAAAGAGAAAGCAGCATGTGGGGTCGAGGAGAAAAATGCAACAGACCTTTTCTTTAGAAATCGTCAGGGACTGCCAGCGAGGCAGCTTGTTGTCATCATGGATTCTTTTATAATCGAGACTGGGTCCTGAAATCAGTCTGTCGCAAAGAACTAGGGAGACGGACGTTTTCAAGGGCTATTTGTTATGGCATGTCTTCTACTTTTCTTGTAATGCTTCCAGTGCACTGCACTGCTGCTGATGATGGCTCATAACGGCTAACGCTCTATTACTTGTTCCAGTTGTCTTGGGTTTGCACAGTAGAATTGGTCTTTAATATGCCTTTTATCCCTGTTAATAATCTCAAGACTAAATCCACTTTTACCGGCCAAGACCCTGCATGCTCCTGTATTCCTGTTTCCAGCCAGAATTGATAGGAAGCTGCCGGGTTAACGTGACCAATTTTGCATGTGCCATGTATCACACCACCTCACGCTGCTGATGCCTCGGGATAGATACTAACCATAGATTTTGCATCACAGATTCTACTTAAACATATAATCCTAATGGGAATATATACCTCGCTCACAAATCCATTATTTGCAGTCTTCTAAATTTTACTGTTTTAAAAGGACACTGTCAAGTACCTTTTTTGCACTCTTCTTTTTAATACCTTGTTGCTTGAAAATAACACCTCTTGTTTTTGTTTTTGATTCTCTTGGTTTTTCCATTTGCCAGCCTCTGAATTTCTATTATGGAGAGAACTGAAATTAGCAAGTCGGTTATTTCAAAATGAGATATTGATCGTTGCCTCAGCTTAGTGTCCCAAAGAGTAGTGTAGCTAAAGCGGTCAAATCAAAGATAAATTTTAAAATCTCGTCTCCTCATTTTTTAAATATAATTTGGCACCTAATGAATCTTCCTCCAGGGACTTTGCTTTGAGATGTTGAACCGGCATCTCTTCTCTACCTAAAAGATTTTTGATATTAGGAGATGATCTCTCAAAAGTATAGAATGAAATGCAATGTAACTCCAAGTGTCTGATGTTTGTAAATAGATCTGAAGAATTGCAGGTCAACCCAAGTTAATTGCTTTAGCGCTTAGGGGTCCTGCGTATTTTAAGCCAACTTATATTTCTTAACTTAGAACGTTGGCTGCGGCTTCGGCACCAAATCTTACTTAAGGTAATTTGCATTTCGAAACTGGATGTGGACAGTGATATGTTACCGTAAAACTTCCCTGGGAATCTTCTTTCATTTAGCCAGCAGATAATCATTTCAGGTGTGCAGATTTTCTCTGTACTTCTAGTAGGTCGGTTGATGTCTCGTACTTTCAGTTCTGCTTTAACCATCCTCTTCCCCTTCCCCCCAGATTTTAATCGTGGTTAAGGCTTCCGATAGAAATAAAGGAGGAAAGGGGTTTTTTTAATGATGGTGTTCACGGTCTTAGAAAACTTCAGGATATGACTTTTAGTTTTTCAGAGACGTTTACTAATGAGACCTGCTTCGTTCCAGGAGGCCTGACAAATGGCAGCGGCCGCTATATCTCTGCAGCCCCGGGAGCGGAAGCAAAATATCGGAGTGCCTCAAGCACATCGAGCCTCTTTAGCTCCAGCAGCCAGCTCTTCCCTCCTTCTCGGCTTCGCTATAGTAGGTCCGATATCATGCCTTCTGGGCGCAGTAGATTGCTGGAAGATTTCAGGAACAATCGCTTCCCGAACCTGCAGCTGAGAGATCTCGTTGGACACATCGTTGAGTTTTCTCAAGATCAGCACGGTTCTAGGTGGGTAGTTGTTCACTGTGATTTACAGGCCCGTCACTTAAAGTGAGGCTGTCGTGAATGTCACTTGAATCCTATGTTGGAAATCCATCTAAATCACTGTCTTGACCATTACGTTCTCTGCTTCTCCATTGACGCGGCCGTTGGAAGTCCTAAGAACCGTTAGCTCCCCGCGGGTCTTTCAAAACTGGGTGCCTGCAGGTGGATTAGCTAGTCCCTAAAAAGTAACAGAATGTATAGTTTTTTCTCTTAGTCTTAGTCTTGTTTGGCCTGTACTAATTGTTGTATCTGCTACTGAACAAACATGTTCCCTATTTTGGTGTTTTGAGGCATAGTGAACTTAAGAGGAAAGAACTGGAAGACTGTGGAATGGGGGCCGCTGCTCTTAGACAAGTCCTCATATGGGTAGTTTGTCTTGCACTGAAAAAATGGCTGTGTTAAACAGTCCTACTTCGGAGTTTCTGGGGTGTGTTCTCATAGCCCCAAAACTTAACACCTTAGTAAAAAGTGCTACATTTCTCGAACATATTCATTCAGTCGTGTTTATGGAGCGCTTGCTGTATGCAGAGCACTGTACTAATCAGTTGGAAAGTACAATTCGGCGAAAAATAGACAGTCCCTAACCAACAACGGGCTCACAGTCTAGGAGTGGGGAGACAGACAGCAAAACAAAACACGTAGCCAGGCATCAATAACATCAATATAAATAAATAGAAATATATAAATATACATACATTTTATAAAAATAAATAGAATAATAAATATGTGCATATAGACACAAGTTCCGTGGAGCGATGAGGGGAATATAGCGGGGGGCAGGATTAGAGGCAAAGGGGAGGGGAGGAGGAGCAGAGGAAAAGGGGGGCTCGGTCTGGGAAGCCCTCTTGGAGGAGCTTTCAGTAGGGCCTTGAAGGGGGGAAGAGAGTTAGGAGGAGGGAGGGCATTCCAGGCCAGGGGTCGACCGATGGGCAAGAACGAGGCACGGTGAGGAGGTTACACACATACGAGGGGAGATTATGACTCTTAAAAGATTCTTGGTGAAGGGCACGAATGACAGGTCGAGGAATTGGAGTGAGCTTTTCGTGCCTACACAGGACGGGGAGGCCACTGCAACCCTGACGCCAGGCAGTGGGGAATTAAACTCCGACTGACCCAGTGCACTTGCCTCCCTCCGTGTTCTACTGCCATTTTGGGGTAGGGCAACTCTACTGGCAGAGACAGGAATAGTATGGCTGCCACTGGACTCCAGTCAGGATGAGCCCCCTTGCCCAGCTGCTAATAGAATAGTTCCCGGGACCCTCTGGACAACTCTTTAAGGGCAATGGGACTAATCCGAGTTGTGGAACTTCAAGCTATTAAAAGATGCCCTGACGCCCGGCAGCTCTCACAAAACGTGGGCTCTGCACTCGACAGCGATACCATGCATAGCCAACTTGGAGCTGGATGGCTATCGAGGTCTGTGTGCTTGAAGGTGAGACTCGGAAAGTTTTTACAGATCAATTTTGAATTTATGACACATCTGGTCCCCAAACATATCATCACGACAGAGCATAAATTGGAAGCGGTAGCCCCTTAGGAACAATGTTATAAGTGGGGAATCAGTTCACGGTCTATGGCCACGTACCATTGTTTTACCAAGATGACTCAGGGTGAGATCTCGATCTGTTACGGGTGTTGTAGAAGAGTGTGTTTGTGTGTGCTTATTTGTGTGGAATATCAGACCAGATAGCCAAATCTGATAGTGCAATTAGTAAAGTGACTGTGTTGATCCTCCCGGGTGACTCTTCCTGACAATCGGTAGCTCAAGTGCCTCCCCCATCAATCACATTTATTGAATGCCTTCGGAGTGCAGAGTCCTGTTCCTCATCCTCTCTCCACCACCACCCTTCTTACCCATCTCAACCAGGTCTTCCCTAACTCCTGTGTGTGCCTCCAAGCCTCTGAATTCCATCGCCGTGTTCTCCCCACAGCTTCCAATCCTACTCCTCCAACGGTATTCCAGTCCAATGTGTTTTAAACCTTTTTTAATAGCTGGGGGAGCCAGCTGCAACCCTCCTACCCTCTGGAACCCCCCACCACAGGGACTGGGCCACATTGGATGGGAGAAGAGGCCAGGCAGGGGTGGGGGCGTATTCTTGGGGATGCAAGTGGGGAATTGGGTGGAGGATGGCAACTGTCTTGTGGCTGTGAAACGGGTCCATTCAAATCATTGTTCTTACTGACCAGAGAAGGGGAAGAGGGGTGGGTCACGTTGGCAGGGCAAGAGGGTGACTTCTTGGCCGTGTGAAGGGGGTGCGCTGGTGCAGTTGGGGAGAAGAGGAGGTGAACGTTTAAAGAGGGCCAGAGCAAAAGGGATATGGCTGCCTGTAAGGGAGGGAGGGCAATGTGTCTGTTTTCCCTCCGATGAAATCGTGGAATCTAGATGGGAAAGGCGCCCTAAAAATCAACCACTCCGTCGTATTGATTGAGCACTTACTGGGTGTGCAGAGCACCGTACCAGCATTTGGGAGGAGAGTACAGTGTAACAGATTTGATAATGTCCACGCAGGGAGCTTAAGTCATGAAGTAGAAACTGAGGTAAAGCTCAAAGGGTGTAAATTTAAAAGCAATGTATTGTTCATCATAATTAAAAAAATTCAATTGCAGTGTGATTGGATTTTTAAAACTCCACCAAACCCCCCCCCCCCAAAAGCCTAATAGTAGTCACATAACAATTTAGTATTTCATTTTTCAAAATTAAAGGTATAAATGTGTGGACAAGATTAACAGGCCCGGGCAATTTAGCTACATTTGATTTTCTTGAAATTTGATCACTTTTGCTTGTCTCTGTCTTGAAAAAAAAAATCCTAAAACTTCACAGAAAATTTAAAGGTAACTTTACCAGTAGCTTTTCTTTTATTGATAGAACATAGCCACTGCTTGATCAAAATTAAAAACTCACAAGTGTTTTTATTAACTTCTATTTTATTTACATAAAACTTGAATTTCTCTCACCACAGATTTATACAGCAGAAGCTTGAACGAGCTACTCCAGCTGAGCGGCAGATGGTATTTAATGAAATTTTACAGGCAGCCTATCAATTGATGACCGATGTTTTTGGGAACTATGTAATCCAGAAGTTTTTTGAGGTAAATGCCCACATGCATGCTCACCAATACCATACAGAAAGAGGCTCTGGGACCAAATCTTGGCTTTAATTTCATCCGTAGTTTCCAAGAGCAGGGGACAAGGGAATACCGGTTCCATTCTTTTCATCAGACTGTCGTCCAGGAAGCCAAGAAACTGGGGCTGGGGTCCAGAACCAATTGCCTCTTTAGCAGCCCATTCTAAGAACAGCAAAAATGGTGGTATTTGAGCACTTGCTGCGTGCTAAGCACTGGACTAAGCGCTGAGTTACATGCAAGATTATCAGGTGAGATTCAGTCCCTGTCCCTCATGGGATGTGTAGTCTGAGCATGGGGGAGAACGGGTAGTAAATCCTCATTTTACACAGGAGGAAACTGAGGCACACAGAAAGAAAACGAATTGCCCAAGATCACCCAGCAGGAAGGTGGTGGATCTGGGATTAGAACCCAGGTCCTCTGACACCTATCAGCTGTGTGACTTTGGGCAAGTCACTTCACTTTTCTGTGCCTCAGTTCCCTCATCTGTAAAATGGGGATGAAGACTGTGAGCCTCACGTGGGACAGCCTCATTCCCCTGTATCTACCCCAGCATTTAGAACAGTGCTCTGCACGTAGTAGGCGCTTAACAAATGTCAACATTATTATTATTAGTAGTATTATTGCTCTTATCTGTGGAAGTAAAAGTAATCCTCAATCATCCCCACTAGCCACGTAGCACTTTCGGGTTGACTTTCAAAGTTCACCTCATGAGTGTGGTGTAAACTGAAATCCAGATAAATTTATACTTCACTCTGCTGCCCGGATCGTTTTTCTACAAGAACATTCAGGACGTGTCACCCCGCTCCTCAAAAAACTCCAGTGGTTGCCTGTACACCTCTGCATCAAACAACAACTCCTCACCATAGGCTTTAAAGCAGTCCACCACCTTGCCCCCTCCTACCTCACCTCTCTCCTCCTCCAACCCAGCCCGCATATTTTAATAATGTTGGTATTTGTTAAGCGCTTACTCTGTGCAGAGCACTGTTCTAAGCGCTGGGGGAGATACAGGGTCATCAGGTTGTCCCACGTGAGGCTCACAATCTGCATCCCCGTTGTACAGATGAGGTCACTGAGGCCCAGAGAAGCAAAGTGACTTACCAACAGTCACACAGCTGCTAAGTGGCAAAGCCTGGATTCGAACCCGCGACCTCTGACTTCCAAGCCCGGGCTCTTTCCACTGAGCCACGCTGCTTCCCTATTTTGCTCCTCTAGTGCTAACCTTCTCACTGTGCCTTCAATCTCACCTATGTCAACTTCTGGCTTGGAGCACCCTCCTTCCTTAAATCCTACAGACAATTACTCTACCCGTTCCCCCTTCCTCCCTCCCTGCCCAAAGCCAGAGTTCTTCCCAGACTAAGCCCCACTTTTCCTCAAATCCCATTCCCTTCTGCGGCGCCCTGACTTGCTCCCTTCGCTCTTCCCGCCTCCCAGCCCCACAGCCCTTATGTCCATATCCGTAATTTTATTGATTTGAATTGATGTCTGCCTCCCCCACTCTAGACTGTAAGCCCCTTGTAGGCAGGGAATGTGACTGTTGGTTGCTGGATTGTACCCTCCCGAATGCTTAGTACAGTGCTCTGCATGCAGTAAGCGCTCAATAAATACGATTGAAGGAATGAATGAGCCTGAAAGTCTGGGTGAATTGCTAAATTTGGAGCCGGGAAAGTAGCGATGATAAACATCCATCATCCAATGGGACTTAATAATTTTGGTATTTGTTAAGTGCTTACTATGTGCAAAGCACTGTTCTTAAGCGCTGGGGGATACAAGATGATCAGGTTGGCCCACGTGAGGCTCACAGTTTTCTCACTTTTTTCAGTGAGGCTCACTGAAGCAGCGTGGCTCAGTGGAAGGAGCACGGGCTTTGGAGTCAGAGATCATGGGTTCGAATCCTGGCTCTGCCACTTGTCAGCTGTGTGACTGTGGGCAAGTCACGTAACTTCTCTGCCTCAGTTACCTTATCTGTAAAATGGGGATTAAGACTGTGAGCCCCAGGTGGGACAACCTGATTCCCCTGTGTCTACCCCAGCGCTTAGAACAGTGCTGTGCACATAGTAAGCGCTTAACAAATACCAACATTATTATTATTATTATCATCCCATTTTACAGATGAGGTAACTGAGGCACAGAGAAGTTAAGTGACTTGCCCACTGTAACTTATTGAGCATTTACAGTGCACAGAGCGTAGTGTTATGCACTTGGGAGAGTACAATACAAGAAAGTTGGTAAACACACTAGGGATAGGGAATTAAAATAACTCAGTCCTCTGGCAAGGTGAATCAGCAGAGTCATTTTTAACCCGAAGTTTCATTTTCTTAACAGTTTGGGAGCCTGGATCAGAAACTAGCTTTAGCCACCCGCATACGTGGCCACGTCCTGCCACTAGCTTTACAGATGTACGGCTGTCGTGTTATTCAGAAAGCCCTGGAATCTATTTCGCCTGACCAGCAGGTAATTGTAAGTTATAACAATACTTTTTGCTTTCATTTTCTAAGAAATCTGCATCTCAGATTTCTCCGTTTTATGCTTAGTACTACTTCTCAAAATACCTTTATTATGTATAGTGAATATTAAGTATTTTTGCAAGTGTGAAAAATCTCTTGGGTTTTTAAAATACGTTACATATCTGAAATTTTGCAATTCAGAATTGGATTGTACTTCCAGCACTAATAATGTGACACTAGTTGATTGATACTAACCGAATGAAATTGTGGTATGAAAGGGCAGTCGACAGCTGCCTCTAAATATATCAGGGTCAGAAAAGAGGGGTGAAATAGCTTATTTGTGAAATTTTAATTTGGAGTAAAAGGGGTCTCATACCTAAGGGTTGTAAAAGTTTTAGTTTTATTTATGATTTGTTTTTCGCATTATCTTGTTGGCTGTTGAAACCCAAATCTAAGTGTGGACTTTGTCTCCTCCAGAACGAAATGGTAAAAGAATTGGATGGCCATGTTCTTAAATGTGTGAAAGATCAAAATGGAAACCATGTGGTACAAAAATGCATCGAGTGTGTCCAACCCCAGTCGTTGCAGTTCATTATCGATGCTTTTAAAGGACAGGTAATATTTATGTTATTGTTCTTCCTTTTTCTAGGAATGATGGTGGAACGAGCATATTGTTTTCTGTAGGGGGTTGGAAACATCAACTACCAAATCCCCTCACTTGGACGAAGAGTTCCTTGGGGAAAAGCCTCCTCTGCCTCTGGTTTTGTACCTCAACAACTGGCTTTCAAAATTCCAAAATTCCGATTTGGAGGACGAAAGAGAAATAATTCTAGTGTCTGCCCGCTGTCCCCTTGCCAGAGTGTAAAATCTCTCCTGAAACAATTACTGGCAACCAGAGTCATAAAAAGATTACATTGTATCTTGAATGCTTTCTAGACCTTATTTTGTGAAGAGAAAATTGTTTCCAAAGGCCCTCTTCCCTTGGACCCATCAAACAGGGCACCCAAAACAATTTTCCCTCTCTCCTTATTGCTTCCTGGGCACCTTGCCTGAAATTGCCAGCTCTGAGCTGTGGAATGGGGAGGGATGAGGGGTGGTAGAGAAGGGAGAGTCCTTCATTAGTCAGTAGAAGCCAAGTCAATCGTATTTAGCGCCTACGGTGTGCTGAGCACTTCACCGAGCACTCGGGAGAGTGCAAGAGAAGTCAGAGGGAAGGGAAAGCTGCGTGGCTTAGTGAATAGAGCGCAGGCCTGGGAGCCAGAAGGATCCGAGACCTGGGTTCTAATCCTGGCTCCACCACTTGTCTGCTGGCTGACCCTGGGCAAGTCACTTCACTTCTCTGGGCCACGGTTACCTCATCTATAAAATGGGGATCAAGAGTATGAACCCCATATGGGACAGGGACTGGGGTTTGGGATTTGCTTGTGTCTACCCCAGTGCTTATAACGGTGCTTGGCACGTAGTAAGCGCTTAACCAGTATGCCGTAATTATTAAATGAACAAAGAAGCCATGACCTGCCAGGTGAGGCCAGAGGTTCCCTCTGGATAAAATGATACCGTGAGGGGCAGCAGCTTCAGATAGGAGCGCGCGTTGGATCACCAAGCCTGTGCCCTGATGCCATGTTTTTGTCCATAAGACACGGTCCACGTAGCCCATGAGTTAGACAGCCGCTAACAGAAGAACCGTGGCTAGGTGGATAGAGCAAGGGCCTGGAAGTCAGAAGGACCTGGGTTCTAATCCCGGCTCTGTCACTTGTGTGCTCTGTGACCTTGGGCAAGTAACTTCTTCTGTGCCTCATCTGGAAAAAGGTACTCTCTTCCCAGCATGGAACAGGGACTGGGTCCAACCTGATTAATGTGTATCTATCCCAGCACTTAGTTCAGTACCTGGCACATAGTAAGCACTTAACAAATACCATTAAAAAAAAACCCTGCTATTCAGAGAAGCTTGTCCTCCTTTGTTGCCACTTTTCAGGCATATGAGCATGAAGTATTTGCACATTATGCATTCCAGACATCCTCAGGGCAACTGAGTGGGTTTTAAAAATGGATAAATGAGCTTTAATGGTAGTTGGGTGAAGCTTTTATATGACTTTGTAATCCTGCCATTTAAGGTATTTGTGCTCTCGACGCATCCGTATGGCTGCAGAGTAATTCAGCGTATTCTGGAACACTGCACTGCCGAGCAGACGTTGCCTATCTTGGAGGAATTACATCAGCACACAGAACAACTGGTGCAGGTAAGTGTCATCGAGTGCTGAAAACTTTCTCTCCCATGACATCCTCTTAAACACAGAGCTTTGGAAGATACAGTTTGTTCCTTCTGAACTGCAAAGCACTGAACTCTATTAATAGAATCCACATTGTGGGAACATGATGGTTTAAAACTAGAATGAGGGCCTGGTTTCAAATCCTGCTTTCACCTCTGAACGTCAGACAAAATGAATTAGACCCCTTTTTACCAAAAAAGTGCCCCCATTTTCAACAACTGTTGTGGGGTTTTGTGTGATGGAAAATAATAAAAAATGTCTTTGTAGGATCAGTATGGCAATTATGTTATTCAACATGTGCTGGAACACGGTCGTCCTGAAGATAAGAGCAAAATTGTTTCGGAAATAAGAGGAAAAGTTTTAGCCCTCAGTCAACACAAATTTGCCAGGTAAATGCAGTATTTTCTTTCACCCATTCATTCATTCGATCATATTTATTGAACGCTTACTGTGTGCAGAGCACTGTACTGAGTGCTTGGGAAGTACAATTCAGCAATAGAGAGACAATCCCTCCCCACATCAGGCTTACAATCGAGAAGGGTGGGAGACAGACATCAAAACAAGTAAACAGGCATCAATATAAATAAATAGAATTAAGGAGGTATACATATATGCACAAGTGCTGTGGGGTGGGGGGTGGGTAGAGCAAAGGGAGTGAGTCGAGGCAATGAGGAGGGGAAAGGGAGCTGAGGGAAAGAGGGCTTAGTCTGGGAAGGCCTCTTGGAAGTGAGTCTTCAGTAGGGCTCTGAAGGGGATAAGTGTGAGTGTTTTGGGGGATTTGAGGAGGGAGTGCGTTCCAGGCCAGAGATAGGACGTGGGCCAGGGGTCGACGGTAGGACAGGTGAGAATGAGGCACAGTGAGAAGGTCAGCACCAGAGGAGCAGTGTGTTCGGGAGCGCTGTGTGCAGGCTGGGATGTAGAAGGAGAGAAGGGAGGTGAAGTAAGAGGGGGCCGAGGTGAGGTAGGAGAGGGCAAGGTGATGGAGAACTTTGAAGCCAAGAGTGGGGAGATTTTGTTTGATACAGAGGTGGATAGGCAACCCCTGGAGATTTATGAGGAGGGGGGTGACATGCCCTGGACTTTTCTGTTGAAAGATGATCTGGGCAGCAGAATGAAGTATGGACTGAAGTGGTGAGAGACAGGAGTTTGGGAGGTCAAAAAGGAGGCTGATGCAGTAATCCAGTCAGGTTAGGATGAGTGATTGTACTAACGTGATAGTGGTTTGGATAGAGGAGAAAGGGCAGATCTTGGCGATGTGAAGGTGAAACTGGCAGACTTTGGTGATGAATTGGATATATGGGGTGAATGAGAGAGTGGACTCAAGGATGACACCAAGGTTGAAGGCCTGTGAGATGGGAAGGGTGGTTGTGCCGTCCACAGTGATGGGAAAGTCAGGGAGAGGACAAGGTTTGGGAGGGAAGATAAGGAGCTCCATCTTGGACATGTTGACTTTGAAGTGGCAGGAGGACATCCAGGTGGAGATGTCCTGAAGGCAGGAGGAGATGCCAGCCTGGAGGAAGGGAGAGAGAACAGGAGTGGAGATATAGATTTGGGTGTCATCCGCCTAGAGATGATAGTTGAAGCCATGGGAGCGAATGAGTTCTCCAAAGGGAGTGAGTGTAGATGGGGTGTAGAGTTACCTATGAACAGTAAGTCAGTATTTGGGGGTTTTCTGTTTTTACATGAGTCAGAGTAAAGTGACCTGGAAATTAGACATTAGTTCCTTGATAAGTGGCAGTCTCTTATTCGTAGGTTGCTTTTTAAATAAGGCATCCGTTTTATCGTTATTGTCACCGTCAACCATATCTGAATATCCGTTTTTCCAGTAAATCTGTGAAGAGGCAATATAGGCAAGACTTGTTTTTGTAAGCCACTGGGGCATTATCTCTTAGACTTAAAAAAAAAAATACTTTTCAAAGAATTTACAAGCCTAACTTCGATGGTCTCTTCTCCCGATCACTCCCTCGGCATTCCACCATTACTTTTCCTCATCTAGAAGTTGCCAACGATGCAACTTTGACTCCAGAAAAGGCAGGGCAAGAAGAGCGAAAGTAAGCAGGAGAAGCCCAAGTTCCCAGAGTTACCCACCACCATTGCTTGCTCATGTCTGTGCGTGCGCACACACACACATAGCTTTTGGTCAGAACCCTCATTTCCCCCTTTCTCCCCTCCCCCTGTCGTTAGATCATGGCAGGCAGCAAAAAGGACAGACCTTCAGAAGTGTTGCTGCCAGAAACAAACCAAAGAAGGCCGAGAAGAAGGTGGATTCTAGAGGGAGGGGCAGTTTTGGGGAAGAAAAGCTTTGGCGGAACACACTGGGCAGTGGAAGTATCTGACTTTGACCGGAATCTTTACCGGGCCAAGCAAATATCTGGGAATTGCCTGCTCTAGACAAAAATGAATATCCCTCCTCAATGTCTGTCCTGGGAATCCTGACTCCAGATTGCATTTCAACCTTTCCCACTGTCCCTACCCACCCTCACTCTCAGTCTCCTGGAAAGCCCTGGAGAAAACCAAGTCCTCATGTTTAAAGGAAAAATCATGCATCTTGACGTTGCTCTGCATTTTCACAAGCAGAGGATAAAAGTTGGAATGTGATACGCCTTTTTTAGTTTCAACCTTCTCTAGAAATTGTGCCCCTGCCATCTGAAGTGTCCTCCCCACCAGTTCAGCTCCTCATCTACCCTCATGTACCTAACTCTCAAACTTTTTCAAAACAAGTTTCAGCCTGATGTCCACCTTTAGCAGAATTCTTTACATACACCATGTTACTGCACTGTAGAGAATCCCTTTTAGTTGAAAAGCCACAAAGTAATGTCCAGTACAGAAAGGCTGACTGACCACGCACATTCACAAATATGTTTTTCCGCCTAGTAACAAACTTGTGGCAAGAGCATTCCCTCATTCTCCCATCATGTTCTTTCCAAATCTGTACTGAAAAGGTGTTTTCGAAGAACTGACTTTATTTCTGTGATCAAACAGCTCTGGTTTTGGTAGTTCAACTCAGCACCTATTGGAATTGCTGTCTCCAGTGATAGTGAAGAGGCAGGAAACTAGAGAGCAAGGGATTCAGCAGCTTGAGTTCAAGGAGCTTTTTCCCTGCAGACATGAAGTGTCCCAGGCGACCACAGGCAATAGAAATCATTCTGCATTTAAAAAAGCACACAGTAGACGCTCGGTAAATACTGTTGGGGATGGGAATCGCTTAAACAAACAGGAACAGTTCTCACTGCGTATTGTATGTTATTTTTCAGCAATGTGGTAGAGAAATGTGTCACTCATGCGTCCCGTGCAGAAAGAGCTTTGCTTATCGATGAGGTTTGCTGTCAGAGCGATGGCCCACACAGTGCCTTATACACCATGATGAAGGACCAGTATGCCAACTATGTGGTGCAGAAGATGATTGACATGGCTGAACCTGCCCAGAGAAAGATAATAATGCACAAGGTACTGTCTTGGGAACTTGAGTGTTTTGAATGCATATTGCTGCTTTTTTTCTTTTCTCAAACATAAGATGAGAATTTCTAAAATCACTTGATTTTCTCTTCGCGCTGGAGAATGAGTCCTCATATTCATGTTCTGATAATATTCGCTAAGCGCTTGCCATACACCAGACATGAAACCAAGCACTGGGTAGGTACAAGCTAATCAGGTTGGACTCAGTCCATATCCTGCATGGGGCTCATAGTTTTAATCCCCATTTTATAGATGAGGAAACTGAGGCCCAGAGAAGTGAAAGGACTTGCTGAAGTTCACCCAGCAGACAAGTGGCAAAGTCGGGATTAATAACCCGGTCCTCTGACTCCCTGGCATGTGCTCCTTCCACTGGGCCACACTGCTTCTCAACTTTTCTTCAGTTAGGAAAGTTGTACTGGCTTTCACGAAGATGAGGCAGTGGGGGGGGACCCCACACGCAGAGCCTTGGGGTGGGTGGGAGGAAATCTGCTTTAGGCCTGAAAGTGGCCAGGGAGCTTCCCCTTACCCTAGGTCTCTAGAGCCATCAAGTGTCCAGGCTGTCAGGGTACAGATTTACACTGTGTGATAGGGCAGCAATCCAGCAGACTTCATCTCTCAGTAAGGACGATGGGGTTTTTGTTAGGTTTTTTTATGGTGTTTGTTAAGCTCTTACTATGTGCCAGGCATTGTATTAAGCACTGGGGTAGATCCAATCTATGTCCCACATGGGGCTCACAGTCTTAATCCCTTCTTAAAATGAGATAACTGAGGCCAGGAGAAGTTAAGTGACTTGCCCAAGGTCACACAGCAGACAAGTGGCGGAGCTGGGTTTAGAACGCTGGTCCTTCTGACTTCCAAGCCCGTGCTCTGACACTAGGTAACATATGCTGTTTGTTGCAGCTAATCTGCGTAATCTATTTTGAATGCCAACAGGGCACCCCGTTGTTTGTAAAGTTAGCCATTTTGCCGGAGCGGTAGCTCCTCTGAGACCTCAGGGAGACTGTGTCACGCCAGGATCAGCCACCTATGGTTCAGGAGCCAGAGCTGACTCTCCTGACAATCCCATTTGGCTTTCGAGTCCAGGATGGAGGGAGGGATGGGCATCTAAAACTGCCGCCCTGAACCTGGGGCAGAGAGAGAAACATCCCTCCCTCCCCGCCTCCGGACGAACACCCCACAGCCCCCGTTGCTACCTAGGGATCATGTGGGGCTTAAAGTTGGTGGGGGGGCTGCTGGGCTTTATCCCGAGTATTGCTACCTGGAATTGAGAGCAGCAGGAAGGCCCACTTTGCCCCCTTCCCCCACAAAAAGGACCACAAACCTGGTTCCCTGGCTCAGGGAACACCGGGGAATCTCCACCCACCTGGGAGCTCCCATGGCCTCGGCTGGTCTCTGGGGCCCAGAGGGAAACCAACTCACTCCTCCCTCCTTCTTCTCCTTTCCCTTCCCGTCTCCCTATCCTCCTCTTCCTTTGTCCTTCACCTTGCCTCCCCCACAGGTGTAGGTCTGAAGTGACCGCACAAGCACAGTTGATGTCAACCTGTTGAGCTGTGCTCAGTAAGATGTAGTGATAATAATAATGTTGGTATTTGTTAAGCGCTTACTATGTGCAGAGCACTGTTCTAAGCGCTGGGGGTAGATACAGGGTAACCAGGTTGTCCCACCAGAGGCTCACAGTCTTCATCCCCATTTTACAGAGAAGGTCACTGAGACCCAGAGAAGTGGTTACTTACCCACAGTCACACAGCTGACACATGGCAGAGCCGGACTTCGAACCCATGACCTCTGATTCCCAAGCCCGGGCTCTTTCCACTGAGTCACGCTGCTTCTCAATGTTGGTATTTGCTAAGCACTTCCTAGGTGCAGAGCAATGTTCTAAGCTCTGGGGTAGATAGAAGGTAATCAGGTTGTCCCACATGAGGCTCACAGTCTTCATCCCCATTTTACAGAGGAGGTAAATGAGGCCCAGAGAAATGAAGTGACTGACCCACAGTCACACAGCTGCCAAGTGGCAGATCTGGAATTTGAACCCATGACCTTGGTCTCCCAAGCCCGGGCTCTTTCCACTGAGCCACGCTGCTTCAATGATGTCACAAGGGGGACCCCCGACCATGAAAGCCCCGGGGGGGAGGGGGCTGGCATTGGGCCCACGAGTCAAGACTGAGACGACAGAGACAGCTGCGGACCAGCGCCGCTCACCGGGCCCAGGACCCCCAGGGCCGTCGGCGGGCCCGCCTGCCCGGTGGGCTGCCGCTGACCCTGCGGCTGCCGTTCCGGCTCCTCCCCGGCTCGGGGCTCTATGGGGGTAGGCAGCGGGGGTGGGGGTCTGCACCCCAGGGGCCCTTTTTATTTATGGGACTCTTCTGATTCCAGATTCGACCCCACATTTCCACTTTGCGCAAGTACACTTATGGGAAGCATATATTGGCCAAGTTGGAAAAATACTACCTGAAAAACAGCGCTGACCTGGGGCCCATCGGAGGCCCCCCAAATGGAATGCTGTAACAGAGGAGGAGAGCGGGAACCACCGTGGCGAATTCGTGAAAGGAGATACGTATTGTGAATTATCAAAACACAGCTCGACCCTGAATATTCTGATTTTTTTTTTTTAAAGAAACATATTTATTGACTTTATTCATCCATTTGTAAATTTTTTAAGGTTCTTGTGTATATTTTTGGGGTGTGAATTACAGAATCTCCTCAACCCAGGCGGGAGACCTATCAGATCGGATTGCTGGCAAAGCACAGAATGCCTGTATATGATGTAATTGTATCAAAAAAAGCTGTCACATATTTTGTAAATTTTTACCTTGTAAAGTCACTAAAGTAGTTTTTAAAGGGAAAAAGTACAGTATTCTTTTAATAAACTGGCTTGCCATCTGATAGGTCTACAACCCAATAGCACAACAGGTTTATAGAGATGTATATAGAATTATAGCCCATATTTTTTCCCTTTTGTGTGAAATCTTTTATACCAGATTAACAATTAACTGCATAAATGTTATTAATATTTAAAAAAAAGGTTCAGTTGTGCTTTGATAATTCACAACGTATCTCCCAGATAAGGCACGGCAAAATGAGTTGGGGAAAGAGGAGACGATCCGGTCTGTAAGAAGAAAAAACACCTTCCGTCACGTGCTGTGGATGTGGTTTTTATACTGCCCCAAATGTATCTGGCCATGTATAGAGCTGTTGTATATACGTATATATTTAATTGTTCTAAGAAGTAGAGGAATAAAGTTATGGTGAGATGCTTTGATCCAACTGAGTGCACTGACCGGAAAGCACCTTATTAACTTTCCAGTCAGGTTCGCAATGCGAGAAGAGTGAAGAGTTGTATTTTGTTTTGCTTAGAGAGTTATAAAAGCAGGTTGCAGTTGAGTTGAGCGTTTGTTTTGCTTTCTCTCAGTAGATGCAGAGAGTAGGAACCAGATCGAGAGGCGAAAGGGGGCCACTGAAAAATAAACTTGATAGCTCAACATTTAAGCATGATTACATATTCAGAGAGCTTTTTTTGCTTCCTATAAATATATGCATCGTATGTGTGTAGGTAATAGGTGTAAGTTTACAATTGGAAAGCAAATCTTGTTTCAGTGTCGATTACAAGCCTTGCTAACTTAGTAGTGACGCTTATCTTGGTTGTACAGATGTACATTTGTAAACCTTCATGCTGTAAATGAAATTTGTTTTACCCTTTTAGGGGGGAAAAAATTGCATTTTAGTGTACATTCATATCATCGTTTTTTGCCCCGGCATATCGTGTTGTATAATGTAAATTGATCCAAATCAAGAGTGGTTTTTTTAATTTTATCTTTATAAGGTTTCAGAACTATGAACCAGCGTTCCTTTTATCCTATATAAGAGAAGCATTCTTTGGTTTTATAACCTAGATGTTGATTCTGTTAATATGGACATTCTAGAAATTGGATAAAGCTTAAAATCAGTCAGGGTGTTGTGCATAGTAAGAAAAGTATTGGACTGAGATCTGATTATCATGGAAACCAATGCTTTTTCCATCTTATTAAAATGTGGCAGGTTTTTTTTTTCTTTGTACAGAAGAGTACTGTATTTTTGAATAGCCTGCTCCCAAGTAAGATCAAGTATGTATAATATCAGTCGTTTTCTCTGGACATATGACAGTGTAACAGTAACATAAACCTGATGTACATTTACAAGCGGCCTTATGTACATTTCCCAATGATCTTTTTAAGGCAAAATTGTGACCATATGTGTATAATTAAAATCCTTTTTAATCCTTTGCCTATGGAAATATTTTGGAAAAAAAATTGCTTTGTATATTCAGTTTCTGAATGATAAAGTCCTTTGTATTTTGTTGAAGTCAGTATTTTGTATAAAACATTTATTTTGGTGACTCATTTAGGTTTTGTGTTAAAGACTAAAATGGCGTGCTACCCTGTTCATTCGATCATGTAAAAGATGGTTTTATTAGTGCTCTTCAGAAGAAAAGGGACCATCTGGGATGCAATTTTATGTAAGGGTTTTATCATTTAATTCATATCATGAGCTAAGCACAGCATAAAGTTGAGGTACTGGGTTTTTTTTTTTGTCTTTAAAATTTTAGCCTTGTTAATCGAAAAATATTCCTTGGTGAAGAGATTAATGTTACCAACTTTAACCTGCATATCAGACTCTTCTCATATCTACACTGGCAAACACATACAGATTTCCCCGGTGACTCTTCGCTACATAAAGCTCATCGTGGCATGAGTCTTTAAAGAAATCTTTTCTGCACCGGGAGGCTCTCTGAGAGTGAGACCTTTTGTCTTAAGGGCCAGCCCGAAAGGTTCAGGATTACGCTCCCTTGAATTGGGACCGGCAGTGATCTCGTCCATTCCCACCAGCTCTTGATTTCAGTTTTAAAAACCTCCCCCGGAAACCCTATCGACAAACAACCCCAGCACCGACAGTAGAGTCCGGAGGGCCGACGTGGCTCTGACGCTGCAGTGGGAACCTGGGGGAGTGGACACGTTTACTAGAGATAGGCATTCTCTTCAGCCCAAATACCTACAAGCTCTCTCTCCCCGACAGTCCTCGTTTCCTACCGATCTCTTCCGGAAGAATCGTAAACGTAAATCTCAATGCCGCAAGACTCATTCGTTGGCTTATCCCTCCTCTCTCTCCCCCTGCCCCTCAGTCCCTCTCATTCCTTTTGGAAATATTTTAGCATAGTGTCTTTTAGTAAAATATGAACATCAAGCTTTTCCAAAATGAAGGAAATACTGTATATTGTTTGGGCAGAACCACTAGGCTTTTGCATTTGAGTGTGATATGCATTTTGATATGGATTGTTTATGGACCAGTTTGTCTAGTTTGATCAGTCCTAGCTCCTATTGGTTCATATGGAATAATGTTGTTATATTCACTTATTTGTATATTCTGTATAAACAAGAAAATGAAAATGTGTGAATAACATTGTATGAAATAAACCTTTGTCTTGTGTTTTTCTGTAGAGGGGAAAGGAGCAACCGGTCACAGGGCACACAGTCCACTTTCAAGGTATTTCCAACTTGGGGGTTATAGAAGCCACGAAGAATTCAGTGATCACGAATGCAACGTGGCCCCTTTTGGGTGTAGCCGACCCTGAATCTAGTTATGTCCCAGTAATTTACTTAGCCCGCCGTGGGTGAAGAATCCATTCAAAATCAGGCCGCTGGTTAGTGATCTGAATAAGTCTGATCCGGTACCAGTTTCCAGCCCGAGTTTAGGTGACCTAACTTAACTTTTAGGGTGTGATAAATTCACATTCACTTGAAAATTCAGACCTCCATTAAGAGCCATCCAACAGCCTGGCAGGTGGCTGGGATCTTTGCTCTTAATTTCCAGTCTACTTACAGTCCTCCTTTGTGGCCTTCCTCTGAAGATTTAAAGTAGCATCTGTTGAAATTAATTTTGGGCTGGGAGGAATAGATTTGAAAGTTCTGAAACATTTTCCGGGAGCACACTTTAATAACCACAAAGGAGATACTATTCCCTCGTTACGTATCGTCATGGACTCTTGACAAAATTAAACCAAGCATGTTACCAGAACGAAGTTTTATGGAAAGGATGAAGGGAACAGAATGTAGGTTCATACCCATCCACTACAACTGTGCTTGCTAAAACCAAACTGTTTATAGAAACTAATTCTGCCCCTCTCTCCCAGGATACAAACCGGCATCCGGTTGCAAGTGCAGGCCGAGTCAGGGTTGGTTGGGGCGAAGCAAAGAGATTGAATCTGGGAGCTGACGGGGGCTAAAAGTATTAGCTCCTTGAAGGCAGGGACCATGTCTGCTCTGTTGGACTCTCGCAAACCGAGGAGCGGACACGTCTTTTCTAAGGCTAAGAAGTTGTAGGTGTGCTTTGGGACCCACACTTTTGAAACTGGGGGCGGAGCCAGATGTGGTAGGTCTTGGAGCCAGTAATGATTAGAACATCACAGCTTTGTAGACTGACCTTCCGTTAGTGACACAGTGGACTTACTGTGGGCAGAGCACTATTCTAAATGCTGGGGAAAAATACACATTTAGGAATTAGGCACGGTCCCCGACCCTTGGGCTCAAAAGCGAAAAGGTGGGGAGAAGGGATGGGAGAGAGACGTATCAGGAGTAACAAAGTGTTAAAACACAAATACACACAAAATAGGTTCCCAAAAGTGGCAAGGGAGAAATTGGAGAGCTCAAGGGAGCGAGCCAGGAGCCAGGGACCCTCTGGTAGGAAGGGAAAGCTGTGCTTGCCAGGGTGCTTCACTTGAGCATGCGGGGGAGCAACTTTTATCCCCTGCCTGGTGTGTGTGGAGCCTGCCGGGGTGGGAACGTTGGTTGGCAGGAGGGAAGGTGTTGGCTGTAGTTAACTGCTTTTTTCCATCAATAACACGTAAGTGCAGGAGCAGCTTTTATTCCCCCTCAAGGCACACCATGTAGCACAGCTCACCCCCATTGAACTGCCATCTCATTGCAAAACAGCTTTTGAGGGTGGACCACTCGAGGAAAGTGACTGACAAGGAGTTGCTGTTCTGCAAAACTGAAATGGACTGCACAAACAGGGAGAACTATGATTTTAGAAATGTGAAGAGGTCATCTCAAACAAGGGGTAGAGCAACAATCGGAAGACACGAGCAGAGGGTTAAGGCCAAGCAAGGGTGAGACAGTAACAGGAGCACAACAGTTATCTTTATGATGTTGCTCAATGTGGAATGGGTCTGTCGGGGCATATGGAGGCGTTTCATCCAGCCAGTGAAGTGACATGGCCTAGTGAAAAGAACACGGGCCTGGGAGGCAAAGGGCCTGGGTTGTAATCAGGTTTCTGCCGCTTCTCTGTGCTCAATTTCCTCATCTGTAAAGTGGGGATTCACTCCTGGTTCTCCGTCCTTAGACTAGAGTCCCGCAGGGGACAAGGGCTATGTCGGAACAACACAGACTATCTTCTCCAGTACTTCGTAAACCGCTTGGCACGTAGCAAATGCTTAACAAATGCATCGTTATTATTATAATGTTTTCTATTTGCTCTCTGAGGAAAAGATGGAGGGGCTGGGGGGCCAGACCTATGCTGTTGATGGGATGGGGGGTGGGGGGGAATAGGGCCTGAGGTAGGGGGCTGGGACTGGCAGACGGGGGAGAAACCGCAGCAAGACTCCACACAGACTGGCTGTGGGCAGAGAGTCGCACATTATAGTAACCGCCGGCAACGTTGAGTTTACGGAGAATGCAATTTTTAAGACGGCCTGTCTCAGAGCACCTTCGACACCGTGCCCACCCTCGGCATCGTAGTCTAATGGCAAGAGCAGAGTCCTCTGACTCAGTCCTGGGGTCTAATCGCCCCCCTCCACCACTTCCCTAACTCTGTGATCTTCGACAAGTCACTTCTCTGGGGCTTGGGGTTCTCTCCACTGTAAAACGGGGTTCAATTACCTATTCGCCCTTTCGCCGTGCGCCCCGGGGTGGGGACCGGGACTGCATCTGACCTAATGATCACGGTGCTCAGAACAGTGATCTATCCTGCCCAGATCACATGGGAAGTACCGAAGAAATATCACAAGCGTTATTAAGGCTGGTACGGTGCACTTCTCAACTCTGGGAGTAAAAAAGCACTATTTTCTGATGCCAGTCTGTGGGATCGGGCCTTCTGAATCTGCCAGCGGTGGAAATGAGGGATGGCGCTCCGCTGCTCCAATCGGTTGTCGAGCTGAGTGCTCTGTGTAGACTACTTTGTACTAAGCAACTGGGAGAGTCCAATCCAGTGGACACGATACCAGCCCTCAAGGAGTTTACCACCTAGGAAAGTGCATCTGCCTTTTTTAGCCCTGCTTTCAACCCCAGTTGTTTTCTGGCTCCAGTCTGCAGACTCGTACAGAGGACGACTGGGTGTGCTTCGGTCGCCACGGTTCCGTTTCTCATTTATTCTTTCCACGATAATAAGTATTAGCGTTATTATTATGGTATTTGTTAAGCACTTACCATGTGCCAGGGACCGTACCGAGCGCTGGGGTGGATACCAGCAAACGGGGTTGGATGCGGTCCCCGTACCATGCGAGGCTCACGGTCTCAATCCCCATTTTACAGATGAGGTCATTGAGGCCCAAAGAGCTAAAGTGACTTGCCCGAGGTCACGCGGCGTCGGAATCAGAACCCCATGACCTTCGGACTCCCAGGCCGGTGATCCGTCCACTGCCGTGTTTTCAGTAAGAGAGTGAAAAAGCCCCTGCCCCCTGCCCCCTAGCCAGTTTGAGCATGATATTCGATATCAGCTGACCAAATCGATCGGCTTGGGTTTTTCGAGAGCTTCCCGTTTGCAGAGCCCGGTACTAAGGAGTGGGGAGAGTGCACTATAACGCCGTTGGTGGACGTGTTCCCTGCCCACCAGGAGCTTCCAGTCTAGAGGAGCAGGGCCATACTCCCGTCAGGGGTCATGGGGCAGGAGCCCAGGGGCCCCAGATCAAGGGGGACCCCCAATCCCCTCCTCAATCCCCCTACCCTCCACCCGGGAGGAAGAGAGGGAGGGAGGGGAAGGGAAGGAGAGAAGGGGAGGGGGAAGGGAAGGGGGAGGAGAAGGGGAGGGAGGGGAAGAGAAAGGGGAGGAGAAGGGGAGGAAGGGGAAAGGGGAAGGGGAGGGAGGGGAAAGGGGAAGGGGAGGAGAAGAGGAGGGAGGGGAACGGGGAAGGGGAGGGAGGGGAACGGGGAAGCGGAGGAGAAGGGGAGGGAGGGGAAAGGGGAAGGGGAGGAGAAGGGGAGGGGAGAGAGAGGAAGGGGAAGGGGAGAGAGAGGGGAAGGGAACGGGGAGGAGAAGGGGAAGGGAAGGGGAGGAGAAGGGGGAGGAGAAGGGGAGGGAGGGGAAGGAAAGGGGGAGGAGAAGGGGAAGGGAAGGGGGGAAAGGAGGAGAAGGGAAGAGAGGGGAGGAGGTGGGAGGGAGGAGGAGGCAATGGAGGGGAGGGGAGGGGGGAAGAAGAGGGGCTGAGAAGAAGACCGGGCGGGGCGGGCCGGCCGCAGGCCAAGGGTCACTAGCCGGGCTCTTCCGCCTCCAGCCGGGGGGAGCCGAGCCGAGTCCCACGGCGGGCGCGGGCGGGCCGGACGATGGGATGAGGCGGAGGTGTCGGCCAAGGTCCGGCCGGTCCCTCCACCGCCGCCTTCGCCCTCCCCGCGCGGGACAGTAAGAGGGCCGCTGGGGGGCGCCTGTGCCTCTCTCGGTGCAGAGCATCACCACGAGAAGCAGCGGGGCTCGGTGGCAAGAGCCCGGGCTGGGGAGGCAGAGGTCGTGGGTTCCAATCCCGCCTCCGCCACTTCTCAGCTGTGTGACTTTAGACGAGTCGCTTCACTTCTCTAGGCCTCACTTACCTCATCTGGAAAACGGGGAAGAAGACCGTGAGCCCCACGAGAGACAACCCGATGACCTTCTATCTACCCCAGCGCTTAGAACAGTGCTTGGCACATAGTAAACGCTTAACAAATGTCACCATGATCATCATCACCACTTCTGTAAAAAACGGCGCGTTTGACCTGCCGGCCACAGGGCCCGCCTTTCTCCTCTAACCACCGGTTTGCGTGGAGCAAGGCTCACCGGAGTGACGAGGGGCCAGAAAAGGCCTGTGACTCAAAGTTTACGGACAAAGTGTGTGAGACGGGACCTCTCGAAGACTCACCCGTTCAACGGATAATAACAATTACGGTATTTGTTAAGCGCTCACTCTGTGCTAAGCGATGCTCACCGAATGGCGTGAGGACCAGAAAAGGCCTATGACTAAATGTTTAGGGACAAAGTGTGCGAGACGGGAGCCCTCAAAGGCTCCACCATTCAATGGATAATATTAATTGTGGCATCTGTTAAGCGCTCGCTCTGTGCTAGGCGATGCTCACCTGAATGGCGTAGGGACCGGAAAAGATCTATGACTAAATGTTTATGGACAAAGTGTGCAGGATGGGAGCCCTCGAAGGCTCACCCATTCAATGGATAATAATAATTGTGGTATTTCTTGAGTGCTCACTATGTGCTAAGCAATGCTCTCCTGAATGGCGAGGGGCCAGAAAAGGCCTATGACTAAATTTTTATGGACAAAGTGTGCATGAGAGCTGCTCTCAAAGGCTCACCCATTCAATGGATAATAATGATTTTGGGAGTTGTTAGGCGCTCACTACGTGCCAAGCGCCGAAAACCACTTGCCGAAACCCGGGTTGGCACCAGGGACCTTTAGATCTCCAGTCTAACGTTCTTCCAACTGAGCCATTCCGGCAGCTGCTCTCACCCCCTCCGTCGTGTTGTACTTTCCCGTGCCCTTAAACACAGTGTCTCACCCGGAGTAAGCGCTAGGGAAGTATCGCCGATGGATTCACTGTTTGAGTGATGGACAGCATCATCAGCGCTTAGAACAGCGCTTGGCACATAGCAAGCGCTTAACGAATACCATCATCGTTATTATTTTCTTCGAACCAAAGGATGTCGGCGACTTCTTGGCCTCCTACGGTGTGGTGAGGCACTGGATTCGTTTCCCACACGGAACCAGTAGGGGACGTTCGTACATTTGAAGACAGCCTTGTGGACTTGGAGAATTTGGGCAACTTTTGACGATGCGCTGTTAGAAATGCAACCGTGAGGGCTGTAGATGAACTGAACTGAAGATGGCCGGGTTGCCGACCGCGTATTTACAACTAAGTGCTGTTAAAAAATGAGCCAGTCACCTTTAATCTCTAACTGCTATAAAGTCTACGTGTGACGTCTGATATTTCATTGCCTTCGGCAGCACGCGGCTCTCATTTTCTGCTAGTTTGGCAGTTGGACACACTGACCGATTAGTCATAAATACATTTATTAACACGTAAGCATCGCTGCTGTAGCCCTGGGCCGATTGTGCTTGGATCGGGAACGTGGAAGGGAACAGAGGGAGCGCCGTCAGAGTCTTCCCTGGAGACATGGAGGCGACGGGGAAGAAGGGAGTGGGGCAGGAGGACAGCTATTCCTCCGAGCCCCTCTGTAGGGAGAAGCTGCTGAAATCCCAGCGCTATACTGTAGTTAGGCTTAGCCAGAGGGAACGGCTTCTCCAGCAATCCTCCGCCCGCGGCCCGGCCCACCCACAACCTACCCCGCCCACCCACTTTCCTGCCCCCGTTGGCCACACTCGCACGGGCGTTCTTCACTCCCCACAGGCCTCCCTCCCAGTCACCGGTCAATCTCCCGTCCCCAACCCCTCGCCCCAGCGCTTCCCCTCTCTGCCTGGAACCACTCTCTCCAAAGCCACCGGCTCACAGATCTCTCCCTGAGCTCCCTCCTCCTCCAGGAGGCCTTCCCTAGCTCATCCCCACCTCCTGCTCATGCTGTCCTGTCAGCCACCCTCAGCATTTAATGCATATCAAACTGGTTTTCCCTTATTTATTCATTTTTCCATACTCTTGCTCTTCCCTATTGCAGTATACTTTCCCTACTGCTTCCACTTGATGGTAAGCAATTTGTCCGCTTACTTGTTCGATTAGATGCTAAGCTCTTTGAAGGCAGGGAATGTGTTCTTTCCTTAATACCACCCTAATAATGATTATGGTATTTATTAAACGCTTCCTCTGTACCAAGCCCCGTCCTAAGCAATGGGCATGCTGCGAATTAATCAAATCGGGCCTAGTTTTCTGTCCCACCTGGGGTCTGATTTAAGAGAGATGGAGAGCAGGTATATCCCCTATTTACAGATGAGGAAATTTGGGCCCAGAGAGGCAGTGTGGTTTAGTAGAAAGAGCTCCGGAGTGTGGATGAGGGAACCTCGCCTCTAATCCGAGCTCTGCCACTTACCGAGAAGCGGTGTGGTTTAGTGTGGTTTAGATCAAGGGCCTGGGAGTCAGAAGGACCTGGGTTCTAATCCCAGGTCCGCCACATGCCTGCTGTGTGCCCTTAGGCAACTCACTTCACTTCTCTGTGCCTCAGTTAACAGTAAAATGGGGCTAAGAGTGTGGGACCAGGACCGTGCCAACCTGATGAACGTCTATCAACCCCAGCACTTAGAACAGTGCTTGGCACATAGTAAGCACAAAGCAAGTACCATAATTATTAGTATTATTCTTATCTGCTGTATGACCCAGGGCAAGTCACTTAATTTGTCAGTACCTAAGTTTCCTCATCTGTAAAATGGGGATTCAATGCCTGTTCTCCCACCCCCTTACACTGTGAGGAATACGTATACTACGTGAGGAATACTTACACTATGAGGAACACGGACTGTGTCTGACCTGATTTTTTTTATGACTTTGTTGAGCACTTACTATGTGCCAGGCATTGTACTAAGCTCTGGGGTAGATGCAAAATAATCAGGTTGGACACAGTCGTGTCCCATATGAGGGTCAATCTCTTAATACCTGTTTTATAGCTGAGGCACAGAGAAGCTATTTAACTTCTCCCAAGGTTACATGGCAGACAAGCAGTAGAGCTGGGCTTAGAACCCATGTCCTTCTGACTCCCAGGCCCATGCCCTATCCACTAGGCCATTGATTATCTTGATTATCTGAATATCTTGATCACGATTACCTTGTATATACTCCAGCACCTCATACAATCAATTAATCAATGGTATTTATGGAACACTTACTGTGTGCAGAGCACCATGCTAAGTGCTTAGGATAATGCAAGAGTTGGTAGATAGGACCCCTGCCCACAAGAAGTTTAGAGTCTAAAGGAGGAGATGGACCTAAAAATAGATTATGGGTAGGAGATATAAAGTTTAAGAATATTTACAAAAGTACTATGGGGCTCAGGTGAGTATAACAGTGATAATGGGATACATAGCCAAATGCATAGCTATAGCAAATAGTCAATCACGGGGCAGGAGGACGGGAAATAGAGAGCTTAAGTCTGATGTAAGCTCGTTATGGGCAGGGAATATGTCTGTTGTATTGCGTTCTCCCAAGTACTTAGTAAATGCTCTGTACGTAGTAAATGCTCAATAAACACCACTGAATGATGAGACCTCTTGGAGGAGATGTGATTTCAGGAGGGTTTGGATGGAGAGGAGAGTGGTGGACCGTTGGCTATGAAGGGGGAAGACATTTCAGGCTTGATGGAGAACATGGGCGAGGAGTTGGTAGCAGGATAGATGAGACCTAGGTACAGTAAGTTGGCATTTGAGGAGTGGAGTTCATGAGGTTGGGTTGTAATAGGAAAGCAGCAAAATGAGGCAGGAGGAGAAGAGTAGATCGAGTCTCTTAAAATCAGTGGAAGAAATTTCTGTTTGATTTGAAGGTGGATGTAGGTACTTGGCATATAGAAAATACCTTAAAAATTCTACATTATTATTATTAGTAGTAGTGGTAGTTTTTGATTTGCCCATGGTCAGTTTTCCAGTAACAGAGCTGCGATTAGAACCCTGGTCCCCCTTTCCTGCAGTCCCAGTGTCCAGAAGGGTGTTCTGCACCAGTCAGTGCACAGAAAAATACTTCTGAGCAAACAAAAAATAGTTTAGAAATGGGAATGATAGTATTTTCCTGAACTGTGGGTGATGCATGGTAATGGAGCTGGCCTTGCAGCAGATAATCGAGAAGTCGGGTGCAGGAGGGCCAAGCCTGGGATTGCTGCAGGCTCGGTGATAGGATGTATTTAGGAGCCCTGCTGCTCTTGACTTTTTTTTTTGACCAGTCTTGCCTCCAAAACTCTGATAATGAGGTAGCAGGAAGGAGACTGACATCCTTAAAATTAAGGCTTCAGTTTTCTTAAGGCAAAAGATGTTTAAATCTCTGCATGTTATCTGGTTCCTTAATCTGGCTGGCAGACTCAAGAAGGTGAATGTTAGCATGTTCTTTCATGACACAGGAAATATTTCCACTTTCCATGGAGACACTGTGATCACAGACAAGTCTGTTCCTCACTCTGCAGGCTAATGTAAGGGAGTGGAACGGCCTGGTGATTAATTTTGATTTATTCAACTGAGAATACTTCACTTCCTCTTGAACTATGATGCAAGTTAGGGCCAAGCTGGATGACTTCTTGAATCCAGGGAGCCTGAGAATATTAAGGAGTGTTCTAGAACGACTAGTCCAATCAGTCAGTGAGTGCCTTCTGAGGGCTACACCCTGTTCTATATATCATCACAATAACTTTCATTTATGAAGTTTTTCTCCTAACTCAAGGCACTTTCATAGCTGTGTATTATCTCAGTGTATTTTTTCTCACTTAACTGTCACAGCTTCGGGGGCGGGGGGAGGGGGGGAAGTGCTATTACCTCACTGTTATGGCATGAAATTCAAAATGTTCGGCAGAGATGATATGTCATCCTCGAACATCCAAGTGAAAAAGGAAGTGTTCTCTACATAATACTGTGAGGAAAATGGCATCCGAGGAGATTCAGTAGTTAATCTATCTATCGATTTATGATATTGAGGGCTTACTGTCCACAGAGCACTGTATTAAGCACTTGGGAGAGTGTGATACAATAGTAATTAGACATAATCCCTGTCCTCAAGGACTTTACAATCTAATAGGGGAGAGAGAGGGAGGGAGGGAGAGAGAGAGACGTTAAAATAAATTACAGATCGGGAAGAAGCAGAGTATAAGGATCTCGTTGTGAGCATGGAATGTGTCCGTTTATAGTTGTATTGTACTCTCTCAAACGCTCTGCACACTGTAAGTGCTCAATAAATACAATTGAATGAATGAATAATAATAATAATAATGGTATTTGTTAAGCGCTTATTATGTGCCAAGCAGTGTTCTAAGAGTTGGCACTGTTCTAAGGTGAATGATTGAACTACTCTGGGGATGAGGGTAGGGTGAATATTAAAGTGCTTAGTGGGTACAGACTCAAATGCATAAGCAACATAGAAGGGAGGGAGAATAGAATGTGGAGGTGAGAGAATAAGCAGGGAAGTCTTTCTGGAGGAGATGTGACTTGAGATAAACTCAGCAGGTAGAGAGAATGGTGGTCTGTGGGATAGGAAGGGAGTTGGAGTTTCAGGCCAGAGAGAGGATGTCAGCAAGGTGTCAATGGCAAGGGAGATGGGATGGAAGTACAGTAAGTAGGTTGGTGTTACAGGAGCGGGTTGAGTTGTAGTGGGAGTGGAGGGGGAAAGCCAATGGTAAGGCGTTTCCGTTTGATACAGAGTTGGACGAGCAGCCAGTGGAGGTTTTTGAAGAGGGGGAGAAAAGTGTACCAAAGAAGTGACCTCAAAAACACTCATCCTCAGATTCAGTCAACGGTGTCATCTTCCAACCAAAGGATAACTTGGCTACTTCGAAGGTGCAACACTGGCTTTGTTTCCCCAGTTGGACCAATAAGGGTCATTAGTGAATTTAAACACACCCATCCAGAGTAGATAGATGTATGGTCAGACTCCATGGGAAACATTTGGGCTAGCACAGTCAAGGCCGACCCCTGCTCCATCCTGCCTCGTTAATTGCATGGCGCCGGCGTAGCGCCAACCCCGGGTGGGAGGAAGATGGCCCTGCCAGAGGAAGGAGGCCCCATGGCAGCAACAAGACCATACGATTCACGACTGCCAAGGACATACCACCTCGCAAATCTTGGACCCCCAGAGATATCGGGAAGGGAGTATCGAGCCAGGTGGCCGACGCCTCCCCACCCTCCCATAATGGGCCCCCTTTGTTCTTGGCTCACCAAAAGGGATATAAGGCAGTGTATGCGGGAGGAGGGCACGGTGTGATCTCTCCAAGTCCGCCGGCCGCCACAGACTGTTCTGTGGATAAGCCCCCCCGCGTTCCACTCTAAAGAAACCATCAACCTGGACTTATTCATTCAATAGTATTTATTGAACACTTACTATGTGCAGAGCACTGTACTAAGTGCTTGGAATGTACAAATCGGTAACAGATAGAGACAGTCCCTGCAGACTTATCCACTTCTTTCTTCGGTATTCCATTATTATTGATATACGGGGGACAAGTAGTCTACGCAGGCTCTGGTCCATCCCGGTACAATGGAGAATAGAAGGGGACCCAGAACTAGGGACCACAGAAAGGGGGTGGGAGGCAGAGGGGGAGCCAGAGAAAGAGATGGAGAAGGAGAGCTAAGGAGGAGAACCAGGACAAGGCAGGGTGAGGGAAGCCAAGGTTAGATCGTGTTTCCAGGAGAAGGGGGTGGGCCACAGTGTCGAAGACAGCTGAGTGGTCGAGGAAGATTAGGTTGGAAGAAGAGGCCATTAAATTTAGCCAGAAGGAGGTGCCAGATTGCAGAGGGTCAAGGGGAGAATTGGAGGAGAGGAAGTAGAAGCCCAGGGTATATATAATTCCCTTGAGGAGTTTGGAAAAGAATGGTAGGAGGGGGATAGGGTGATAGCTAGAGGGATTGAGAGAGGTTTTTTAGGCTAGGGGATACATAGGACCTGTTTGAAAGCAGTGGGGAAGGAGCCATTGGAGAGTAAGCAATTGAAGATGGTGTTCAGGGAGAGAAGAAGAAGGAGAAGAATAAGAAGGGAAGGGGCAAGTGTTTTAATCAGGTGTGAAGGGATGGGTCGAGGGTGCCAGTGGAGGAGGTAAAATTTAAGGGGAGGCAAGAGATCTTTGGAGACACTGCTGGGAAGGATGAGAGAGTTGAAGGGAGGTAGGAGGAGAATGGAGCTGGAGAGATACAGAGGAGATTTTAGGGGGTTCACACTGATTATTTTATTGGTGAAATAGATGGCCAGGTCATTGGCAAGAGATGGAAGAAGCAGGGAGCAGGGAGTTTAAGGAGGGGCTTAAAAATCTGAAACAGCCGGCATGGGCAATGGGCATAGGAGTCAATAAGGGTGGAGGAGAATTTTTGCACAGCAGAGGAGGGGATGGAGTTAAAGCAGATGAGGATGGGTTTAAAATGGACAAGGTTGGCCTGATTTCTGGATTTCTGCCAGCAGCATTCCATGGCACAAGCTCAAGAGTGGAGGAAACAGACTGTGGAGGTGACCCAGAGGCTGCAGGTGGACGGTACAAAGTTGACGGAGGGATAGGGGAGCAAGGGAGTTCAGTATAGCGGAGAGGGCGGAAATGTGGGTCAAGAGAGGGTAGGTTGGGTAGATCAAATGGGATAAGATGACTTGGAATAATTGGAGAAAGTCAAGAGATCAGAAGTTTTCACTGGGGGTTAGGGCAGTTTTGCAGGGAGAGGGTGTGTAGGAAAGAAGACAGGTGAGGAGGTTGTATAGTTATCCCAAGAACATATAACATACTGGAATTGCAAGTATTAAAGCCTACATTTCAATTTCTTAAATCCAGGGCACCCAGTCAATCAGTCCAGCAATCAATTGTGTTTATTGAGCATTTACCGTGTGCAGAGCACTGTATTGAGGGCTTGGGAGCGTACGCTCTGCTTTCCCTGCTGGGAAGAACAAGAGGTCACAGTGGTTCCTTTGGTCAATAGGAATGCAATCTGGAGCTTTGATTTTGTAGCAGAAATATGCACCGTTCAATCTGAACCTTCGTAATGAATGAACAACATTTATTTTAATTTTTAAGACTATAAAGCTACTCGGTGTTTGGCTAAAATGGGATTCCAAGGGATTCCAAGGATTTCTCTCATCATCTGAGAGAAAGTTTATCATCACCTGAGAGAAACCTACCGCTGTAAAGGAAGAAAACCTACTATGGAAAAATCATGCAAAAAATATTGGCAGAAGAAATTGCTAGGGCACTGTTTAGCTTCAAATTTTAACTTTTCGGAAAAAATTAGCCATTTCTTTCTTTTTTGAATGGTATTTGTTAAGCCCTTACTATGTGCCTGGCAGTCTATGAAGAACTGGGGTAGATATGGGATAATCTGGTTGGACGCAGTTCTGTCCCACTTGGGGTTCACAGTCTAGATCAGAGGGAGGAGGATTTAATCCCCATTTTACAGATGAGGTCGTCGAGGCACAGAGAAGTGAAGTGACAGGCCCCAAGTCACACAACAGTCGAGTGGCAGATCCAGTATTAGAACCCAGGTCCTCTGAGTCTTGGGCCTGTGCTTTTTTCCACTAGGCCATGCTACTTCCCTTAATTGAAGTTGGAACGGCAGAGAAGACCACCCAGATCTTTGCTGCTGCCTGGGCAACCCAGGAGGAAGAGTATCCCTGGTGCCACGAATTCCATCTGAGCCCCTGCTGATCTGAAGCCGGGCAGTTTTGGGGATTGTCCGGGGAAAGTGGTGTCTCGGAAGAGCTCTGTGTTCTCCAACCACTAGAAATTTGGCCGCTCGCTTCAAATTTAATCTCCCACAATTGGAAGGTTGCAGAACTCTACGGGGTTGTGTGAGGCAAAGGGATTGAACCAGTGAATATTTGCAATACCACTGCGCCAAGCAAAGGTAAATCATTTTAATGAAACATCACCCCTCCTACCTGGCACCTTCAAAATATGGGAGAACTGAGTTCAGTTCTCACCAAATCACTTGTTTTTCCAAAGGCTTGGCACCTGCAAATCACACTGAAGAAGAGGGAGTTTGACCCTGCTTATCGTTTGCCTTATTATTCCCATCTTTCTGTGGGGGGAGGGGCGCGGGAGTCCTGTTCTAAGCAAGGACCGGGTTTGGATCTGGGAGGGACCTGATGACCGTGCCCCCACCCACCCCCATCCAGCGTTCTTAGGATAAATGTTAATGTTCCTTTTGGTTTACAATTAACCCGGAAACCCAGTGCTAAACACATGCCCCCATTTTTTTTTTAAGGCATTTGTTAAGTCCTTACTGGGTGCCAGGCACTGTACTAAGCACAGGGTTAGATTCAGGCTAATCAGGCCGGACACAGTCAGTGTCCCAAATGGGGCTGACGGTCTTAATCCCCATTTTAGAGAGGAGGGAATTGAAGCATAGAGAAGTGAAGTGACTTGACCCAGGTCACACAGCAGGGCAAGTGGCGCAGCCAGGATTAGAACCCAGGTCTGTCACTTAGGCAGTCCTCTGACAGTGTATTACTAAACCCAGTGGACAGGAGATGAGCCTGTCCTTCGGAACGGTCCAAGCATGGCAACAGGGTGCAAGGTGAAGCTTTGGCCCAGCCCGAAGGTCTGCAGAGCTGTTGAGCTGGACCAACCTCTCTCTGGCTGTGAGCCCCGAACCCCACGGCCTGCTCCTGGAGCACTCACTTGCATCCCAGCGTCCTCAGTGGGTCAGATTCCAAATCAGATGCCAAAACACGAAGTCCTGGAACCAAGTCAGTCTCGAGCACTGAGGCTTTGCTCACCTCCTACAGCTGAGCTGCGTGGGGCCTGTGGGGAGAATGTCCAATGGCCAGGCATACATGCAGCTGGGTGGCAAGTGGAAATTGGAAAACCGAGGTCAGACCCAGGAAGGACCCGGGAAATGTTTTGAAGGTAAAGTAGAACGATAATAATAATGATGGTATTGATTAAGCAGTCTTTGTGCACCAGGACAGTGGATCCTAAATTGATCTTTTCGGCGTGGCCTAGTGGACAGAGCACAGGCCTGGGAGTCAGAAGGAACTGGGTTCTAAAACCTCAACTCCACCCCAGACGTTGCATGACCTTGGGTAAATCACTTACCTTCTCCCGGCCTCAGTGATGTGATCTGTAAAATGGGGATAAAGAATTTGAGCCCCATGTGGGATAGGGACTGTGTCCAACCTGATTAACTTGTGTCCTGCCCAGTGCTAAGAACAGCGCTCCCCACATAGTAAGTGCTTATCAAGTACCGTAATTATTATCCCTTACCCACCCCTTCGTGACCTTGACCATCGTTTGCTCTCATTGTAATTTATTTATTTATGCATTACTATTTAAAATGCAAACGTCCTCTCCTGCTGTGACTGTGAACCTCTTGGGCGGAAAGGAACTGCCCTTTCGTTGTTTACCTTGCACCTATCCCCGTCTTAGTGGAGTGATTGGCACAAAGTAAATATTGAATAAATATAATAACAGTAATGCCAAGGGTGTAGAAAGTGAGGTACGTGCCTCAGGTGCAGCACCCTTGAAGGACAGGCACGGTGTTCCCAAATCCCCTTGGGAGGGGACTAAAATAGATGCGTGCCCGTGGCACGGCCCAAACGATGCCTGGATGCTCAGAGCCCACTTGGAACCAATGCCAAGAGTGCCCAAGCCTGCCAGGAGGGAAAGAGAAGGTGCTCCTGCAGAGACCACTGCTGTCTCGGTCAGCGCTGTGGCCTACCCTGCAGCGTGGCTCAGGGGAAAGAGCCCAGGCTTGGGAGTCAGCGGTCATGGGTTCTAATCCCAGCTCCGCCACTTGCCAGCTGTGTGACCTTGGATGAGTTGCTTCACTTCACTTCGCTTCACTCCGGACCTCCGTTCCCTCATCTGTAAAATGGGGGTGAAGACTGTGAGCTCCACGTGGGACAACCTGGTTACCTTGTATCTTCCTCAGTGCGTAGAACAGTGCTTGGCACATAGTAAGCACTTAACAAATACCAATATCATCATCATCATCATTACACTGTCTTCCCCTCTAGACCGGAAAGCTCCTCGTAGGCAGGAAACATGCCTACCAACTCAATTATATCGTACTCTACCAAGCTTTTTGGATGGTGCTCTGTACACGGCAAGCGCTCAATAAATACCCTTGGTTGACTGACCTAAAGGGCAGGGAAAGTCCCAGGCAATCTGCAAGAGGAAGAACTGCCCTATTGGACCCAGACCCGGCCATGCCCTGATTTAAACTGTGGTGGAGGTAACCGAAGCAATCGTTCAGTGGATGGACATTTGGGACATGTTAGGTAGCTCACTGGTGAGTCACAAACACATATGCTTGATTAGGCTGCGGCAGGGAGTGTGGATTGTGGATTGGGTTATTTCCTGGGAGCTGGGGAACCTCTGATTAAATTCCTGGCTCTAATATTAACTCGGTAATGAGGCACAGGCAGAGTCTGGGCCTCAGTTTCTTTCAAAGTGAAGAAGAGGACGTTTTCCTGGGCTCTCCACACAGGACAGTGGAATAGGCTCTCCATCTGTAGCATGCTTCGATTTTGGCGGAGAAACGGGCCGCCACCAACAGGAGCCCCTCTTAGGGCTAAGTGACATTTTGCTGAAATTTCCCACACCTTCAAAATGCTGGCAACAGAAACTATCTATATTTTACTTCTCCCTTCACCCCTGAAAAAACCTGTTCCTTTGGCTGTTTCATGTTCTATGTAACCTCTCACCCTCATTCCCCACCGGTAAATGGAATATAGTTCATCTGTCACCAAAGAAAAATGATAGTCAGCTTCCCATTTTGGAAGGAAAAGGCTTAATCAGGGTCTCATGAGGGTGCATCTTACACATCATGTCATCCCCGATAAAATCTGGATGAGCTGACTGTCAAGAACTGGGAAGGAGCTGATGAAATTCAGCTCAGAAATTATGTGAGTTGAGAAACTGAAGGAAAGAGCACTTGGGGCTAAATAGGATTCAAGCTCCCTGTGGACAGGGACTCTATTGTATTGTACTCTCCCAAACACTTAGCACAGTGCTCTGCACACAGTACGTGCTCAATAAAGAACATCGATCGAACCCTGTACATTTGGAAAACTGTCCATTGGTGAAGGGTTGAGCTTCTCTTTATTCAATGCCCATTAACGTGAGGAGGCTAAAATTGGAGATGCTCAAAATGAGGTGGGGCTGGGTCTCCTGGGATTGAGATACACACATGCACAATTACAAACACGCATTCAAAAACATGTGCTCACACTGTTACTGTGCCATTTGTGAAGCACCAGACACTAGACATAGAATTGAGATTGTTACAATCACATATAGGCCCCTTCCTACATGAGACTCACACTCTAAGGGGGTAGAGGGGCAATCCCTCTTTTATGGATGAAGAAATTGAGGCTCAGAGAAGTTGAGTATCTTGCCCAAGTTCACAGAACAGATGAGTGGCAGAGCTGGGATTAGAAGCCAGGTCTCCTGACTCTCAATCTTGTGCTCTTTCCACGAAGCCACACTACTTCTCGGGGTACAGCATCCAACTTTCACCCAACCGCTGTTGTCATATAATAGTAGATGTAGTTAGTTCTAGCATTTGAGCACCCACTGGTTAAATGCACTCTACTAAGGACTCGGAAAGTGCAAACCAAGTGACAGATTCCCAGCTCTCAACAATCTCAGATTCTAATGGACATAAAGGTATTTATAAAGTAATCGAAGTAAATGATTGAGTGTACAGCTGAAAAAGCACAATTCATAAATGCTGAGGATGGGTGTGTATATATGTATATATGCATATATACATATATAATTTTCCTTTGTATATGAAGAAGACGCCACCGATAGTGAAATTTACCTTTGACTGGGAATGTGGTTGAAAAGGCCAATGTGAAGGCATACGCCCCACCTTGCCACATAAAGAGACTGTCCCTTATCATATCTGTTTTTTTCTACAGCCTTATCTCTCATTCCTTCCAAAGGTTTTAGTTCAATCAATCCATCAATGGTATTTATTGAGCGTTTACTGTCTGCAGAGCACTGTACCAGCACCTGGGAAAGTACAGTACTAGAGAGTGGGTAGATGCAATCCCTGCCTGCAAGAAGCTTACAGACTACAGGGGGAGACAGACATGGAAATAAATTAGGGACAGGGAAAATTAGTAGAGTATAGGAATATTGACGTTCCTGTTGTGAGGCTGTGGTTAGTATCACTGTGCTTAAGGTGTTCACTGTCAGGTTCACCGTCAAAGCGGAGGGGAGGGTGAGTTGGGGAAATGAGGGCTTAATCAGGGCCTCTTGGATCAAAGATGTGATTTTAGAAGGGTTTTGAAGGTGCGGAGAGAGGTCGAGTGTAGGATATAAAGGGGGAGGGAGTTCCAGGCCCAAGGGAGAGTGTGGGCAACGGGTTGGTGGTGAGATAGGGGAGATGGAGATATAGAGAGCGAGTTGGGGTTAGAGGTGCAGATATTAGTTAGTGATTCAGGGTGTGCAGGTTGGGTTGGAGAAGGAAAACAGCAAGGACAGTGGGGGAGAGCTGTTTGAATGCCTTAAAAGCGATGGTAAGAAGTATCTGATGCAGAGGTCGGATGGGTGACCTTTGGAGGTTTTTGGAGGAGTGCGGAGATATGGGCTCAGTGGTTTGTCAAAAAAATGATTTAGGCAACCGAGTGAAGTATGGATGGGGAGCAGGGAAGTCAGTGAGAAGGCTGATGCAGTAAAAGCAGGAAATGCCTTAACTTATAGTGCTTGGATGAATGCGGTCGCAGTCTGGATGGAGAGAAAAGGGTGGATTCCCGAGAAGGTAGAACCGACAGGACTTGGTGACAGATTGGACGTGTAGTTTGAATGAGAGAGATGAGTCGAAGATAACACCAAGCTGATGGGCCTGTGAGACAGGGAGAATGGCGGCCTTGTTCAGAGAGCAGTTCCTTTCTTGTCTGTCCTCAGCAATTGTCTTCCAGTTTTCGGTATCGTCTGAGCTTTATTTTACTGGGTCTTTAAATATGTTTCCTCTGCCCCCATCGCTTTTGGTTTCCCAATTTCAGCTCTTCATACAGAAGTTCCCCTCTCTCGGAAATGCTATCCAACCTAGGCTTCTGGTTCTCCTCTGCTCATTCTCAATCACTTTTGTGGGCTGCTCTTCTGCCTCCCACCTTCTAACTGTGGGAGTCCCTCAAGGCTCAGTTGTGGGTCCCCTTCTATATACACCCAACCCTTGGAGAGCTCATCTGCTCCCTCAACTTCAGCTACTTTCTCTATGAGCCTGATTTCCAAATGTACATCCTCTACCCTGAACTCCCTGCAGTCCTGCACTTCCTCCTGCCTTCAGAACATCTCTACTTGGTTGTCTTACCATCATCTCGAATTTAACATATCCAAAATAGAACTCATCACCTCACCATCCTCCTCTAGATTTTCCCATCACTGTAGACACCACCATCCTCCCTATTTCACAGGTTTGTAATCTTGGTGTTATTCTCAACATCGCTCTCATTCAATTTTCAATCTGTCCCCAAATCCTGTCGGCTCTACCTTCGGAACATCTCTATCGTCCATCCTTTTCTCTCCATCCAAGCAGTTACCATGCTGATCCAAGCTCTTATCATACCCTGCCTTGACTACTGCATCAGCCTCCTCACTGACCTCCCGGAATCCTATTCCCCCCCACCCCCCTAGTCCATACTTCACGCTGTTGCTCAGATCGGGTTTTTTTTTTTTTTGAAAAACGATTGAGTCCATATCTCCCCACTCCTCGAATACCTGCAACGGCTTCCCGTTCACCTCGGCAGCAAAAGGACACTTACCGTGGTTTTAAGGCAATCAGTTCATTCCCTTCTACCTAATGTCACTGATTTCCTATTACAACCCAACCATACACTTTTCTCCTTTAACACAAGCCTCCTCATGACCTCTCTGTCTCCTTTCTTTCCTGACTCCAGTCCATACTTCATTCTGCTCCCTAGATCATTAAAAAAAAAATTCAATCGCCATCTCCCCACGCTTCAAAATCCTCCAGTGATCACCTACCCACCTCTACATCAACAGAAACCCCTTTCCATCAGTTTAAAGGCACTTAATCTGCTCTCCCTCTCCTACCTTACCTCTTTGATCTACTACCTATAACCCAGCCTGTACATTTCGCTTCTCTCAATGTTAATTTACTCACTGAACCTCATCCTCACCCATCTCATTGCCATCCTCTCCCCTTGAACTCCCTCCCCCTTTATATCTAACAGACCACCACTCCTCCCCAACTTCAAAACCATCTAAAATTCACATCTTCTCCAAGAGAACTTCCCCATATAAGCCCTCATTTCTCCTTCTTGCTCTCCCTTCCTACCTGGCGTAGTGGATAGAGCCCGGGCCTGGGAGGCAAATGGTCATGGGTTCTAATCCTGGCTCTGCCACTTGTCTGCTGAGTGACCTTGGGCAAGTCGCTTCACTTTTCTGGACCTCAGTTCCCTCATCTGTAAAATGGGGATTGAGACTGTGAGTCCCGTGTGGGATAGGGACTGTGTCCAACCCTATTTGCTTGTATCCAACCCAGCGCTTAGAACGTTTCCTGGCACATAGTAAGCGCTTAACAAATACTATCATTATTAGAATTTATTATCATCACCTATGCTCTTGGATCTGCACCCTTTAAACACTTGATATCTACCCCACCCTCAGGCCCACAGCATTTATGTTCATATCTTTATACTCTGCCATTTTCCCTTTTAGTGTTTCATTTTAATGTCTTTCTCCCCCTATGGTCTGTAATCTCACTGTAGCCAGGGATCATGTTCGTCCTTATCATAGTCATCACTACGGTTGCCTATCGCTATTGTACTCCCCCAAGTGCATAATTCAGTGATCTGCACACATTAAGTCAATCAATACCACTGATTGATTGATGATAATTAGGTAGCAGCAATGGTTCTGTCCCCTGAACTTTTCCAGGGTCTGAAGAGCTGCAAAGGTCGCATCCGCTGTGCTTTATCGTTGTCTGAGCCACAGTTTAAGTTCAGAAGGCTTCAGTTGATGATATCCGCTAGTCACTGATCCAGGAGCATTCTGGCTCAGAGCTTTCCAGCGATGGGGAGTAATGAAGTGCCATCTGTACTTCTGCCTTTCTTCATGGAGTTGGTATTGATGATGATTGAGGTCCTATGATATTTTCTCAATGGTCCATGGGCTATTCATTCATTCACTTATTCATCCAATCGTATTCATTGAGTGCTTACTGTGTGCGGAGCACTGTACTAAGCGCTTGGAATGTACAATTTGGCAACAGATAGAGACAATCCCTGCCCAACAACGGGCTCACAGGCTAAATGGGGGAGACAGACAGCAAAACAAAACAAGTAGACAGGCAAGTCTTTTGGGTGGTGAAAGACAGTCCATCTAAACTAGAATTTATCACATTTTCCTAGCAGTCCTAAGGAAAAAAAAAATAGAGCCTTCAATGTTTCCACCAGCTTGTTAATTTGGAAAGGAAAACTCTAAACTGGCCATTTTGCACATACAAAAAATTCCTTCCGCTTTCAATCCGTAGCATGGTCTAGTGGCTAGAGCACGGGCCTGGGAGTCAGAAGGGCAAGGGCTCTGATCCCGGCCCCGCCACTTGTTTGCTGTGTGACCTTGGGCAAGTCACTTTACTTCTCTGGGCCTCAGGTCCTTCGTCTGTAAAATGGGGATTGAGACTGTGAACCCCATGTGGGACAGGGACTGTGTCCAACCCGATTTGCTTGTATTCACCCCAGCACTTAGAACACTGCCTGGCACACAGTAAGCGCTTAACAAATGCCATTATTATTATTACCGAAGGCATTTTTGAGGTGATTTTTTTTCTGGCTTATCTCCAAAAATTTCTATCCCATGTCAAAAAGCCAGAATGGTAGAGGAGAAGGAAAGATGGCTTTAGCATGATAGATACTGGATAGATACTCTCCTAGACCCCCTCCAATCTGGCTTCCGTCCCCTCCACTCTACCGAGACTGCTCTCTCTAAGGTCACCCATGACCTCCTTCTTGCCAAATCCAATGGCTCCTACTCCATTCTGATCCTCCTTGACCTCTCTGCTGCCTTTGACACTGTCGACCATCCCCTCCTCCTCCATACCTTATCTCACCTTGGCTTCACGGACTCTGTCCTCTCCTGGTTCTCCTCTTACCTCTCTGGCCGATCATTCTCGGTCTCCTACGCTGGAGCCTCCTCCCCCTCCCATCCTTTAACTGTTGGAGTTCCTCAAGGGTCAGTTCTTGGCCCTCTTCTGTTCTCCATTTACACTCACTCCCTCGGTGAACTCATCCGCTCTCACGGCTTTGACTACCATCTCTACGCAGATGACACGCAGATCTACATCTCCGCCCCTGTCCTCTCCCCCTCCCTTCAGGCTCGCATCTCCTCCTGCCTCAGGGACGTCTCCACCTGGATGTCGGCCCGCCACCTAAAACTCAACATGAGCAAGACTGAGCTCCTCATCTTCCCTCCCAAACCCGGTCCGCTCCCAGACTTCTCTATCACCGTGGATGGCACGACCATCCTTCCCATCCTGCAGGCCCGCAATCTCGGTGTCATCCTTGACTCGTCCCTCTCGTTCACCCCACACATCCTATCCGTTACCAAGACCTGCCGGTTTCACCTCTACAATATCGCCAAGATCCGCCCTTTCCTCTCCACCCAAACGGCTACCTTACTATTACGGGCTCTCGTTATATCCCGGCTAGACTACTGTGTCAGCCTTCTCTCTGACCTCCCTTCCTCCTCTCTCGCCCCGCTCCGGTCTATTCTTCACTCCGCTGCCCGGCTCATCTTCCTGCAGAAATGATCTGGGCATGTCACTCCCCTTCTTAAACAACTCCAGTGGTTGCCTATCGACCTCCGCTCCAAACAAAAACTCCTCACTCTAGGCTTCAAGGCTCTCCATCACCTTGCCCCTTCCTACCTCTCCTCCCTTCTCTCTTTCTACCGCCCACCCCGCACGCTCCGCTCCTCTGCCGCCCACCTCCTCGCCGTCCCTCGGTCTCGCCTATCCCGCCGTCGACCCCCGGGTCACGTCCTCCCGCGGTCCCGGAACGCCCTCCCTCCTCACCTCCGCCAAACTGATTCTCTTCCCCTCTTCAAAACCTTACTTAAAAATCACCTCCTCCAAGAGGCGTTCCCAGACTGAGCTCCTCTTCCCCCTCTACTCCCTCTGCCATCCCCCCTTTACCTCTCCGCAGCTAAAGCCTCACTTTCCCCTTTTCCCTCTGCTCCTCCACCTCTCCCTTCCCATCCCCACAGCACTGTACTCGTCCGCTCAACTGTATATATTTTCGTTACCCTATTTATTTTGTTAATGAATTGTACATCGCCTTGATTCTATTTAGTTGCCATTGTTTTTACGAGATGTTCTTCCCCTTGACGCTGTTTAGTGCCATTGTTCTTGTCTGTCCGTCTCCCCCGATTAGACTGTAAGCCCGTCAAACGGCAGGGACTGTCTCTATCTGTTGCCGACTTGTTCATCCCAAGCGCTTAGTACAGTGCTCTGCACATAGTAAGCGCTCAATAAATACTATTGAATGAATGAATGAATGAATATATAGTGTTTCATCAGTCAAATTCTCCCCTTTGAGCCTGGGAAGGGTCTCCAACCTTCATCTCTTGGGATACTCAGAGCATCATCAAACCACTTCCTCACAACCTGGATCTTCAATGTATCAGAGTACCATGGTTTCATCTACTTACTCCATTAATTCTATGTAGCTGTAATTTGATATTTGAAGCTCTCTCTCTGTTCCTTTGTGGCTTTAGGTACATTAACATGTAAGAAAAATATGTAGGTAAAATTTTAAATGGCATCAAATGAACAAAAACTATTTGTTCTATACACATAGGGGTCAAACCTAAGTTTATAAAACATGACTAAATAGAGAATAACACCACCCTGTTATAATTGGCTTAGCCAACACTAATCCTAACGCTTCTAAATTTGATAATCTATTAAACAATGACTAATTTAATAAATTTATGCAGTAGCAGTTACTGTTTTGACCTTCTCAATAGTATCTCTTACCCCGAATCATTGAGGAAAAATGTCAGGGCTTAAACAGAGTAGAGTCGCACAGCATCTTACATCTGGTATCCTTCTTTGGTTGATTTGGGAAACAAGTTAATGAATTGTACATCGCCTTGATTCTATTTAGTTGCCATTGTTTTTACGAGATGTTCTTCCCCTTGACGCTGTTTAGTGCCATTGTTCTTGTCTGTCCGTCTCCCCCGATTAGACTGTAAGCCCGTCAAACGGCAGGGACTGTCTCTATCTGTTGCTGACTTGTTCATCCCAAGCGCTTAGTACAGTGCTCTGCACATAGTAAGCGCTCAATAAATACTATTGAATGAATGAATGAATGAATACTGACCCGGGAAATACAAGTACTCACTTGTTTAAGTGTTTGATTCACTATTATATGGATGCTTGTTTACTTGTTTTGATGTCTGTCACCACCCTTCTAGTCTGTAAACCCACTGTGAGCAAGGATCTTTATTGCTGAATTGTACTTTCCAAGAGTTTATACAGTGCTCTGCAGAATAAGTGCTCAATAAATACGATTGAATGAATGAATGGATGAAAAACCAAAGAAACACCCATGCCCAGGTCTTGTAGAGAGGACTGTTAATGTGTCTTAGTGTGAATCGCCTCTAAAGGAGCTACCTGTTCAATCAATTGCCTTGCAACAAGGATTTGCAAGAGACCTTAATAGTCTTTTGAATCTTGTAAACTTCAAGTAACTCTGTAATATTCTTAGCTTTGCTCTCATTTGGCAAAAACAAACATTACACAGGCTAAAGCCAGTGGTCAATCCTTCCTTGAAATTGGCTGGCACGGTTTTCCCCCATTGAATTGGGTTTTTGGGAAGTTGCTGGCCAGTGCTGCCAAATTACAATTCAAAGGGGAAAAATGGCAAAACAATACTGGGCCAGAAAAAAAGGAATGGCAGAATGAAGTGAGGAAAATCGCCTGTGCTCATCTTTTTGGCTTGGTCATGAAGGCCCATTTCAGAAGTCCACTTTTCCCTCACTCCCCTAGAGCATTTCCTTGGTGCCTCTCTGATGCCCACCGCCATCATTCACCAGCCTCCACAATCTCTTTCAGGTCACTGTTAATAACTCCGGTAGGCTTAATTAATTAATTAATTTTTTAACAGCCACCTTGCCCAACCTGCCAGGGTAAAGCCACCTCTGCCGCGGTGGTGCTTGTTTACTTGTTCTGATGTCTGTCTCCACCCTTCTAGACAGTAAACCCATTGTGGGCAGGGATCGTCTCTATTGCTGAATTGTACTTTCCAATTGTACTGAATTGTACCGCACAGAGTAAGTGCTCAAGAAATACGATCGAATGAATGAACGAATGCCACGGTGCTCTGAGATAGTTGCTTATTTCAAGTAACCTCTATATTGTACCTCCCAAAGACTTAATACAGCGCTCCGCTCATGTGCATTCATCTATGGTTTGGTCGATCCGTTTTGATGGCATCGACGCCCGTCTATTTGTTTTGTTTTGTTGTCCGTCTCCCCCTTCCAGACCGTGAGCCCTTCGTTGGGTAGGGATCGTCTCTATCTCTTTATCTCTGTTGCCAGAGATTGTACTTTCCAGGCGCTCTGCACACCGTAAGCACTCAATAGATACGATGGGATGAATGAATAATAAGCTCTCAAAAACACGATCGATCAATTGACTCCAGCCCAGCTGGACGACCCTTTCCATCCCCATCGGCTCATACCATCGGTTTTGCATCGGAAAGCCCTGAGAGTGGTAGTCGCTCTCAACGGCCGAGGGGGAAGAAAGAGGCTTATTGTCCCCAGACTTGGGATTTATTGAGGGGCTGGGTGATTATGACAGCGTCAGAGAGGAGGCGGTGTGATGTCTCTATCCGGTGCCGAATTGTCCATTTCAAGCGCTTAGTACAGTGCTCGGCACGCAGTAAGCGCTCAATAAAGGCGATTGGATGAATGGACGAAGCACCCTGCCCGCCCACTGATGGCGAGGGGCCTGCTGGCTTGGGGGATGGGGGCACGCTTGGGGATGGGGCCCAGCAGGTTGGTTGGAGAGGGCACCTGTGAAGAGAGACCATTGCAAGTAGTAATAATAATAATAATAATAATGTTGGTATTTGTTAAGCGCTTACTATGTGCAGAGCACTGTTCTAAACTTAGGGGTAAGATACAGGGTCATCAGATTGTCCCACATGAGGCTCACACGCTTCATCCCCATTTTCCAGATGAGATGACTATGGCCCGGAGAAGTGAAGTGACTTGCCCCCACTCACACAGCTGCCAACTGGCAGCGTCGGGATTCGAACCCACGACCTCTGACTCCCAAGCCCGGGCTCTTGCCACTGATCCACGCTGCTTCCCAAGTGTCCCGGGATGCCGGGTTCCCCACGCCCTTGTCCTTCGTCTCGACTTTTTCTTCCCTAACGCTACCAGCTGGGCGGGCTTTTTTTCCCCTCTCGGTGGAGAAATGGGGAAGGGGAAGCCCCCAGAGTCCGCGGTCGCCCGTGGCGTCCGGGAGACCCCCGGGACCCCCGCAGGAGCCGGAGGGGAGGCGGGAAAGGGGCCGGCGGGGGGCCGACAGACAGAGAGACAGAGAGGGGCCCGCGGGGGACTGAGGGAGGCGGGAAGGGTCCGGGGGAGGCTGGGGGAGCAGGAGGGGAGCTTGGACAGAGGGGGCCGGAGGAGGCAGGGGGAGCTTGGAGGGAGGGAGGGAGGGAGGGAGGGGGCCCGGGGGAGCAGGGGGAGCTTGGAGGGAGGGAGGGAGGGGGCCCGGGGGGGCTTGGAGGGAGGGAGAGGGCCCGGGGGAAGAGGGGGAGCTTGGAGGGAGGGGGCCCGGGGGAGCTGGGGGGGGCTTGGAGGGAGGGGGACGGGAGAAGGCAGGGGGAGGTTGGAGGGCGGGGCCCGGGGGAGACCGAGGGAGGCGGGAAAGGTCCGAGGGAGGCGGCTGGGGGGAGTCGGGCGGGAAGGGGCCCCGGGGAGGCTGAGCCTCCGTTGGGAAGGCGACGCTAAGCGTCCGGGGCCGCCCAGCGGCGGCTCCCCCGGCTCCCCCCGCTGGCCCGGCTCCCCCGCCGCCGAGCAGGAAGGCCGGGCCGGGCCGGGCCGGGCTGGGGCGGAGGAGGGGGGGGGGCGGGGCCCCGGGGGGGGCGGGGGCGGGGGCGAGGGCGGGCGCAGGGAAGGTGTCGGAGCCCGCATTTCTTATAGCCCCGAAGCCCGCGCCGCCCACCACTAGCGCGGCCCGCCCGGCGCCCGGGAAGGAGGGCAAGGCAGGCAGGGCAGGCGGCCGGGAGCGCCGGACGGACGAACGGACGGACGAACGGACGGACGAACGAGAGGTCGGGGAGCGGAGCCGCCCCCCACCCCGCCCCCCACCCCGCCGGAGCCCCGCTGGGCGCCTGAGGAGGGGCGGCAGAGCAGCGAGGGGAGCCGAGCGGAGCGGAGCCGAGCGGAGCGGGCCGGGGCCGCGGGCGGCGGCGGAGACCACGATGAGGGCGGCGGCGGCGGCGGCGGCGGCCTTGGTGTGGGTGCTGTGGCTCGTGGCCGTGTGCGCGCGGCCGTGCTCGGCGGTAAGCGGGGGCGCGCGGGCCGGGGGGTCGGGGGTCCCGCGGGGGTCGGTCCGGGCGGGGCGGGGCGGGGCGGGGCGGGGCGGCCGGGGGAGCAGGCGGGGGCCCGGGGCGGGGGGCGGCGATGGAGCCGGCGGGAGCGTCCCGGGGCGGCCGAAGCCTCCTCCTCCTCCTCCTCCTCCTCCTCCTCCTCCTCCTCCTCCTCCTCCTCCTCCTCCTCCTCCTCCTTCCTCCCTGCAGCCGGGCCGGGCCGGGCCGGGGCAGGGCGGGCACCTCCCGGGGGGGCGGAGGGCCGGGGGTCGGGGCAGCCCAGCCCCGCTCCGCCGCCGCCGTCTCCTAGCCCAGGCGGCTGGTAATTGAAAGCAGGCGGCGCGTTGGACGGCCCCCGCTGCCCGCCTTCTTCCCCGGGGATCAACTCCCCCACTCCCCCCCCCCCCCGCGGACCCCTTCCGTCCTCTCCTCTTCTCCCCGGGGGGGACCCTGATCCCTCCTCCTCCTCTCCCGGGGGGACCCCCTGCCCCTCCCCTTCCTCTCCCGGGGGGACCCCCTGCCCCTCCCCTTCCTCTCCCGGGGGGGGACCCCTGCCCCTCTGCTCCTCCCCCTCTTCACCGGGGTGCCCTTGCCCCTCTTCTCCGGGAGACCCCCTCCCCCTCTTCTCCGGAGGACCCCCCCCGCCCCTCCTCTTCCATCTCCTTTTTTTTCCCCTGGAAGATGCCGGCCTCCTCCTCCTCCTCCTCCTCCTCCTCCTCCTCCTTTTCCTCCTCCTCTTCCTCCTGTCCCCCCGGGGGCCGGGGCTTTGGCTCCCCTTTGTGCCGGCCCCGGGGCGAGTTGGGGGGGAAGGACTTGGGCCCGTCCCTGTGGCCCTGTGCCCCTGACCCCGGGTCCCTGGCCCCGGCCGCAGAGAAGCCGCGGAGGCTTGGCCCGGGGGGGCGGGTCTGCCCCAGGTAGTCCCGTATCCTCCTTTTCACTCAGGCCAAGGGGCCTTTGACTCGACAGCGATCTTATCTAGGAATCTTCATCATTCCCCGTGTCGGCGCACGGGCAGGAAAAGAGGGGTGTGCCCCAGACTCACCCACGGCCCAACCTTTAGCACCATCTCCCTAACATTCCCTCCCGACCTTTCCCCCCCCAGCGGTAGCCCGATCTCTGAAACGCGTTGATAGCAAATCAACACACGCGCGCACACAGAAACGACAGCCAAAAAAAACAAACAAAACCAAAACAGAACCCCCAACCCTGTACAAATAAACCTCAGGGGTAAGGGAAGAGGATCTTCTCTGTTTCTTTTAAGCCCGCGTTGTAAACTTCCGATTCTACAGAACTTCAACGCAAGCTTAAACAAGCTCAAACTGAACTCCAACTCTTCCTTTTTGAACTTGCCCTACTGGATTAAGGGGGAAAAAAAAAATGGATTTGTTCCGGAGTTCTTTCCCGGCCTCCTATTTTCTTGCGTTTTCTGTCATCGCTTCTTAGCGATCCGGCGTGCCTCGGCTCTCCGAGCGAGTTACCTCATCTGTAAAAATGGGGATTAAAAAAGGTGAGCCCCGCGTGGGGCAATCCGATTACCCCGTGTCCACCCCAGCGCCTAGAACAGTGCTCAGCACGTAGTAAGTGCTTAACGATTACCAACATTATCATTATTTTTATTAAAATGGGTTGAAAGACGAAGGGGAGGGGTCTTCTCAGATACTTTCACTGTTACATCATCAAAATTCAGATTTTCGTTTTCATGAGCTGGGCTGTATATTTTAATAATGTGTGGCCGCTTTGTTCTTTGACTCTTGAATCCTTTCATTAGATGAAGGGCCTTTAATCACAACCGGGATCGGGGCAATTTATCTGTGATCGCAGCCACCAGGTGTCAGCGCCACAGTTGGCTCTGCGGGAGAGAATTTTTCTGACACAAGCCCAGGTTTCGAGGGAGCCTGGAGGAGGTAGAAGGAGAAGGATCCTCCAGGAGAAGCAAATGCTATTGTTTAAGCAACAGTTTTCTCCCTTCCCCCTTGCTAGTGGACAGTTTCTCGAACGGCCACTGGACAGATCCCCCCCTTTTGGAACCGCAGTGACTGATTTCAGAAAGTGGCTCAAGGATCGAGCCCTGTATGAAAACTCGGTTTGAGCTGGTTCGGCCTTTGGGAGGGTCGAGGTTAGGACTGCCTTCCTGAATTTTGTCACATTTAGAAGGTCACGGTTGTCATTTGGAACCGTCCCCGTCCTCCCTTTCTACCTGTTTGGAGTGAGGGATGCGTGTGTGGCGCTGAGGTCACCGGAAGGGGAGAAGATGAGGGGAGGCCTTTGGAAATAGGAAAAGTCAAGGATGGCCGGGGAAGGACAGGTCTGCCACCAAAGGGATTTATTGTTTTTCTCTGAGTTGAGAATTCCTGGAAGACCGCTAGTGTGAAGTTATTTCAACTGGAACCGCAGATTGGGTACGACTCAAGGCAAAAAGGCCTGGCTTAATTCCCAGCCGTTGAAAGGTGAAATTGGTGGAGGGTGTTGAGTTGACAGCGGGAGGTTGTTATCTGGGTAATTCATGGCAGGAGGGGGAAACTGATGGCCATGACACTGAGGTGGCAGGAGCCCTCCTTAACTGGTGGCCTCAGTTCTGGCCTGCCTTCTCGTAGTGTGGCCCAAAACTCGTAGTGTCCTTTGTCTTGAAAGCAGCCTTCCAGATTTGGAGCCGGTGTTGGTTTTGACCGACCTCGAGACACTTTCTGGGTCTGCTTGAGGTCTGCGGGGGGCGGGGGTTGTCTCACACCTAGGTTTGGAGCCCTGCCCTGGGCTCCTTGTTCACCTGAGTCCGTTCCAGGTGCAGCAGCGTGGCTCAGTGGAAAGAGCACGGGCTTTGGAGTCAGAGGTCATGGGTTCAAATCCCGGCTCGGCCATTTGTCAGCTGTGTGACTTTGGGCAAGTCACTTAACTTCTCGGTGCCTCAGTTACCTCATCTGTAAAATGGGGATGAAGACTGTGAGCCCCACGTGGGACAACCTGATTCCCCTGTGTCTACCCCAGCGCTTAGAACAGTGCTTGGCACATAGTAAGCGCTTAACAAATACCAACATTAATTAATTAATTCCAGGGTGGTGGGAGAGCCGTGAAAGCTCTGGGCTCTGGCCACGGGGAGTAGCCCCATGCTGTCATAATTATTGGCAGCTGGGTGTCTCTCTGCCTGATACGTAACAGTAGTGAGTGAACTGGGACCAGCAAAAAGTGTGTGTGTGTGTGTGTGTGTGTTTTCAGGGGTTGGGGCCGATTGCTATAAAGAAAAGACCCTGAGAGACCCTGATTCTAGAATTTCTTTGTAGAGAAGCAGCATAATGGAAAGAGCTCAGGCCTGGAAGTCAGTGGACCTGGGTTCTAATGCTGGCTCTGCCACATGTCTGCTGTGTGATCTTGGGCTGTGTGATCTCTGTACCCCAGTTACCTCATCTGTAAAATGGAGATTAAAACTGTGAGCCCCACGTGGGATGGGGACAGTGTCCGACCTGATTACCTGGTGTCCATCCCAGTGCTTAGAACAGTGCTTGGCACTTAAGTGCTTAACAAATTCTATTGCTGCCAAATACTCTTATTACTAGAAATCACAGAGTCTTGAACTAGAAGGGATACCGTGATATCACTTGGTAGAGTCACTCTGTTTGAAGCAGATGAATGGGATACCTGGTTTGTTTTACTTGACCTGACTTGGGGATGTGCTTTTCTTCCTCGGACCAGAGGCTTTTGAGTCTCTTAATATTTCCGTGTCTTGCTATAGTAAGCAGCATGGGCAAACAGCTCCCCCCAAAAAACAAAAAAAATCAGGTGAGGATAGATCAAAAGACCTCAATTTCTGGACCAGTAAAAGGCTTGGGGAGTAAAGTGGAAAATATGATGTTCAGCACTAACGATAGTTGTGGGATTTGCTAGTGTGCCAAGCATTGTGCCTAAGCACTGGGTTAGATAAAATATGCAGGTTCGACCCAGTCCCTGTCCCTTACGGGGCTCACATCTAAGGAAGAGGTTGAACGGGTATTGAGTCCCTATTTTACAGGTGAGGAAACTGAGACCCTGAGCAGTTAAAGTGATTTGGCACCGTACTTCTGGGGCAAACGGTAGCCAAAGATTCAGATGCCACGTTCCAGAGGCATTAATGAGAATGGTTGGTCTGGAGGAGAATTCTGACACATTTCTTAAAACTTCTTCTGGTTTAACAGAAATTGTGACTGAACGAACATTAGTTTTTGCAGTTGGAAAGGAGGAATGGAAGGAACTGTCCCTTTTTTGGTGGCGGGGGGGAGCATCTGAAGTAAGCTCGTTTACCAACTCGGTCATCTTGTACTTACTACAGTGCTCGGCACACAGTAAGCACTCGGTAAATGCCATTGATTGATTAAAACTACAAATAAAGGGATGGTAATGGAAATGTGGCACGGGGGTTACCTAAGTAAGAGGAGTTTCAGTGTCAGAGCACTAATGCCATTTCTGCTGTGACATACTAACCTGAGATTGGGAAACATTTCTCTTTGGTTTATGTATGGGCAGTGTGGAATTGTGTCGTAAGTTTGACAGAAGGGCTGACCAGCTTCCCATATTGCCATTCAGACGTTGACAAGTAGGTCTGGATTAACGCAAAACTTGGTCTGAGGAGTTTTGTCTTACTTTAATTAATGGCCTTTCATTAATCCTAAGGATGAGAACTGTTGAGGATGACAAGTTAGGAATCTAGACGCCTGCAGTTCTCTTTCCTCTATTTTTATCTATTATTTTTCAGTTTGCCGAAGGCTTCCTTCTCTGTGGTTTTCAAACACTTCACTTAGAGGAGAGAGCATTTCCCATGCTTTCCCCTACCCACCTTTTGATCCAGCGAACTGGGTAGAGTGCTGTGCTAGCAGAGGTGAGGTGTGGTTTCACCCACTTTAAATGCTCATGGGCTCAGTGTACAATCTGCAGCCATAAAAATGTAACCTCTATTGAGTGGTTTGCTTAAAAACCACCAGTGTAAATCAGGCTAAAAAAGTGGAATGGGGCAGAGTAACAGTAAACTTGAGCTGGTCTTTTTTGGGGCTGTGCTAATGAAGCTTGTTCCTGTAGGCTGCAGGAAACTAGAGTTTTCTAAAAACCAGCCCTCAGAATTCAAATAGATTCAATTTAAAGCTTTTCTTTGTAGGACTTTTTGTAATTTTGTTCCTTCTTCTGCTGTGGTCGTTCCCTCCCCCCCTGCCCTTGTTGCCCCCTTTCTGCCTCCCCCATCTTGACCCCTTCCATGAGAATCCCTTGCTATTCTTTTCTGAAAGGTATAAAATCACCTTTTTAAGAAAAAGGGAGGGGGGTGGGTAACTAGTAGAGACACGCAGGAAGCCCCATTCAATGCCTAGTGAAATAGGCCAAGGTAACTGGCTGCATATTGTTTCAAATCCTTCCAGAGGTGATGTCATTCTTGGCTCTGGGTGACTCTAATTTAACCATAAAGCCAAATAGGGTTGAGTTTTCAGATGTGGTTTCCAGCCTGGGCAGGGGAGTGGCTTACCTGACATGTTAGTTTTTGCTCCCATTACCATCCCAATCTCTATAAACTGCATGTTGTTTTCATTGGGTACCATCTGAGAGTGTTTTTCCCCCTATTTTTTTTTTTTTAAACCTGAAGACCAATGGAGTGGCTTCATTAAAAGATCGACTTGGGTCAACGGCAACCTCACCGGAACAATAGAAGCCCAGCCCCACTTTGACTCAGTTGCAGGAGGAGTTGGTCGGCCAGCTGTGGCATTTCACAGTGGTTTTTATGGAGAGCTGTACGCCAGTTAGGTTTCCGTACCGTTGTTCACGCGTATAACTTTTACAGTAGGTGAGGAATTTTGAGACTGTGTTCACTAGAGTTATAAATCCAGTTTGCTTGAAAACGCATCGATGTAGAAAACGAGACCTATCCCCGCCTACCTTCTAATCAGGGGGAGAGGCTGAATGTGTAATTCTGAAGAATTCATTTATTTGGCTCGGATTTTATTGCAAGAGCCGGGTGGAAAGAAAACTTGGGACAATCATCGAAAGGGGCCCAAGAATCCACTCAGACGAGAATGAGCTCAAATATTCCAAGATGATATTTTTAAGAGTAGAACTCGACCACTGCTCGAAAGAGAACTCCGTCGCATTTCAACATTGGCCAAGGCGCGAGCGAGGGATTTAGCCCAGCGTTACTTGAATTTTTCCGAGTGAATAGGCAGTCTTAATTCTTCTCACTGGTTCATACCCCTCCCCTCTTTTTCTTTAAATTGGAAGCAAACGTTCCGTCAGTCGTGTGCATGATCTGCATTCGGCAAGCTGTTTGGTTTCAACCATGACTTGGTGACTCCTTGATCTTTTGTTTCCTGGAGACTTGACAAGGCTCACTGTTTCATCAGGTATAGTTCAGGGGAGTGGAGAGTGCATTTCATTGCTCATAATTATGCCTTAAGGCAAACTCAGGAAGTTGGGCAAGCTAGCCTGCGTATGTGTAAGATAGCCTTACTTGGAAATGCTATGATGGAAGGACTTACAGGGTCATGAGTGAAAAATTTGCATAATCCTTTTTTTTTGTGTGTGTGGCGGAGGTAGATTGTATTCTCTCAGGGGAGAAATGTTTCTTCTTTCGAAAATATTGCACTAAGCCATTTCTACTCTTACCATTATGATATGATATGATATGATCCATTATCACACTGGTGCCATTTGCTGCATTATTTAAACTAACCATTACTAACCAACTTTTCAAGCACTGTGGGCTAGGGGAAGGGAAAACTAGTGGTAGACTCTGGGGTTCTCTTTGAGGTGGGAATTTTTAGTGCTCTTGAAACTTTAAATTACAGTTCCCCACCTAGGCACAGTATGCCATTAGCTGGGGAGAAGAGTATTCACCTCGGCCTTTTGGTTCAAAGCCCAGAAATTGTAGCCTATGGAATCATTTACAAGTTGGCAAACTCCAACTCCGTACCTCAAGCACTTTTTATAGGCTTTGGGGAAAAAACAGGCACATTTTAAAAAGACTCTTCCTTCTTTCTCTCCCTTGTTCATGTCCCCCCAGAAGTAAGGAAGGGTATTTATTGAGCACCCACGGGGCACCACACACTGTACTTAGTGCTTGGGAAAGTACGAGAGAAGCCAAAGATATACAATCCACTCCTCCAAGGAGCTTACACTGTGGCAGGGTGTAGGAAATGCTATGAAAAACTGCAGATAGGGTGAAGGGAAAAGATGCATCTGATAAGGTGGGGAGGTGATGAAGTATCAGAATAAATCACTGACTGTACCCTTGGTTTTCCTGTCACGGTTCTCTTCTAGTTCTCCTCTTGGCTTGCCGGCTACTCCTTTTCGGTCTCTCTTTGGCTTTTCCATTGCTTCTCACCCCCTAACTTGTAGACGCCCCTCAAGGCTCCATTCTGGTCCCCTGATCTTCTCCCTCTTCGACCCCCACTCTCTCCCCAGAGCTCATCTAGTCCTGTGGCTTTAACTGACTTCTATGCAGATATCTCCCTCGCTAGCCCCTCCCTCACACCTCTTCTGCAATCATGCATTTCTTCTTGCCTCGAGGACATCTTTACTTGGCAGAACATTCAACACGTCAAGAGCCTTCTCATCAAAGTTGACATCACCATCGTCCTTCCCTTCTCTGGAGCTTAGACCTTGGTATCATCCCGGACTCCTCCCTCTCTTCCAACTCCTCTATTAATTCTGTCACTGACAACTGCTGATTTTTCCCTCTGCGTCATTTCCATATTTTGTCCTTTCCTCCCCATCCCACCAGCCACCATGCTGGTTGATCCTGTCACTTGTCGGATGCTGGCTTGCCTACTGCCACCAGCTGCCTCTCTGGCCTCTGCGCTTCCACTTTCACCTCTCTCCATCACATACTTCACTCTGCTGCCTGGATCATTTTTCTAAAATGTCATTCTGTATACATCCCTGTCCTCCTCAGAATTTTACAGTTGTCACTCATTTCCCTCCGCAGCAAGCAGAAACTCCTGATCATTCGTTTTAAGGTACTCAATCAGCTTTCCTCATCCTGTTGATCCACTCTTTTCTGTCACTACATCTTAGCTCTCACTCTTAGTTCCCCTCAAGCTAACCCTTTTTCAGGGCTTTCTTTTCCTCCCACCCTACCTCCAGTCCATTGTGTTCATACCATTTTTCCTGCCTGGAACAGTCTTCACTTTTGAAGACGCCAGACCTTAGCTCTTTCCATCTGCAAAGCCCTTCTTAAAAACACACACACACACACACACACACACACACACACACACACACACACACACACACACACACACCCCCCCCCCCCCCCCCCCCCCCCCCAAGAGACCTTCCCTGACATCATTCCTCTTCTCTCCAGTTTATATCCCAGCTGCTTCCTCAGCACTCCTCCTCCTAACTGAACATTTGTGGGCCCACAACCACTTGTAGCTGTCTTGTTCATTTCAGTTTGCGCTCTAGCCACAGCTTCCTCCTGACTTTTGTCTTTTGTGTATTTCTCCTTTTCCCTTATGCTTCTGAGCATCTCATTGCTGCCTATGCGTCTGTCCCCAGTCCTTCCTCCAGCCCCCACACCTGTATTCCTAGATTGCGAGTCCCTCCACAGACAGGGTCCGTATCTAATTCCCACCGTTATACTCTTTCCCAACACTCATCACCGTGCTCTGCACACAGTAAGCACTTCATACAGGTACTCGTCCATTGCTTAAGCACCGATCTATAAACCTGATTTTCTTCTCCATGCCTCCCACTTGTAAATTACTTTAGAGTACCTCCCGCTAGATTGGCAGCTCCTTGAGGGCCTGGATCGGATGTACTAACTCAAGTGTTCTCTCCCAAGCCCTCAGTACAGTAGTGGGTGCTCAGTAAATACTGATGATTGACTATCTCTCCATCTGAGGAAGGGGAGTAGGGTCTACCAAAAAAATAAAGGCAGAGATTTCACCAGGGGAAAGCTTCAGGGGATCTTCACCAGTCATCAGGTATGTACTCCGAAGCGTGGCTGCTGGGAGGAGTTAAGTTGTGAAGGAGTCCAGGGAAAAGCCTTGACTGCTGTTCAAGGGGGAGGGGTGTGGGTTTCTGAGATAGTGAGTCTGGGCTTTTAGTGGGTAGCGAAATTTCACGTTAATTGACTGAACTGCAGTAATTGTCATCCCGCAAGTTCCCTAAGGGCTCCCTTGCCCTTCCTCCTGGTCCCACAGTCTACTACTACTACTACTAATAATAATGTTGGTATTTGTTAAGCACTTACTATGTGCTGAGCACTGTTCTAAGCGCTGGGGTAGACACAGGGGAATCAGGTTGTCCCACGTGGGGCTCACAGTCTTAATCCCCATTTTACAGATGAGGTAGCTGAGGCACCGAGAAGTTAAGTGACTTGCCCAAAGTCACACAACTGACAAGTGGCCGAGCCGGGATTCGAACCCATGACCTCTAACTCCAAAGCCCGTGCTCTTTCCACTGAGCCACGCTGCTTCCCTTACTACCCCAGAGCTCCGCATATTCTTGTTAATAGGCATCACAAGAAATCCCAAAATGGGTGGGAGAGAAGAAGTTGAGAAGAAAAGCCAGGCAGGTGGTGGAGATCTGCACACTCCATTTCTCTACCTGGCAGTTTGGCACCGACACCGTCAAACATCAGTTTCAAATGCTCTGGCCTCGGGGCTACACAGCCTCATTTGGCCCTCCTCTGTTTGGGAAACCGAGTCGGTCAGATGTAGTTCATTATGGCCTTCTACCCCGTCTTCAACACCTGGACCCCTTTAGGGCCTCTTCCTCCAGCTTTTATTACCTAGTTTGTCCCCTTAATTATGTGTAGTAGGATTTTCATCCCATGACTCTGGAAGGCATTGCTCTTTTGGGTGACCTCAATTAGATCAGTTTCATGGTAGACCTAGTTTCCATTCATTATTATTATTATTATTATGGTATTTGTTAAGTGCTTACTATGTGCCAGGCACTGTTCTAAGCACGGGATGAGTTTTCCATAGAAACCAGGGCATTTTTCTTAGAACAGCACTCCTCCTCTAGACTGTAAGCTCGTTGTGGACAGGGAATGTGTCTAACTATTAAAATGTTATATTGTACTCTCCCAAGTGCTTAGTACAGTGATCTGCACACAGTAAGCGCTCAATAAATGTGATCGACATTGACCCAGCACCCATTTCTGTCTTTTGGATACCCTCTCCTGTTAAGTGAGGAGAGAATGAGCCTGAAACAGTTCTTCTTATTAAAATTTATACCACTCAAAGGGAAAGGGAGGGAGAGAGGGAAGCGTCCTTTCAACTAAAATATCAAGGCTTTTAGCTACTGTTGTTAGACTTGCCAATGTTAATATCTGAATATAAAAAGGTAAGCTGGATCACCATCTATGAGTTTCTGATAGAGAGTCTTAGCTTCCAGCTGATGAATTGACTGGTAGGGGAAGGAGCGGGGGTGGGGACAAAGCTATACACCTCCTGGGCTACTCCAGTCCCCCAAAGTGTGACCCCTTCTTTCTCCAAGTGCCCAAAGTGGGGAGGATGATCAAGTTGCCCATGGCAGTTGGATGAACAGTGCAAGAGGAGAGAGAAAGAGAGCGAGTGAACGTGTTTGTGTGTGAGTGTGTGCTGGCAAAGAAGAAAATGCGAAAGCACCCAGGAAAGACACAGAGTACAGTGAGCAGTGACAGACAGGTTTAGTACGATTATTAGAAAAATTGTGGTATCTGCCAAGTGCTCATTATGGGTCAAGCATCGTTCTAAGCACTGGGGTAAAGTTAATCAGGTCAGAGTCCCTGTCCCACACGGGGCTCCCAGTCTAAGTAGGAGAGAGAAGATCAGGAATTGAATCGCCATTTTACAGTTGAGGAGAGTGAGACACAGAGAGGTTCAAGTGATTTGCCTAAGGTCACCTAACAGGTATGTGGTGGAGATGGAGGCTAGAACCCAGGCCTGTGTAAGAGGTCCACTAGTCCACCAGAGTCCTCAGGGAGAGGAAAGAGGAAGAGGGAATGAGAGGGGAGAATAGGTTGTAAGGCAGTTACAAAAGGCTTCTAGGAGAAAGGAGAGAAAAGAAGGTGGAGGTAAAGAAGGATGAGTAATAGTGTGTGGGAATCGTTGGGAGGGAACAATAGAGATAGAGAACAGGTGTGTAGGAACAATCAACGGTATCGAGCACTTCGTGCGGAGCTCTGTACTAAGCACTTGGGAGAGTACAGTGCAACAGAGTTGGTAGACACATTCCCTGTCCACAACGACACATTCCCTGTCCACAACGAGCTTACAGTCTAGACGTTGATACTGACATAAAGAAAGAGGTAGAAATACGGGTCACGGAAGAGTTCAGAGATACAAAAAGTAAGGAGGAAAGTGACATTTCCAAGAAGTCAAGGAACAGGAGAAGGACAAAAGTACACCCTATTGTGAAATGGGGATAGTTTTCAATGTAACAGTGTTTCATTTCATGTCCTTATCTTTGAGAAAGTAGTATTCTCTGAAAATTGACTCTTGCAGAAAGCTCACATGGGAGATTGATCCTAGGCTCTTACCAGGGCAGATTTTTCAACTTATCATTTTGGGTTTCCTTGTGGCCCGCGAAAAACCCACATTTCTAGGGAAGAGGGATTATGAAGTGAAGACAGGACTTCAGTTAGGCTTCTGGAATGGGTGACTGAAGCGGAAGGGAAAGGTAAAGCCCCAAAATGCTGGCTATCCTGATTGTTTTTTCTTTGAGCCGTTTTATTTGATGACACATGAGCACTTAGTGGGAAATTTGGGGAAGGAAAGTCAATTATTTTAGTTAGAACAGTTCCACTTGTTCTTCTGCAGATACTTTCTGTGACACTTTTCTTTATGCTATGTGCCCAGTTAGGCAAAGAGGGGGGGAAAATGCTTCTAAGACATAGGGATAGTTCTCTTACGGACTCTATCATACTCTGCCTCTCTGGTAACAGCTCTCTTTCCTATTTGTGAAGTTTTAGGAGGTGTTGAGAGAGTTATGATGCTAATAGTACTTTGGATTCCGCAGTATATATTCCTGTAAAGATCACAAACTTTTCATAGCATACACATGAGAGCATTCTGAAATATATTACACTCAGCGTTCCAATCTTATTCTGCATCTGCCTGTTTACATTTCATTTGCTGCTAAATTGTACTTTCCAAGCACTTAGTACAGTGCTCTGCACACAGTAAGTGCTCAATAAATATGATTGAATGAATGAATGAATTTGTGTTCTGTTCATTATCTTAAGGCATTTTGGATTTGTAAAGTAGGATTAACTCTTCCCAACCAACTAAATTGAACTGCACTCAGTCTTTTAGCATTCTGTCTGGGGAGGTCACACCATGGGTGATAGAAACAAGTCCGTAGGTAGTTTTCAGAAGTGTATTAGCAAAGGAAATGTAGTCAGGTCTTCCTATTGTGGGCCACTGGTCGTCTGGTGCTAAAAGCTTTGAAAGATAGGAAGAGTGAGTTCAGGGGAGTGGAGCATCTCCCTGGGAACTTTGAATTTCAGGGCTGAAATACAAGGAACCCTTATGTTTAATTCACTAGCTGGGTCAATCCTCCAAATTTAGGCAAGTGCATTATGAAGCAATGTGAGAAGCAGTGTGGCCTCCTGGATAGAACACGGACCTGGGAGTCAGACGACTTGGGTTCTAATCCTCGCTCTAATCCTGCTGTGTGACTTTGGGCAAGTCACTTAACTTCTCTGAACCTCAGTTACCTCATCTGAAAAATGGGGATTAAGACTAAGAGCTCTTTGTGAGGTCTATGTCCAACCTGATTATCTTTTATCTACCCCAATGCCTGGCACATAGTAAGTGCTTAACAAATACCATCAAATAACCAAAAAAAAGCAATATCTGTGGCAATTGAATGCCTACTGTGTCCAGATCTTCAGAGAGTACACCAAAAGCTCTCAGTGAGCTTTCCCTATTATGGAAGAGTTTTTACATTTCTACATTAGTGTGGCTATTTGGTCTTTTGCTTTATTACCATCTGAATGTAATGTGTTGTACTGGTAGAAAAAGAAATATTCAGGTGGATTATTGGAAAGAACAGATATTCCCCTTTTTCTTTTGTTACATGATTACAAAAGGACATTTAAACCAGACAACTTGGCAGGAGCTAAGAACACTTTTTTTTTTTTTGTGAAAACCTGTATCTCTAAAGGAGATCATCCCTGACTCCTCTTCAGACTGTCAGAGAAAGGACACCTTTAAGAGCGAGTTTGACGGTTTTGCGTACTTTGATCCAGGGAATCCTGCCACCTCCCCCTCTAGACTGTAAGCTCATTGTGGGCAGGGAATGTGTCCTATATATTGTTACATTGTACTCTCCCAAGGTCTTAGTACAGCACTCTGCACACAGTAAGTGCTCAATAAATGCAACTGACTGACTCACTGACACATTCTAGACTTCCTGTTCATCAGAGGGGAAACAGAAGCTGCTGAGGGGTGTTGGGTGGCGGGGGGTGGGGAAGGAGAAGGCCATCCCATACAAGTTAAGGCAGAAATACTGGTGTGCTCAGGTTATTGTACTGCATCTTAACTGAATCTAAGTTTTGCCCATTAACCAATGGCTGTTTGCCAAAGCAATAGCAGTGGTCCAATCTGTTTTTTCAAGAGTGGTAGTCTTGCTGTCCTACCACTTCCAGTAGCCCTTGATGAATTATCTTCAGTTTTATTATTATTATTTTTAAGTGCTTGGTATATGCCAAGGACTCTACCAAGCACTGAAGTAGATACAAGATAATCAGGTCAGACACAGTCCCTGTCCCTCAAGGGGCTCCCAGTCTAAGTAGGAGGGACAGGAGCAGATGAGGAAACTGAGGCTCAGAGAAGTTATGTGGCTTGCCCAAGGTCAGACAGGACACAAGTAGCGAAGCCAGGATTAGAACACAGGTCCTCCGTCTCCCAGGGCGGTGCTCCTTCCACTGAGCCACGTTGCTTAAGAAAATATAGCAGTTGATCATGCAACAGGATCAGGCAGGATTCCCTGGGTCAAAGTAGGCAAAACGGTCAAGCCCACTCTTCCAGGTGTCCTTTCTCTGGCAATCTGAAGAGGAGTCAGTGATGATCTTCTTCAGAGACGTGAGGTTTCACAAAAACGAAGCAGTCGATTATGCAGCAGCATGGAGGGCAGGCCGTTTACATTTTTTAATATTCTTTTCTCCCGGCAGCCTGCCCACCCGATCCGGCCCTCTCAGTTAAGCATGTTGTCGTGTTGGAGGCTGTATCCCCTGCATTGATGTACTTCCACCCCAGCTTGGTGGGTATCAGTGTCTCAGGGAAAGCTTATTGGAAATGTGCTTGGGGTGACTTATCTCCGTGGGAGTCACGGAGACTCTTTAGAGCGGATGTGCTAAGCAAGCTTCGGCCTGTACTTTTGCCAGAGGCTGCTTTAGGTGGTTCGGGGAGTCAGCACACCTTAAACAGTTTTTGAAGCTGACATCACCATCTGGGGTGGAATTTTTTTTTTTTTTAAAACTTTGCACACAAAATTCCTTGTATAGGCACACCCTTAATGACTCATCAGCTCTCTGTGGGCAAGCAGGGAATAATGGAACACTTGGTGGATGTAGAAATGTAGCATTGCTATTGGGCTGTCGGATTTTAGGTTGCGTGCCCAGAGAGGGGGACTTGGGCCAAAGTGGAAAATCAAGAGACCTGGGGTTGAGTCTAATGTGTCAGTGAGTCTTCTCTTCTTTCGGTGCCTCTCCTCTCTCTCTCTACGTACCCATTTAGCAAATCAGTAATAGGACTCGCCCAATTACTGTGCTCCTTCAGAGAAAGGTGTTGCAAAGATCCATTGGTTCACCGGGAAAATAGGAATTCCGGTATATTGTGAACGGTAATTGCTTGAGAACCAAGAATTTGGTTATTAAATCGGCATGTCTTTATTTCCTCCGTTAAAAACCCGAAAGGATTTCAATGAATTGAGAATTCATGGAAGTCTAAAGAACTCTAAAGTAATTTCAACTGAACATTTTGGAGGAAGCTGTTCTGAACTGTCAGAAGATCAGAATTACTGGTCTTCCAAGGTCAATGATTCAGCACTACTATTTTCCCTCTCCTTAACTTGTTTTAATATCTGTTCTCCACTGAACACTATATGCTCTTTGCAGGCAAGAGTCATGTCTACCATCTCTATGGTACTGTACTTTCCTAAATGTCTAGTACAGTAACCGCTCAATAAATATGGATCGATAGATTGGCGCCCATTCTCCTCACTTGTCTCCTACACTGCTGTGTTAAAAGCGAACATCGCTTCAGGGCTAGAAAATTGACTTCGTTCTGGGCCTTCACTGTTTGTGATCCTCTCTCGCCATTTGCTGTTGAGTGTGGCCTGTGAATGAATTGTGATGGAATTGTTGAGAGAGCCAGATGTGGCCCTTGGGTGGCATCTAGCTCTCCCGGCAGGAGAGATGATTGGACAAGATTACAGTCCTGTAGACCTTCAGTTTGATCTGGAGCATAATACCAGGCTGACATCACATTTGGACAATCTCCCCAAGGATGTGCTGGCCTTGATTCGGTTTCTACTTCCGTGTCTGTTGTTGCATCATTGATCACTGTGGTATCCAGCTAATAGAGTTGTGAAGCAGCGGGTAGCTCTGTGTTGGCCATATGAATTTTTGGTTATGTGTAGGCTTCCCCTGGTGCAGGCGGAGGGGTCATCTCGGTTTTCTTTGGACTTTTCGTCCACCCATAATGCCTGGTTAGTTTTGGGAGACGGTTTACAATTTTTGGCATGTCTTCTTAGGTGTGCACACTTTTAGGCATGGTCATCTGCACACAACAATTCTTAATAATGATAATTGTGGTTATAAGCACTTACTATGTGCCGAGCATTGTACTAGATTCGGAGATAGGTACAAGATAATTAGTTTGGACACAGTTACTGTCTCACAGGGGGCTCTCAGTCCAAGTAAGGGGGAGAACAGATATTGACTCCCTATTTTACAGATGAGGAAACTGAGGCGCAGAGAAGGTAAATGACTTGTCCAGGGTGACACAGCAGACAAGCGGCAGATCTGGAATTAGATCTCAGGAACCCTGATTACCAGGACTGTGCATTTTCCACTAGGTCACGCGGCTTCTCTTGAATGACTGGGATGGTGTTGAAAGTCTGTTGAGTTGGAAGAATTTCCTAGAGGTGTGGAAGCACATGCCAACCCCTGCGTTCAGGTCTCTAGTACTTCTTCTAGTAGATCTTGTGTGGTTACAAAGAACGAATTGAATAGGATCGGGACCATCACACATCCCTGATTTATTCCATTGACAATGGAGAATGGCTCAGACAGAGCTTCTTGACTCTTACCTGACCAGCCCATGCTGGCACAAAGTAGTTTCAGAACCTCGAACTTTTCAGGGTGACCGGTTTTCCGGGGTCCAGATGGCAGTCAGTGTTTTTATAAAATCTGTGCAAACCACGTAGAAGTCTTGGTGTTGTTCCCCGCACTTTTCCTGTCTGAGGCACAGCAGAGGCTATTTGTATCCATCTCTGTGTATTTGTATTGATGTCTGTCTACCCCCCTGTAGATTGTGAGCTCGTTGTGGGCAGGGTATGTCGGTTTATTGTTGATTGTACTTTCCCAAGTACTTAGGGAAGCAGCGTTGCTCAGTGGAAAGAGCCTGGGCTTCGGAGTCAGAGGTAATGGGTTCGACTCCTGGCTCTGCCACTTGTCAGCTGGGTGACTGTGGGCAAGTCACTTAACTTCTCTGTGCCTCAGTTACCTCATCTGTAAAATGGGGATTAACTGTGAGCCTCACGTGGGACAACCTGATGACCCTGTATCTACCCCAGTGCTTAGAACAGTACTCTGCACATAGTAAGCGCTTAACAAATACCAACATTATTATTATTATTAGTAGTAAAGTACTCTGCGCACAGGAAGTGCTTAATAAATAGGATTGAATGAATGTATCCCCTGGGCCACACTTTTCAGAAGCCACACTTTGATTCCCAGAGCACTTCGTCAACAATACTGAGTAGCTGACTGGTTGATATTCTTTAGTAGCTGATCTAAGAGTACTGCGCTTAGGATCTTGAGAGCAGTGAAGGGTAAAGAGGTATCTCGGTCAGTGCCATAATCTGAATTTTGACCCTCTCTTCTTGAGAACAGCAATAATGGGGGAATCACTGAGGTCCTGTGGCCTTTTGTCAGTGGTCCGTATGTTGAGGAAGAGTTTGTGTAAGTGCTTAAAGTGAGGTGTTTGCTATAGGCTTATAAATCTCGGCCAGCGTGGCTTTCTTCACTAGTTGGGATGGAAGTCCCGTCTTTACTTGTAGGAAGGATTTTGATATCGTCTTCAATAGAAGAAAGCCAGTTGAGATGGACATTGAAATATTCTTGTGCTCTCTTTGGGATTCCTTTCTGGTCTGGGTGGATCCTGGAGCCTCTTTAGAAATGCCACGATGGCATGTGCTGGGCCATATAATGTCTGTAATGATACATAAAATTTCTTGAGTTTTGTGACATTCTGCATAGCCCTGGATCTTTTCTGCTTCTACCGGTCATGCACGTGCCCCTTAGTTAATTTTCGATGACCTATCAAATTCTCGGGAGTCTAGAGTACTTCTAGAGGTGCCGTAGATGTTGTGCAGCAAGCAAGCTTTTTACCTCCAAGTTGTTGGCATTGAAGCAATCTGGATTATTTCTCTTGGCTGTGCCCGGTATCTGGGCAGCTGCCTGCAAAACAGCATCACGGAGAAATATCCTTTTATTGTATAGGTTGGGGATTGTGGCCCAGTGGGAGCAACAGGTTCAACTATTGTCAGTTTATCTCTAAAGCTTCTAAATCTACACTCTCTTTCAGCTTCACAATACACTGGGGTGTTTTGACTTTACAAAACGTGTCTCCTTCTATGGTACTGGCTGTGGGGGGAGTGGATGGTTGTTGTGGGGGATGCGTAGGGATCGTGGGGAAGCTGTGGTGGGAAGAAAGGTTAAAGAGCACAGTGGGTGTGTTTATCTGACCACAACCTCATCACCTATCTCTCTCTCACACACCTCCTCCCTGTAAAACTGGACTTTTCTCCCTTCAGAGACCTCCGATCTTTTGACCCCATCCAATTTTCTCAACCTCATTTAGCCTCCATACCCAAACTGCCTTCCCTTGATGGCCAAATTGATGCATTCAACACCACCCTTTCTACTGAACCCAACTCACTTGCTCCTCTATCCCTTCATCTGCCCTTTCCTCTCCATCCAGACGTTAATCTAAACATTTGTCCTATCCCACCTTGATTACTGTATAAGCCTCTTTGCTGACCTCCCAGTCTCCTGTCTCTTCCCACCCCGGGCTATACTTAACTCTGCTGCCTGGATCATTTTTCTACAAAAATGTTCTGGACATATCACCCTGCTCTTCAGAAAACTCCAGTGTTGCTCATCTGCCTCCACATCAGACAGAAAACTCCTCACTCCTCATTGGCTTTAAAATACTCCAACACCTTACACCTTCCTACCTCACCTCACTTCTTTCCTTCCTTTTACAACGCAGCCCGCATACTTCGCCTCACTAGCACTAACCTTCTCTGTGTCTCGATCTTCCCGTGTCGCCGCCGACCCCTAGCCCACGGCCTGCCTCTGGCTTGGATCGCCCTCCCCGCTCAAATCCGACATACAATTAGTCTCCCCCGGTTCAAAGCCTTATTGAAGACCCATCTCCTCTTCTAGACTGAGCCCCACTTTTCCTCATCTCCCACTCCCTTCTGCATCACCCCCTTGCTCTCTTTGCTCTTCCCCACCCCCGTCTCAGTCACACAGCACTTATGTACATATCTGTAATTTTATTTATCTGTTTAAATGCCTGTCTCCCCCACTCTAGACTGTAAGCTCGTTGTGGGCAAGGAATGTGGCTGTTTTATTGTTGTGTTGTACTTTCCCAAGTGCTTAGTATAGTGCTCTGCACACAGTAAGTGCTCAATAAATCCAATTGAAAGAATGAACATCTAACAAAAACTCCTCACCATTGGCTTTAAAACAATCACCTTGACCCCTCCTATGTCACTGTGCTACTCTCCTAATACAATCCAGCCCACACACTTCGCTCCTTTAACACTAACCTTCTCACTGTACCTCCATCTTGTCTATCGTCTCCCACATCCTGCTTCTGGCCTGGAATGCCCTCCTTCATCATACCCGACAGTTACTCTCCCGCTCCCCTTCAAAGCCTTATTGAAGGCACATCTCCTCCAAGAGGCCTTCCCTAACTAAACCCTCCTTTCCTCTTTCCAACTCCCTTTTGCAACACCCTGACTTGTTCCTTTTAGTCATTACCCTTCCCATTAGGCTGAGAAGCAGCATGGCCTAGTGGCTAGAGCCCGGGTCTGGGAGTCAGAAGGTCATGGGTTCTAATGCCGGCTCCGCCACTTGTTTGCTGTGTGACCTTAGGCAAGTCACTTCACTTCTCACTTCCAGTGATTAGTACAGTGCCTGGCACATAGCAAGTGCTTAACAAACATCATCATTATTATTATTATTATTCTTTGGGCCTCAGTAACCTCATCTGGAAAATAGGGATTGGGACTGTGAGCCCCATGTGGGACAGGAACTGTGTGCAGCCCAATTTGCTTGTATCCACCCCAGCGCTTAGTACAGTGTATGGCACATAGTAAACAATAAATACCACAATTATTATTATTACCCCCTCAGCCCCACAGTATTTATATACATATCTGTAATTCATTCATTTATATTGTCTGCTCCTCTAGACTATAAGCTCATTGTGGTTGCTGTGTTTATTGTTGTACTCTCCCAAGTGCTTAATACAGTGCTTAGCACACAATAACTGCTCAATAAATACAATTAAATGAATAAAATGAACGAGTGGAGCAGGAGAAACCGGAGGCGGGATGAGAGGGAGTTCCCTGATTGCCCGGTGGGGTCACCAGGGAGAGTTGACCCGTCCATTTGATTTCTGATGAAGTGAAGCTTGGCCATTCTGTTATGGAGCCTCCCTGTCTCAATGTAAAAACAATCACGTAACTATAGTACTCATTTGGAAGTGAATGTACAATTCATGATAATTTTGGTAAAAATGGAGCATCCAACTTCAGTTCAGGAGCCGGTGCCATTCTCAGGAGAAAATCGTTTCCCACCTGCAACGTTCCCAACTTAGGATGAAGGGTCCAATTTTGTCAGAAGACCAAGAACTTCCTGTGTACCCATCTCTAGATTATTGTACTTATCTATAAATTATTAAATGTCTCTTTCCCTCTCTAGGGAAAGAGGCTTATTGTGGGCAAGGAGACTGTCTACGAATTCTATTGTATTGTCCTCTCCCAAGTGGCACAGTGCTCGGCACACAGTAAGCACTCAAATACCACTCAAATGCCATTAATTGTTTTTATGTGATTTCTTGTTCCATGTCTTTTTGTCTTATCAATGTATCTAGTCTTCCTCCTGCTTCTACTGTATTGTGCACTTTGCCTGCCAGTCTTCCCCTTTAGCTTGTGAAGTCTTCAAGTGCAGTTGCCATTTTTTTATTTGTTCTCTCCCAAGCACGTAGTAGAGTGCTCTGCACACAGTAGACATTCAGTGGATTTTTGTAAAAACATTTTTTTTTTCTGGCCAAAATGGTAATGGAATAGTTGAGGCCTGTGATGGACCTTCCCTGTGCGTAGTGGGATATTTGTTGAGATACTCTCCCAAGTGCTTAGTACAGTACTCTGCACAGAGTAGGCACTCAGTACTTCATTCAGTAGTATTTATTGAGCCCTTACTATGTGCAGAGCACTGTACTAAGTGCTTGGAATGTACAATTTGGCAACAGATAGAGACAGTCCCTACCCAGTGACGGGCTCACAGTCTAATCGGGGGAGAAAGACAAAAACAATAGTAATAAATAGATTCAAGGGGATGTACATCTCATTAACAAAATAAATAGGGAAATAAAAATATATACAATTGAGCGGATGAGCACAGTGCTGAGGGGAGGGGAAGGGAGAGGGGGAGGAGCAGAGGGAAGGGAGGGAAAGGGGACTTAGCTGAGCGGAAGTGAGGGGGAGTAGAGGAGCAGCAGAGGAGCAGAGGGAAAAGGGGAAGCTCAGTCTGGGAAGGCCTCTTGGAGGAGGTGAGCTCTAAGTAGGGCTTTGAAGAGGGGAAGAGAATTAATTTGGTGGAGGTGAGGAGGGAGGGCATTCCAGGACAGTGGGAGAAGATGGGCCAGGGGTCGACGGGATAGGCGAGAACGGGGGACAGTGAGGAGGTGGGAGGCAGAGGAGCAGAGCGTGTGGGGTGGGGAGTAGAAAGAGAGGAGGGAGGAGAGGTAGGAGGGGGCAAGGTGATGGAGAACCTTGAAGCCTAGAGTGAGAAGGTTTTTTTTCGTGCGGAGGTTGATAGGCAACCACTGGAGGTTTTGAAGAAGGGGAGTGACAGGCCCAGATCGTTTCTGCAGGAAGATGAGCCAGGCAGTGGAATGAGGAATAGACTGGAGCGGGGAGAGAGAGGAGGAAGGGAGATCAGAGAGAAGGCTGACACAATAATCCAGCCGGGATATTATGAGAGCCTGTACCAGTAAAATAGCTATTTGGGTGGAAAGGAAAGGGCGGGTCTTGGCGATATTATAAAAGGTGAGACTGGCAGGTCTTGGTGACGGATCGGATGTGTGGGGTGAATGAGAGAACCAAGTCAAGGATGACACTAAAGTTGCGGGCTTGAGAGACGGGAAGGATGGTCGTACCATCCACAGTGATAGGGAAGTCAGGAAGAGGATTGGGAAGATGAGGAGCTCAGTTTTGGACATGTTGAGTTTTAGGTGGCGGGCAGACATCCAGGTAGAGACATCCTGGAGACAGGAGGAGATACGAGCCTGAAGGGGGGAGGATGGGGCGGAGATGTAGATTTGTGTGTCATCTGCATAGAGATGATAGTTGAAGCCGTGAGAGCGAATGAGTTCACTGAGTGAGTGTAGATGGAGAACAGAAGAGGGCCAAGAACTGACCCTTGAGGAACTCCTACAGTTAGAGGATGGGAGGGGGAGGAGGAGCCTGCGAAGGAGACCGAGAATGAATGGCCAGAAAGATAAGAGGAGAACCGGGAGAGGACAGAGTCCGTGAAGCCAAGGTGAGATAAGGTGTGGAGGAGAAGGGGATGGTCGACAGTGTCAAAGGAAGCTGAGAGGTCAAGGAGGATTAGGATAGAGTAGGAGCCATTGGATTTGGCAACAAGGAGGTCACGGGTCACGGGTGACCTTTGAGAGAGCAGTCTCGGTAGATTGGAGGGGACGGATGCCAGATCGGAGGGGATCAGGGAGAGAATGGGAGTTAAGGAATTCTAGGCAGTGAGTGTAGACGACTCGCTCGTTCCAGGATCTTGGAAAGGAAGGGTAGTAGGGAGAAAAGGCGATAACTGGAAGGGGAAGTGGGGTCGAGAGAGGGTTTTTTTAGGATGGGGGAGACATGGGCATGTTTGAAGGCAGAGGGGAAGAAGCCATTGGAGAGTGAATGGTTAAATATAGAAGTTAAGGTGGGGAGGAGGGAAGGGGCGATGGTTTTTTATAAGGTGAACGGGAATGGGGTCCGAAGCACAGGTGGAGGGGGTGGCACTTGCGAGGAGGGAGGAGATCTCCTCTGAGGATACTGCAGGGAAAGATGGGAAAATAGGGGAGGCGGTAGGAGGGAGGCAGAAGGAGGAGGGGTGACTTTGGGGAACTCGGACCTGATTGTGTTAATTTTTGATCGATGAGAATGATGAGGACATGGACTGTCACCTTTCGTGAGATGTAGGGTTGAATTGTTTTTTTGGTGTGTTTCACCCTTTTCTGTGTGCCAGCTGACAGATCATGTTGTATTTCAAATGATATGCCTCTGATTCTAAGGGAGACTCTTCCAGTTCTACAGGCTATAAGCATCATCAAGTGTCTTTGAGATTGGGTCAGGGACTGTTATGCTCTAGGGATGGACACATGCAGAAGAGATGGAGATGATTATGAATTGACTCCCACAGTCCGTCCGGTGCAATGGACTGGCAGTAAGTCTGCAGAAAAGTGAATTCATGCACCAGCCCATATTTGGGAAACTTTACAAAGAACCGCTTTTTACATCAGCAAAACAAAACTGTAGAGCTGAACCGATTTCTGCTATCTGCACGGTCACTATCCAGCAATGTATAGCTAGACAAAAGGGCAGAACACAGAAGGAAAAGGGCAGCAAGACCTTTGGACTTTTGCAAGATAGTACAGAGATGGTGAGAAGCACATTGCCCTAATGGAAGGAACACGGACCTAGGAGTCAATAGGATCCGGCTTCTAATACTGGCTATGCCACTTATCTGATGTGTGACCTTGGGCAAGTCACTTAACTTCTCTGTGCCTGTTACCTGTAAAATGGGGATTAAGACAGTGAGCTCCATATGGGGTGGGGACTGTGTCCAACCAGAGTGTGAGCCCTATGTGGGACAGGGACTGTATCCAACCTGATCATCTTGTATCTACCCCACTGGTTAGAACAGTGCTTGGCACATAGTAAGTTCTTAAGTGCCATAATTATTATTAGTATTTACTCCAGTACTTAATACACTGCCTAGCACATAGTGTTTAACAAATACCATTTTAAAAACGAAAAGGGTGAGACATCCAACCTCTTACCAGGTTGAAGGTCCGTAAGTCTGTCGGCCTTCTGCCTTGCTGTGAAACCTACTACAGAAGACCTCAGAAAGTTTCCAGAGCAGTTTCACCCTTATCACTTGCAAGCTATACTTATCATCAGCTGGCAGGGGGGTGTTACCAGCTTCTGGGATTTGGAACCCAGTCCCCTCACAAAGCAATGCTCACAGTATCTCAGCTCTGCCGGGTGGTTTGGGTGAGGACAAGATGCCTGAGCAGCTACCATCTAGGGAAGTGAAAAGAGGAGCTCAGACATGCCAGGACAGTGCAGGTAACTTAAAAGACGTGGTGAAGCCCAGCCATTGGCAATGGGACATCACAGAGGGTGCTGGGAGGCAGGGCACCCGGCCCAGTGGGAATCAGGAGAGAAGTTCATCTCCCCCTTTAGACTGGAAGCTTACTGTGGTTCTATTAGCTCCGCTATGTTGTACTTTCCCAATTGGTTAGTACACTGCTATGCACACAGAAAATGCTCAATAAATTGATTGATTGATCTCCTGGAGCAACAACTGCAGGATGCTGAGAGGCAACCTCAGAAACCAAGACAGGCATGGTATGGGAAATCCCATTAGCCCAGGAAGGAGCTGATCCACCTGGCAAAAAGGCAAGAGGAAGCTTGGGTCTTGCCTGGGTGTTCTGAGCCGTGCCTCACAGTAGAATCATCTTTGCTGATGGGCAGCTATCTATTAGCTGACTGCACTTAACAAAATCTTAACAGGCTCAACTGGGTATCTTTTTAGAGACTAGATAAGTAGAATGTGTCTGTAACTGGAAAAAGCAACAGCAAGAAGTGTGGATCACCACTGACGCGTAGGTGACAGAACTCGTGGTAGAAAAAGTAGGTGCCGGGCCAGAGGAATAGCCATGTGCAAAACAGCGATGGTGGCCCTGGGCCACAGACCATTTAGTTCACGGTGTAACCTGGCTAGTTGTGAACGGAAGAGAGTGCCGGGCAGAAGCGTTGGCTTAGGTGTCCAGTGAAAGAAGTAAGCCTGTGAGTAGGAAGGGGGAATGTACAGCGAAGCATTCCTTAGGTTCCGTAGAGGTCTGTTGCCTTTGCTGTTTGGTTCACGTGGAGTTGGTTTTCCATCCCCCAGTGTTCTCTTAGCTTAAAAGAGGGAAGAAAATATTAGCTTAAACTTTCAAGCCTCCCCCAGCCCAGAAAAATAAACCCTTGAATAAATCTTAGCTAGTGAAGCCACAGCAAGGTGTGGGCCGACTGTTGAATTCTAATACGTCTGAGGAGCTCTTTGCATTCCGGTGAGGACAGATCAGTGTTTGCCAAACTGGGACAACCTAGCTGTGGATTCTTCCTACTGCCGGGGTACCCTCAGCACCAACAGGGTAGCCGTCTTTTTAAAAAAGTGGGGTAGAGGTGAACGATTGCATAAAATGGTTACCTTGGGTATATAATCGAGGCCACAAAGTCCACCAGGCAAATTCCCCCTCCCCACCCCCTCTCCAGGGTCAGACCCGTCCTGGAATGGGGACCTGCAGGAATCAGAGATAGCTGCAGCCTTACAGCCTCTATAGGGAAGCAGCGTGGCCTAGGGGAACTTGGAGGACCTGGGTCTAAGCCTGGCTCCGCCACATAACTTGCTGTGTGACCCTGGGCGAGTCTCTGTGCCTCAGTCCCTCATCTGCAAAATGGCGATTCAATGTCTGGTCTCCCTCGTACTTGGACTGTGAGCCCCATGTGGGATTTGATTATCTTATCCCTACCCTGGTGCTTAATATGGTGCTTGGCACATACGTAGTAAGTGCTTTAACGAACACTATTCTTATAGTTATTGTTATCACAACAGTTGTTAGGACCAGGAGAGGGTTGTGGCTGTTAAGTAGGAACAGGCAGCCCAGCTGGAGTAGTGAACCACCTGACAACTATTCCTTTAGCATAACTAGGCAATAAGTTTAAATGCTCTTGTTACTGCTGTTAAATTTTTATTTTTTTTTGGTTTTGCTTTGCCATGTTCTTTCCTTGTGTGTCTTGTCAATCCCCTCTCTCCACACTCTCACTCTCTAGACCAGGAACCCCTCTGGGCCAGGGATCAGGTTATTCTGGTACCGATAAGCTTGCTGTTGGCAGGGAGTATATGTTATATTTTCTATTGTGCTCTCCCAAGAGCTTAGTACATTGCTCTGCTCACATTAAGCACTCAATAAATGCAACTGATTGATTTTACTAGGGCTCAGTGTACAGCTTTACGCAAGAAACTCTCAAGAAGGACAGTACATAGTAATGCCATGCTCCTTGGAAGCAGGGACTGTCTCGTCTCGTCTGGTCCCAAGTGCCTAGTCGTTTGCATTCTGCAGGCCCTCAAAAAATGCTAACCGTTACTTTTCCATCTTGACCTCCAACCTCTCACTCCCCTCCCCCCAATTTGAGTAGCCAAAGTTGTTCCAAAAAAAAAAAAACCTCATCCAGGAGGAATTTCCTGATCAATCCTTCCCCCTCTCCCCTCCCCCATCCAACGTTCTGATCATGTCATCACCTCATCATTCTTGTGGATTTAATCTGTTGGTTTGTGCACGTCTGTCTGTGGACACAAATAGCAATCTTTTTCTTTTTAGTTTCACCAACTTGTCTGTGTTAAAACACATTTTCTTTGTTAAAATCCATGCTCCTTTAGTGCAGGGAACGTATCTTATACTTCTGTATGTTCCCCAAGTAAAGTGCTCCACAATCAATACGTTTTTGTTGATGGTGGTGGTTGGTTGGCTAGACCGTATTTATCTGTAGATCTTATGCCGTTGAGTTGTCTCCAACCCATAGTGATGCCATGGGCACCTCTCCCAGAACGCCCCACCTCCATCTGCAGTCGTTCTGGTAGTGGATCCATAGAGTCTTCTTGGTAAAAATACAGAAGCGGTTTACCATCGCTTCCTTCCACGCAATAAACTTTAGTCTTCACCCTCGACTCTCTCCTGTGCTACTGCTGCCCAGCACAGTTGAGTTTTACTTGAAGCAGATTGCCTTCAACTTGCTAGCCACTGGCCAAGCTAGGAATGGAATGGGTAGGCCTCTGCTTGACTCTCCCTCCCGGACTCGAGACTGGTAGAGAAATGGAAACTCTCCAGGTGTGACCCTCTAAGAGGGGCAGAACATATTTATAATGCCTTAAAATCTGAGCGGTTTGGTTCTGGTAACGGTAGCATGGAATGTAGTTATTTTGGGGGTCGAAGCAACTTTGGTCCCCATTTCAGAGATGGAGAGAGGATAATAAATAAAAATATGATCCCAAGTTGTTAACAAATATTGTAATTATTATTATTTTTATTACAATTACTCCCCCATATCTATTTTTCTGTGCAGTGAGTGCTAGGCTACTACTTTGTTGTGATTTTTTTTCCCCACATATTCTTCCTGTCTCGCAATATAATAACCTTGTGATGTTCATCTCAACTACTTGTCATAATCTTGGAAATGTCTTAGAAATAAATAGCATTTTGGCAAGCTGTATTCCAGTCTCATGTAGCACTTCTGAACATAATGACTTGCTTATCCTACTATTGAAGAACTAACTTATATACTTGTCCATTTCTCCTTCCTCCTATCTGTGAATTATTTCTCCCTCACTAGATTGTATATAAACTCCTTTTCAGCAGGGAATCATGTTTTTATTCTTAAGCTCCCTCTCGCATTTAGTAGTGTTCTGCATACTTGTGCTTAATGAATTCTTTTGATTGAGGGCTTTGAATGGTGCTTGGAACATAGTAAGTGCGTAATAAATATCATTTATTATGATTTCTTCAAGAAAAGCAGGAATGGGAAGAATTCCAGTGGATTTTCTTTTTTTTTGGAAACTTGTTTGTTTCCTTTTTTTGCCGGGTAACCATCTGAAAATGAATGTATTTTTTTCCTGAACAGTGTCCTGCGTCTGTTTTGCCGCCACATGGTATTTCCCCCTCACAAAATTACTCAAGTATGTATTAAGTTGATGTTTTCTGTGGGGCTGTCGAAGACTTTAAGCTTCCCCTGCATCTAAAACCGAGGCAAAGCTAGCAGTTTCCACCGATGGTGACTGCTTCTCGCTCCGAGCTAGCTGCCGATGCATAGAGCACTCCCCCAACTGGTAGGGGAGAGGGAGAGAGAGTATTAGTTCACTCCGCAGCTAAGTCAGAGTCAGGAAGAAGCCACTGCAAGTAGAGGCAGTTCTTTTACATTTTGAACTTTGTACCTTTGACCTCTTCTCTGTTGTTTCCCCGTGTGGCCTTCCCAGCTCTGCCTTTGCGCTGGTATCTGTTCCCTTTAAGCCCTTGGTGATCATCCTACCCTCAGCCCCATGGCGCTTGTATGTAGATTCCTGGGCAGGGAACGTGTCTGCCAACTCTGAACTCTCCCAAGAGCTTAGTACAGTGCTCTTCACATAGTAAGCTCTCCATCGGTTGGAGTAAGATAAGGCAGCGGGGCCACGTCTTTACTGCCGCTTGACTGTTCGGTTTGCCACTATCAATCATTGGCAGAGCTCTGTACTGAGTGCTTGGGATGTTACAATCAGGCAAAGGTAAAAATGTCTATAGCATTGCACACGAGAACAACTGTTTCAAGTTTAGTAGCACATGCGATTAGCTGTTGGGTGAAAACCACATTATTCGAGGTATGTCATAACCGTCTTTGTGGGTAAGAATTGCAAAGAAGAAGTACTCTGTGAGCCTTCTCATTAGCATACTACGTCATCATGATGGTATTTGTTTAGCACCTACTCTGTGCCAGGCGCTGTACTAAACGCTGGGATGGATGCAAATAAGTTAAATTGAACACAAGTTCTGTCCCACATGGGGCTCATGGTTTCAATCCCCGTTTTACCGATGAGGGAACTGAAGTCCAGAGAAGTGAAGTGATTTGCCCAAGGTCACACAGCAGACAAGTGGTTGAGCCGGGATTAGAACCCATGACCTTCTGACTCCCAGGCCCGTGCTCTATCTGCTACACCATGCTGCTTCTATTATCAAGAGCCCCTCTAGCCCCGATATATGCCCATCCTTGGTGGGGAAGACTTTGACTTCTCCCCCGGGACAATAAATCATTCAACATTTAGTGCCTTTATCTGGGGAACTCAGGAACAACTCTACTCCTAAGAGAGCTTCATGGTCAAATTAGTAGTAGATAATTCTTTTGGCCTTCCCTGGGACTGATGGCCACATTTTTGACTTTGGCTTCACGCAAGTGACTCTTCCCGTAGCGGAATGCCCTCGATTTAAACTAATAAGCTTGAGTAGGATTTTTAGGTGACTAATTCGGGGGGACCTGTTCGAGGCATAAGCGCCCGTTGTGTAGTCAAGAGGTTTTGACTTGCCAATTATTTTCAAGAAGAGATGTATTAAGCTCTTCTTTCTGTACAAATCCATCTTGAGGTTTGCCTTATTCTTTGTTTCGGCATTCAAGCACAAATAAAACTTGACTCTTTTTGCAGCATGGTCCACATAGGCAATCTTTGAGCAACATGTGAAACTCACATCTGGGCCTGAACCTAGGGGAGGTACTTTGCTTTTGAATAAGAGAACAGTCCAGAGGTCTGTGGTCTCGAGGAGGCTGGGTCTCACCTTAGTGTGATTTCTCATTTCCTCATGGTCTGAGGCAGGAGGGATCCGTTTGGATGGAACAAAGGCGTAAGGGTGATTGTAAGAAGAGGAAAAGCCTGCTGCCTTTCACTCTCAAAGGAGGTTCTAGAAACAGGGGTCTGAATGCCACCTTTCTCCTCCACCCTGGGAGGGCCCCAACCTGAAACAGCAAGCTGCTCTCCTTCAAAGTACTAACTGAGCAAAGCGTGATCTGAGCAGCAAAGTCTTTCAAGCCACATGTTTAGTGTCCTCTGTCTTTGGGGCACACAGGCGATTGAACCGAATAACGCTGAAGCTATGGAACTGTTCACAGAGCTCAGGCAGAGTGATTGCAGGCTGGCACACAGACTGACTACCAAAGCAACTGCACATGCGCCCCGCAGCAGTAGTCAGTACTCTTCATTTCCCCCTTTTTTCCTTGTCGCTTTTGAAGTATTTGAGGGGAGCCCCCATTTAGGCTTGGCTGGCCCACCTGAAACTGGGTAGGCTCGTTAATCATTCTCATGGGATTGCCAGTTATCTGGATCTAGCATTGCTTTTGTGCTTTCATCTCTTTTGTAACCCCACTGAGAAGCAGTAAGGCCTAATGGTTAGAGCACGGGCCTGGGAGTCAGAAGGACCTTGCATTCATACATTCAATCATATTTATTCAATCATTCAATAGTATTTATTGAGCGCTTACTATGTGCAGAGCACTGTACTAAGCACTTGGAATGTACAATTTGGTAACAGATAGAGACAGTGCCTGCCCATTGATGGGCTTACAGTCTAATCGGGGGAGAATTGAGTAATTGAGTGCTTGCTGTGTGCAGAGCAGTGTACTAAGTGCTTGGAAGAGTACAATATAATGATAAACAGACACATTCCCTGCCCACAATGAGCATCCAGTCTAAAGGTGGGAGACAGACATCAATATAAATAATTAGAGATATGTACATAAGTTCTGTGGGGCTGGGAGGGGGCAAGAACAAAGAGAGCAAGTCTGGATGACACAGAAGGGAGTGGGAGAAGAGAAAAGGGGGCCTTTAATCCCCATAAGTGTGGCTCAGTGGAAAGAGCCCAGGCTTGGGAGTCAGAGGTCATGGGTTCTAATCCCGGCTCTGCAACTTGTCATCTGTGTGACTTTGGGCTAGTCAGTGTATTTCTCTGTGCCTCAGTGATCTCATCTGTAAAATGGGGATTAAGACTGTGAGCCCCATGTGGGACAACCTCATTACCTTGTATACCCCTCAGTGCTTAGAACAGTGCTTGGCACATAGTAAATGCTTAATAAATGCCATTATTATTATTATTATTATTAATAAGGCTTTGAAGCAGGGGAGAGTAATTGTTGGATTTGAGGGGGTGTGGGGGCATTCCAGGCCAGAGGCAGGACCTGGACTAGGAGTCCGTGGAGAGATAGGCAAGATCAAGGGTTCTGATCTTGGCTCCATCACTTGTCTGCTGAGTGATCTTGGGCAAATTAGTTCACTCCTATGGGCCTCAGCTCCCTCATCTGTAAAATGGTGATTTAGACTGTGAGCTCCATGTGGGACATGGACTGCGTCCAGCCTGATTAGCTTGTATTTACTCCAGCGCTTAGACGATGCCTGGCACACAGTGAACGCTTAACAGATACCATTTAAAAAAATGCTCAGTTCTATCAGCATACGTGCTATCATTACCTATTTTGGATAGACTACAACAGCAGAATTAGACGTGGTTGTCCAGAACAGCACAGCATTAGAGGAAGAAACAGTTCCATGCCTGATTTAGTGCCGTACAAAGGATTAGCTCTAAGGTATGAGTTTTCTTGACCACAGGATACTGTAAGAACCCAGCCCCCACTTCAGAAAGAAACTGGTTATGCCCTATCTAAAGCGAATTGTTTTTAAGCATTATTTAGTTATGGGTGGTAATCAAAACGTTGCATCCCTTTCTCCTACTATAAAATTGCAATAGCTTTATATATCTCCGCCCACAGTATGCACTCAAATACTTTAGATTAATTGATTTGATTTGATTGTGTCTACTGTATTGTCACATACTCTCCCAAGTGCTCAGTACAGTGCTCTGTACCCAGAAAGCGCTCACTAAATCCCACAGATTGTTAGGAAAAGGGGATGGGATATAACACTTGATTCACACTTCCTCAGAGCTAAGCAGATGTAGTTTCAGGAGGAAATCGGCAGCAGCTGAGCAGTCTCCCAGTGAGAACTAAGGGTCTACCTCAGTGTAAGCCTGAAAACCTGTGCAGCGGGATAGAGCATCCGTTCCACTGGGTCATCCCTGCGGGAGTATGGGACCCAGCAAATGATAAGGGAGGAGGAGACCCCTGCCCCTTTTGCAGAGTAGCATGGCCTAGTGGAAAGAGCATGAACCTGGGAGTCAGAGGACCAGCATTCTAGTCCCAGCTCTGCCACATGCTGCTGTGTGACCTTGGGCAAGACTGTGCCTCAATTTCCTCCTCTGGGAAATGGGAATTCAATAACCTGTTCTCCCTCCCACTTAGACTGAGCCCCATGTAGGACAGGCACTGTATCTAACCCGATTAACTTGTATCTACCCCGGTGCTCAGACGAGTGCCTGACACACAGTAAGCGCTTAAAGAATACCATCGTGATACTAAAGATGACATGTTTATGGCCAAGGTGATGGTAGCATTGGGCCAGTGAAGTATGGTAATGCCGTGACTCGGCTGGGGGTTGCCTTGGTCGGGGCTGTGGTCTTCACTAATGAAAAGATTCCCAGTAGGCCTGGCCACCTCGTGGAACTCCCAAAGTGATTCTCTAAGAGGAAGTCTTCCCTATTGAGTCATTCTTTTACCCGCAGAAACAGGATTAGAATTGGAGCCATGGTCTTTCCGCTGTTCCAAAACCTAATAAGAGGTTTTCCATATCTCAGCCTAAACATTCCCTAATTTACCGGAAAGAGTATTCAGAGTCAATTTCTAGGAAGGTAGGCCTTTGTTTTCGTTCAGCTAATCACTGTAGTTTTTTTTTTTTTTTTTAATTGGACCTCCTGCCTGGATTATTACAGTAAAAAGGCTGGGGGCCTTTACCTGATTTATTCTCGAGATTGTAACATAGTTTTAATTTCATTACCCAATTTACCCCAGTTCCCCTCCCCAGTTTAGTATTTTCTAGTGAAATGACGTTTTCCTCATGGCATTACATTGCAGACTTTGTTATTACAGACCCTTACCTCAAGAGTGCTTCCCGGTTCAAAATGTTCTGATTTTCCAGTGTGGTCCCGGAGCGTGCTGCTGTAATGTGCCTGAACCAATCTGAATCCAGGCCTGACCTGATCTGACTTCAGGGGAAGGGGAGGATGTTGAGAATCTATCATGCCCAATGCCACAGCGTTTATACCATTCCTGCAGATCGTTGGGATTACCTATAATCCAGGGTACATAAATGGGCACCCAGATGTGGGTGGAGCAAGTCACCATGGCACCTTGGCCGTGGGCCTTGCTGAGGGCCAGTTTTCTTTTGGCCCACTGGGGTCCAAAATAGCTGGGAAAGGTGAAAGTCACGCCGAGAAAGGTGAAAATCACTCTGCCTCAGCCACCGTTTTTTTGGCCCAGCTGGGTCTGGGCCATCGCAGGCTGCTACAGCCTAGAGCCAAAGCAGAGCAAAATAATAGCCAACATCACAGCAGGGGCAAGGGCCAGAGAAAGGAGAGTGAGAAAAAAAATTGGGGAGCAGAGACAGGGCTTCAAATCCAAAAAGAAAAGCCAGAGGACCCAAACCAGAAAGGAGATTATGGCTGAGACTGTGTGATTTCTGGTTCTCTTTTCTGATAAAGTTAAGTATACAGATGGTGAAGCAGCGTGGCTCAGTGGAAAGAGCACGGGCTTTGGAGTCAGGGCTCATGAGTTCGAATCCCAGCTCTGCCACTTGTCGGCTGTGTGACTGTGGGCAAGTCACTTAACTTCTCCGTGCCTCAGTTCCCTCATCTGTAAAATGGGGATTAAGACTGTGAGCCCCACGTGGGACAACCTGATTCCCCTATGTCTACCCCAGCGCTTAGAACAGTGCTTGGCACATAGTAAGCGCTTAACAAATACCAACATTATTATTATTATTATTATGGTGGCGGGCTTTATAGTTCACATTATTCATGAGGCTAAGGGAGAGGCTTCAGCTTTCATCCAGCCTGGACTCTGAATTAATTAACCACCTCTATGGCCTACAATGTTTATTGAGTGTCTACTGGTACAAGTACCTGAGCAACCAACAAAAGATGGAAGGGACTAGATTCATGGCCCCGAAAGGCTGTCAGTGAAATGGGGGAGGTTAAACAGACACAGATTGCTCAATGGACACTAGGTAAAAGCGAGAGGCTAGATACCAAAATGGGTGAATAAACTAACAAATGACCCTGTAGGTGAGTGGTAGGATGGAATGCCCTGAAAGGTCAAGGAGGTGCTGGAGGTGACTCTACGTACCCACACTATGAGCCAATGGGAAGCACCACTTTTTTTTGTTTTTTTAGTGGTATTTGTTTAGGTGATTACTGTGTGCTAAGCTCTAGGCACTAGGGTAGATTCAAACTAATCAGGTTACACACAGTCCTTGTCCCATGAGAGGTTCACAGTCTTCATCCCCATTTTATAGGTGAGGTAACTGAGGCACAGAGAAGTGAAGTGACTTGCCCGAGATCACCCAGCAGACTTGTGGCAGAGCCAGGATTAGAACCTAGGTCCTCTGACTTCCAGGCCCCTGCTTTTTTTTCCATTAGACCACACTACTTCCTTTCTGAGAGATTTTTAGTGGGTTTGCTGAGCATCTAACCCCAACTCCGAACAATCAATGGTCTGTTTTGAGTGCCTATATGCAGAGTCCTGTACCATTTGGGAAAGTGCAGCTAAGAAGGAGATGGGGTCTCTCTGCTCAAAGGAGCCTACAAGGTGACTCATTTCCTGGTGTCTTCAGGAAGGTATCTGGCCACAAACAGGTAAAGTCACTTCCTGAAAAGCAACCATTTGTCTTACCCTAAGTGAGGCAATCAGTTGGTAGTATTTATTCATCCAGTTATATTTATTGAGTGCTTTCTGTGTGCAAAGTATTGCACTTAATGGTTGGGAGAGTATACTATAACACTAAGCAGACACATCCCCTGCCCACAACGAGCGCTTGGGAGAGTATACTCCAGTTGGTAGACATGATCCCTGCCCATCGCTTTATCCCCTGGACTCAGTTTGCTAAAAGCCTTGTTTTTCACTATGGTGCACTGGCTGTGCAGAGTGACCATTGATTCTTAGGGAAGAGCACGGCCCTAAGGATCAGTAAATATGGCTTTCAGTCTCCAGGATGGAAACCAAGAACCATACAGAGTGTTCTATAAGGTGGACAGGCTTGGGAGGAGTCCTTAAAAAAGGCTTACCAGTGTGGCCGGTGAAGGCCGTAGAAATGGTCAAGGGAACTGCCTGATTCCGAAATGGCTCCGTGATACTATGTCATGGCCACTTGGGTTTAAGTAAGTCCTGCATAGGAAAAGGCTCATTGGGCACGTCAGAATGAGCGAGAACATGACTGGGCGGGATGGCAGAGGGCAGGGGGCTCTGTAAAAACCACTATCACTAGAATCAATCCCCCGCGCACACTTCGTGGGCCCGATGTCTGGTGAGGCTCGGCTGGGATTTTTTGACGGGAGAATCCATCATCATCCATCGTCATGCAGTAGTTAAGGCCTTTGTTGATGGGCTGTGAGGAGGTAATCTTATCTTTCACCTCTATCTCTGCTCCCAAAGTTAGGGAGTGTGAGGGGGTGGTGCTCTCTGGGTTGGGGCAGGAGACTGTGACACTTAGCGCTCTTCGGTGGGCTGGGTGATGCTGTCGGAAATGGGAGCAACTGCTCTTTGGGTACTCCTGGTGCCAGCGGAGATGGTAGTGGCAGCAGACCATGGTGGGAGATGAGCAGTAAAGTGAAGGCGGAAACATGCAACGATTAGTGGCACCTTGCGTGGCAGTATTTTGCTATTCATTCATTCAGTCAATCGTTTTTATTGAGCGCTTACTGTGTACAGAACATTATACTAAGTCACTGGAAAGTACAGTTTAGCAATAGAGACAATCCCTGCCCACATTGGGCTACAGTCTAGAAGTGGGGAGACGGACATCAAAACAAGTAAACAGGCATCAATATAGATAGAATTAGAGATATATACACATCAAAACAAGAAAATGGGCATCACTATAAATAAATAGAATTATAAATACGTATGTATGTACACAAGTGCTGTGGAGTGGGGTGGGGCGGGGGGGGGTAGAGCAAAGGGAGTGAGTCGAGCCCACGCGGAGGGGAGGGGGTGCTGAGGAAAGGGGGTCTTAGTCTGGGATGGCCTCTTGGAGGAGGTGAGCCTTCAATAGGTCTTTGAAGAGGGGGAAGTGTGATTGGGAGATTTGAGGAGGGAAGGCGTTCCAGGGCAGAGGTAGGATGTGGGCCAGGGCCTGACAGCCGGACAGGCGAGAATGAGGCATAGTGAGAGGTTAGCGGCAGAGGAGCGGATCGTGTGGGCTGGGATGTAGAAGGAGAGAAGGGAGGTGAGGTAGGAAGGGGCAAGGGATGGAGAGCTTTGAAGCCAGTAGTGAGGAGTTTTTGTTTGATATGTAGGTTGATAGGCAACCCCTGGAGATTTTTAAGGAGGCAGGTCATGTCCCCAGAGCATTTCTGTAGAAGGATAATCCAGGCAGCAGAGAGGAGTATGGACTGAAATGGGGAGAGACAGGAGGTTGGGAGGTCAGAAAGGAGTCTGATGCAGTAATCCAGTCGGGATAGGATGAGAGATTGTACCAGCAAGGTAGCAGTTTGGATGGAGAGGAAAGGGTGGATCTTGGCGATGTTGTGAAGGTGAGACTGGCAGGTTTTGGTGATGGATTGGTTATGTGGGGTGAATGAGAGAGCTGTGTCAAAGATGACACCAAGGTTGCGGGCTCGTGAGACGGGAAGGATGGTTGTGCCGTCCACAGTGATGGGAAAGTCAGGGAGAGGACAGGGTTTGGGTGAGAAGATAAGGAGCTCTGTCTTGGATGTTTTGAGTTTTAGATGGCAGGAGGACATCCAAGTAGACATGTCCTGAAAGCAGGAGAAGATGCGAGCTTGAAGGGAGAGAGAGAACAGGGGAGGAGATATAGATTTGGTGTCATCCACATAGAGATGATAGTTGAAGCGATGGGAGAGAATGAGTTCTTCAAGGGAGTGAGTGTAGATGGAGATTAGAAGGGGACCAAAAACTGTCCTTTGAGGAACCCCTACAGTTAGGGGATGGGAGGGGGAGGAGAAGCCCATAAAGGAGACTGAGAATGAATGGCCAGAGAGATAAGAGGAGAACCAGGAGAGGATGGAGTCAGTGAAGCCAAGGTTGGATAATGTGTTGAGGAGAAGGGGATGGTCCACAGTGTCAAAGGCAGCTGAGAGGTCGAGGAGGATTACTAATAAAGTGATGTTGGGGCAGGGAGCGTCAGGGGGTCTGAGTTCCAATAGGCCCTCGTGAGCTGGAGGCCTATAACCCCCTATGTTCATCCGGCCCAGGGTGTTTTCTAAGCAAGATTCCTCTTGAAGTTCGGAGGGCGTGACTTGGGGTGTAGCATTTTAATAGTGAAGATAGTGGCATGAATCTCTGGTGTTGATTATGATCAGTGTGAAAAACCCTTTGCTTTCCAACAGAGAGAGGTATGTGGGTCTGGTGTGTGTTTAGTGTATGTGGGTCTGGTGTGTGTTTAGTGTAAGTCAAGAAGTCCTTATAATTAATGGAAAACTAGAATTCACTGTAGTTTTGCTTGAAATTGTCCTCTTCAGGAGTATTTCCAATTTAGAGTGTAGTTTCACTCTAGTTCTGTGCAACACAGTCAATTCACCTTGCAGCGTTAACTACAAAGGTATCTCCATTTTTCCGTAGCTCCCAATAGAGAGCCCCTGGAGCTACTGTTATAAAGTCAGAACTAATGTGCTGGGAAACTGAAACAGTATGTACATTTAGAAGTGCTTCAAGTGTAATTCCTTCTAACTGGAAACATCTTAAGATGAGGATGGTCTGTTTGTAGGCTCTGCGTGTAGGTCCCGGAAGCAGTGTGGCCTATTGGAAAGAGCACAGGCTGGGGAGTCGGAGGACCTGAGTTCCGATTTTGGCTCCGCCGCTCGCTTGCCGTGGGACCTTGGGCAAGTCTTCTATGTGCCTCAGGTTCCTCAACTGTCGAATGGGGATTCAATCCCTATTTTCCCTCCTACTTAAACCGTGTGCCCCATGTGCATCACAGACTGTGGCTCTGACTTGATCGATCTTTGTCCACCCCACCACTCAGTACAGTGCTGAACACATAGTAAGCACTTAAGAAATACCATTAAATAAAAATGTTAGGGATGTGACAGGCTAACTCCAAGTGATCTTCGTTGCCAAACACTAGGCTAGAGGAATCACTAAACTGAGCTAGTATTCCATGGCGTTCAGAACACTCATCTGAACACCTTCGGTGGCCTCCTTCTGTTCCAGAGAAGACCTTTCTGGGTAAGAGCTGCTCAATGGATTTTTTTTCTTTTTTCCTTTTCTAAGTTTATTTTAAAAGATCAAAGAAGGTTGAAAATGGTGGACCTAGCCCTAGCTTTTTCTCACCCTCCTCCTTACCTCACTCTCCCTCCCCGCTCTTCTCACCACACCCTTCCCCACTTAGAATAGTTGCGAAGCTCTTAGGAAAATGTGAAGTATATCTTTGGCTGTCGAAAGTCCATGCCTGCCTTCCCAGGGTGCATGCTTTGGGATCGAGTAGACTTTCTAGTGTGATGGCCAAATTCCAAGTCAGGACTATGTAACTGAAATTACAGAGGAGTAACAGAGTAGAAATTACAGTGGTAAGCAGAGTACAACTAACATCCTGTTGTGATTTATTGTTTGGGGTTTTGCTCTTTAATATTTCCCATGTTTTGCGACAGAGGAAGTTGTGTTTAGGGGATTAATCCTTTCTTTCATCAATCAGGAGGTCAAAAGTCAAGGCCAGTGGTAACTACTCGATCTGCAGTCTAGATGTTTCGAGGAAGGGTGGTTTGGAGAGGTGGTATACACAAAGCACAGCAAGCATACAGAATGTAAGTTATGCAGATGAGGGAGAGTTGGATACAATATAAAATTGCCTTAGAATTACGGTATAATGTTGAGCCCTTATTTGAGTGAAACTCTTTTTGGCAAGATTAGAAGCCTAGCCTGAAAAGACTGTAGGATACTTTCCTGGGTAAAACCACTTAAGAGGGCTCCTTCAGGAAATGTTTCAGAAAGGAGACCGAGAACTTTAGAAATGCTGATCTGCAGATCTTTCAAGATTGGGAGGAGAGAAAGGAAGTTACATATTAACCTCAGATTTATCTGGGTAATAATTTAATCCAAGTGCAGGCCTACTTTTCCAAAAAGTGATGGGGAAAAAAAATCAATTCTTAGCATGAATTAAAAGGGAGTAGAGGTCCTGGACTTTTTTGTGTGGGTGTCTCATTGACCCAAAATGCTGAATTAATGCAGACAACCTCATCTTGTAGTCTTTGAATTCATATGAAGCTAGCAATCCTTCATTGTTTATGCGGTGCTCTGTTTTCTTTCGCTAACCAAAAGCATGAAATCTCGACAGGTAGATCTTGTTTTAATGCCGTTGGAGTATCATAAATTTTGCTCTCTTTACAAACCCACATTCTTAGGTGACTAAGAGAGGAAGCTGAATCTTACTACAGCTCTCCCACCCTCCACCCTGTCCCACCCCAAATGCAGGTTCTAGCTTGATGGGACTCTTGGTGAGAAGAAAACAGCAAGCTGATAAAGTACTTTATCTGCCAACAGGAAAAATAGTGCCAGGGAAGGAGAGTGTGAACTGTGTCTTGCTCTTCTAGAATTGTATGTTTCCTTTGGGGGATGAAAGGTAGTCTTCATGACTTTTAGAGCTTAAAGGGTTGCTCGAGCTAGTGTATTTCTTTGGTTGCATTTTTGGATTTTTCATTATGTTCTCTTAAGGGTTTACAGATGCAGAACTACCCAGGGCAAAATATGGCAGGTCCAGCCCTGAGCTTTGTAGCAAATGGAATTGTAATAACGAACTTTACCACTCGAATCCAGTGTGCAAATATTAGAGAGAGTATTTTGGGGAAAGGATCAGATTGTGCAAAGTTCATCAATCTCAGTATGTGTGTTTACGCTCTTTGGACTGACATTTTTGTAAATGTAGTCTGATCCTTTTTCATACTCTCTTTGGTCACTTTGACCCGAAAACCTCCAGGCCTGTTCTCGTTTTACAGGAGCAGAAGGTTGAACTTTTCTGATCAAAAAAGTCAGTCTACATTAGTATTGCACTTACAGTAGTATTTGAGGACCAGTGTCTTACTCAGTGGAGAGCTGCAGAATCTTGGTCATTTCGCAGCGTTTTCTCCTCTTCAGTGTCCCCTGCTTGAGATTCTGATTCAGAAGGATAACCCTGTGTCTTGAAGCACTTGTGTTCCTGTGCTGGCTTGAAAACCCCCATCACCGGCCATCTTAGCTTCGTTTCTTGTTATGTATCATCTTGACGACTGGTGAGCAATCCTTAGCCTGCCCATTCCTGTCCGGAATGGGGTAAAAACTCTCCTCATTGTTCATTTGGGGTGATGCCCTTTGCAAATGGTTTTTCAAGAATGAGATTGCTAACGTGAGCTAACTTGATGATTCTAGAAAATTGATGGGTAGATTCCCATGCATCTTCTTCTTATGTATCAAGCCCTGAACAGAAAAGCATGCGAGACCAGTTGTAGGGCTCCTTGGTTGCAGGGAGTGAGTGGGGAGGACTCCTCTTTTATAGTTTTTTTAAGTTAAATCTTTGTATTTCTATATTCTTCTCCCTTTCTTCGGGGCTAGGCAAGCACATTTCTACCCATCTTTGTTCATTAGGGCTTTAGGTAGTTTTCTGTCCCTTGTAGGAAGGGGAAAGGGGTGGTGTTTCTCTTTCTGACAAAAAAGGGGTGTTTTAGGGGAAAGGATCTATGGAACCTAGAGGTCTTTCTTCACCTTAAAGGCAGGTAGCACATTGAAATAGGACTCCAGAATGTTAGTCTGAAAAAAAAAAAAAGAAGGAACCACTTCCTTGTCAAAGTCGACTGCCATTTTGTGACCAAATATTTCCAAAGTAGCCATAGCTTGTTCTGGGATAAAGCATCAGTGAGCTTTGCTGTGAGAGGGGGTGTCTAGTAAATTTCAGTGGCTCAGCTGCAATATCAGCTATAAAACACATCGGGGATTAAGCGTGGTTATGAAAGCCTCTTGTCTAACCTGTTTAATGAAGAACAGCTCTTTAACCTTGATTTTTTTTTCTTTTGCTGCTGTAGATTGATAAATAAGTTACATTAGTCATAACATTAAATGCCTCTTCTTTCCACCCACATAAGCTTCCATTACAACATAATTTCAGTTAAATCTAATAAATATTAAAGCGCTTCTCCCACTCATTAATCTCCTAGAGCAATGAAACAGCCAAGTAAGCTAGCAGCTCCTTCCGGTTTTTTTTCCTTTTTCTTCTTCTTTCCTGCTAAATTGGAGAATTAACTATAATCAAGCTAAAATGTGGTAGGTATTTAGAGGATTACCGTGAATTTCTTTTAAATGTTTCTCATTTGAGGATTGACTTTTCTGTGGGATGATGGTAAGAATGTCAGAGATGTGGTGTTGTAGATTTAAAACTCATTCAGTAACCCCATATTCACCCTCCTTGAAGAATGAGGGAAGAATTAAATGACTGCAAATTCTGTTCTGGGTTCGGTCCCCGCAGGGCTCTGTTAAAGGCACCTGCTGACTGTGGCTTGGATTTTTTCTCTGTAAAGTGAGAGTAGTGGTCAGGTCTGTTAGTTACAGCGCCCATCTCTTAGTGTCCAAGTACCTTGAAACCCTCCAAGTTGTGATTTCTGTGGTCATCTACGTCTCTTGGTTCAGTTCTTGGTGTCTTTTCTTGCTAAAGTTAGTGATGGGAAAATGGATTGTCAATTGTGGCCGGTGTATCTCTTTGAACTGGGACCTAGGGAGCTGCCACCTACACTCTGGAGGGAGAGGAGATAGACTTTGGCTTGCTGGGATGTGACCTCTCTCCCCCTAAACCTAATTTCTGCAATGACCTCTTTGTGGGGAAAAATCCCCAAGGACAAACCTTTTAGGTGGGGGAGAGTTGGACCCCGGAAAACCATCCATCGTTCCCCCATCCTCCTCCTGATTTGGCCATGTCCAGATGTCAGAGGGACAGTCAGCACCGGCTGGACATGATCGGTCACGATCCCACTGCTTGACGTAATAGTGAAATAAGTAGAAGGCATCAGCTGGAGTGAGCTGAGTCGTGGGGACAACAAGGACGAGCAGGGATTGGTTTGGGAATGGGTCGGGGTGAAGGGGAGTTTGTCCAGGATGGAACGGGGTTCCACAGGTGGGTTATAGGATTGGGAGAGGAGATGATGTGAGGGGGGGCCTGGTTGGATAAGGTGCTCATTACCCATGTGGAAGGTAATATTGACTTTTGTGGTATCTAAAGAATTAATTGTGGGGGTGACTCCCTGAGAAGCGAATAAAAATGTTCATCTTTTTCCAGTTACTTTTACCTCCTGTCATTCCCTTGTGATGGAACTTGGGCAAAGGGAGGCTGTTTGCCAGCATGTGGCTAAATGCAGGGTAGAAAATTATGGATTGTTGTCTTTTTTGTGTTTTGCTCTCCTGTAAATGCCTTTCCTAGGATGTTCAAGGACCGAGGTGTAGTATCCTTACATCATGGGGACGACTCTAGGGTCTCGTTGGTCCTGATTTGGTGGGTGTATATTAATGAGCAGTCCTTTGCCCCAAACCCCATGATGGCTGACTCTCGGTTTCCTTAGCCATATGGTAGGTAGGGCTCCCAGACTCATTTGGATCTGAGCCCCCAAATTAGCTGGCCACTTGGAAGAAGGCTCCCTGGTGACGTTGCCCCCGACTCTGGCTACCATTCATGGTGTCTTGCGGGAGTGTGATTGCTGTTGGTTGCCTAACTGGCTAGTCTGGCCCTTCCTCTCCCTCTGTTTATATCAAAGGGAATCCCTCAACTGTCACAGTTGTTGGTTTCCACTTAAAAACCCAACCCTAGGAAATAATTAACTATAACTTCAGCTTTGGCACCTTGCCCTCCAGAGTCTTACCACTAACGTGAATAAAGGAAGCTTAGTTCCTCTTTGACCGCTCTATATTAGCAGTTTTCTAGGTCTCCTGCCATCACCCATTCAGGAGGAGGAGGGTGTGTGATAAGGCCAAAATTGATGTCAGTCAGTGTTATTGAGCACCCACCAGATGTAGAGCACTGTACTAATTGTACTGAATAATAGAGTTGGTAGGCACAATCCCTGCCCCACAAGGAGCATGCGGTCTGGAGAAGGAGGCTGGCACTAAAATTAATTTCAGATAGGGAAAATGGCAGGGTATAAGGATGTGAAATAGGGAAATTCTAAACCTTTGAGCTTGCCACCTGAAGTGCATGGTGAGTTCACATTAGCCCCTGGAAGAAAAGAATCCCAAGAAGAATCCGGGTCCTGGACTCCTAGTCACTCCTCCAACCTAGGAAGCAAGCCAGGTCAGTAAGTAGGGAGGTAGCCAAGGTCTTGATCTGCCTTTGTTTATGAACTGAAAGTATCAGACCTTTCCCCTAAAGGTTCACCACTCCTGGGATAGCACTAGGCAGAAGCCACAGCATCAGAGGGTTATCCTCTCCTCGCCTTCTGAGGCATCAAGTGGTGAATTGCTTGCCGGGGGGCATTCTTCCTCTGCAGGGAGTCCTGGCTTATATAACCGGTCCCTATCCCACTGGTGAGGAAAGGTAGCAGAGACCCCCCCAGACCCCTCCTTAGCCTGGCAGGGAGGCAGGGAGTCTTCTCATTGACAGGAGCTCCAAGTTCTAAATTGACATATGCTTTTAATAATTCTCTATCTTGAGCGACCCCGTATTCAACAAGGAACATACCTCAAGTTCTGACTCATGTGGGATAAAGGCGTAGTTTTCCCAGAATGTGTTCATTTTCCCCCAAGACTCCTCTGCCTTGATTGTACTCTCCCAAATCCTTAAAACAGTGCTCTGCACACAGTTAGTGTTCACTAAAGGCTACTTACTAATTTATCCCTAATCGAGTGTTTGCTCTTCTAGCAAACAGTATGAATGCATGGCATTTATTAAGTGCTTACTCCGAGCCCAGTAGTGTGTTAAGTCCTTGTGGGGGAATTGTAACGTGACAGAGCAGACACAGTCCCTGTCCCACAGAGGGTTCACAGTTGAGGTGGAGATAGACAGATAGAGACAATGTGACCCTGTAACAATGGATTGCAACAATCACAACAAGCAAGTCAACAAACCAAGACCAAAGCGAGCCCAGACAAGTCAAAGAATGGCTCTTGGTGGTGGGAGACTGAGACTCCCCACTTCTCCAAGTAAACTCCCCTTAATTACAAGCCAGGACAGCCTCCCCGGGGTTCTGAAGGCTATAAAAGTTGGCTTCTGGCACACGGTGCCCTACAACCTTAGGGGGTGCTGGTTTGGGCAGCTGTGGCAGGTCCCTGGATTTCAAGGGGCTCCAAGTGTCATGTGATTCAATCCCTGCCCAACCGCCATCAGGCAAGGGATGAATAACTTCTGGCCCATGGTGTCCCGAGGCACTGAGGGAGACTGGCCTTGGTGTGGGGTGGTTGGTGGTGGTCCCGATTTGAAGGGGGATGTGAACCGTGGGTGACTCAGTCCCTGCTATGTAGAGAAGGGAGCTCCCGGCCCTTGGGGTCCCAAGGCGCCAAGGGAGTCTATTGCCACAAGTTTGGGGCTCCCGATATTCTCAGCATTAGCTAGGCCTCACACTGCCACCCCGTCCTTTCTATGGCACGCTAGGGAAGGGGCTGCTGGGAGCCTGGGTGACGTGGGAGCTGGGCGGTTTCTCCCCGGGGTGGCATAGTTGGCAAATGCCGGGATGTCAGGGTGGCCCTGAGGGGCAGAGTCACCTGCCTCATCTGAGACTCCAGTTTGCAACTGAGCCCCTTGGAGAGAACTGGTGGTCCAAAGGGGCCAGAAAAATGATAGGGGGACGGAGGGAGGCTCCCTGATTTGGCATAAAGAAGCCAGCCTCGAGGGGAAGAGAGTCCACAGGAAAGGAGTCATCAATTAGGAGGAGGAAGGAGGAAATAACCTAAAAGGAAACCTCGGCTGAATTTTCGAAAGACATATTTTAGATGAAATGTTTGCTTGCACTTTAAAGAGTAATGCCCAGAGACAGTTTCTGAAGTCTAGCGTTGGAGAAAGGTTGAAGGGGCGGGCCTCGGATGGGAATCTTAAAGGTCCCTATTAAGCAGGAATCGACATTCGGGTCACCCCTTTTCAAGTCCAAATTGCTGCCTCCTGATTTCCTGTGGATGACTTCTGCAGAAAGCAAAGTAATGGCTGCCAGTGTGTTGGGTGTGGAGGTCTAAGACTGCACGGGGAAGTGGTAGTGGTTCTGTGGAGCCAGTCACAGTTCATATCTAAGCGAACTGGCTTCTCTCTCCCTTCTTCCTTCTTCCTCCCTCCTTTAGAATGGAAACTCCTTGTGGGCAGGGATCATGTCTACCTACTCTGTTATACTGTACTTTCCCCAGCACTTAGTCCAGTGCTCTGATCGATGTATTCCTCATCTCCCTCCCCCCCACACAACTGACAATTTACTTTAATCCGTGCTTCTTCAGCAAGCGTGTTTTGCCTTACCCGTTACTTTCCCCTCAAGAAAGGATTTTCTTGGCTTGAAGGAGCCTCTGTCTTCTTTTTGGAATTGTGTCTTGAGGCCAAAGTGCTGCCTTCAGCTCATGGGTCGTATTTCCGCCTTTGTCTTCATGACGGTTGTTTCCAGGGCCGGATGTGGGCTGCGCCCCAAGGAGACCCCTGATCCATCAATCAATATGATTGCATTGGATTCTCCCAAGCACTTGGAACAGTGCTCTGCACATAGTAAGTGCTCAGTAAATACGATTGAGCACTTGATCATGCGTGTACTCTGAGAAGACTTTGGACCAGGGACATTGAATTGTGGATTCTTACACATTTCTTTATGAGAAGCATCTGGTCTGTTTTCACTCTCCAGGGCCCTTTTTGTCTGCCTTTCACTGCTCATCTGCACATCCTGATACCATCCCATTCCTACCCCACATAATCCAGCTTCACTTAACTGCAGCTTTATTTGGATTCTGTTCAGCCTTAGGGACTTTTGTTGATTTAACTGACCTAATATCCGAGAGAGAGGAGACCAGCTGCCTTCTCAGCATTGTTCCTTCCTCATGGAAAAGTGGCTCCATGTTGTAACTGTGGGTTCGGAAATCTTTCCCCAGAATACCTATCCTTTGTAGCACCCTTCTTCTTATAATTCAGCTGTTCTGAGAGTGGGGAGGAATCTGTCCCCTTTAAACACTTGATAGTCACCCTACCCTCAACCCCGCAGCACTGAAGTTCAGATCTATAATTTATTTTAATACCTGTCTCCCGCACTAGACTGTAAGCTCCTGGTGGGCAGGGAATGTCTCTACCAACTCTGTTTTATTGTACTCTCCCCAGCACCCAGTACAGTGCTCTGCTCAACAGTAAGTCCTCAATAAGTACCATTGATTGATTTCTCACTTGTCCAACAAAGTGTTCTACTATCCCCCCCCTCCGTAAATTATGCAGTTGTTTACTTGGTGCTCTGTGGCTTGAGACTGCTGGTGTGGGTTTTGATTTTCCTACGATCTTTTATGTAGCTGTTTGTTATTCTCCCAGCAGGTCCCTAAACTCTCTTCCCTCTCCTTCCAGAAAGTGTGCCTTGATAAACTTCTGCTTTCTGCATGGTATGAATCTAACCCCAACCCTTAGCACTTGTGGGTATATCAGTTTATGTTTAGTGGCACTTATTTTTCTATTTCTTCTGCCACATTTCTGTTATCAACAGTTGTAGAGTTATTCTTAGTCCCTCTTCTCTTATTTGTAAATAACTGGTGTCTTTCCATGTCCCATATTTAGTTGGTAAGCCCCTTTAGGACAGGAATTAGGCCTTCTGCTGTATTGTACTCTCCCAAGTGCTCAGTATGGTACTCTGCACTCAATGAACATTGATTAACTCTGACCTGGGGTAGAAAGGTACAGAAGGTAGGTTCTGGGTGTGATAGTTGGACTAGAAATGCAAAACCTTTCATACCAGGAAGTAAAAGTGTCGATCGAGAGGATTGTTGAGGAAAGGGGCCAAGGTGAAAATGCAGCTCCTGTTCATCCAGTCGTTCATCTAAGCTGTCATGGTGCAGTGTGCATGTTAGTGTGTGTGTGTGTGTTTGGACAGCATTGAGCACTAGGACCGGTTTTGCATGTGTCTAGCGGCGACTGAACACGTTAATGGTTGTGTAAGTCTTTGAGAAGTGTCTTTGCCTTTTGGGTGAGTCTTAAATCCTGGTTATTTTTGACCAGCAAACTATAATTTAAACTTGTATTTCTGGGTGTGAGCCTTTTGGGTCGAGCACCACTTTGAATCTTCTCCTCTGTGTTTTATTAACCTCTAGATAAAACCATCCATTAAAATCATTAGAGCAGATGCTGGTCACTTGATCTCTCCAAGTTCAGAAAAGCGATCTTGGTGTTTCTAGGCATATAAAGGAGCAAATCACTGGCCACCAATTTGAAGAATTGGTCTGAAGACATGTCAGGTATTTTCAAAAGGGGGCAGGATGCCACAAACCTGTAAGCATAGCAGAACAGAGATCCTGGAAAATATCAAAAGTAGGGAAAGCAGCGTATTGGAAACCCATTTTACATGAAGTGATTGTGTGGCTTTGAGGTGACTGGAAAAGAGTTGACCGACAATTGAGAGCAGAAAAACTCATATACGAAATTCCTCTGACTGCCTGACATGCATCAAATTATTCCTTTTGCAGAGAAAGGTGAAGGGATATAAAAAATTTTAATTTTGCTAAGTCAGCTGCAGGAACATAGGCGATCCTGACTGCTCATTGAATTATATTGAACTGTTTACTTTGCTTACACCAACAGGGAGTAACTAACTTCTTGTGCATTACCAGGGTCGTATTAGGATATAAATAATGCATTTTAGGTTTTGAAATATATGCTGCTTTATTTTCAAACACTGTGATATTTGGGAAAAGTAGCTGTGCTCAAGAGTTGATTTAGAGTAGCAAATTGCTGCAGGAAATATGTTAAATTCAATCTGATCTGAGTAACTCCACCTTCAAACAAGCCTATACAAAGCCCTAAACTCTGTTCAAGTTCTTTCTGGTGGCTTATGTTGGGGCAGAAGCAAGTGTAATTTATTGCAAGATTCTGAATGTAGATGCCAGTGGAATTCTTGAGTCTCTATATGTAAACGGCCTCCATTCTAACTGGTTACCATCTCCTCTATTGCCAATCGATGAATGATAGAGGACACTTCACTGTAGAAGGTCCGATTAAGGTCGCTCTCGTGTTTGTTCTCTCTGTAATGATATTTATTGAGCACTCACTGCTGTGCAGGACACTGTACTAAGTGCTTGGGAGAGTCCAACAGAACAATATAACAGACACATTCCCTGCCCATAAGCTCGTTGTGGGGGACAGATATTAACATAAATTACGGATATGTACGTAAGTGCTGTGGGGCTGGGAGTTGGTGGTGAATAAAGGAAGCAAGTCAAGATGATGCAGAAGGGAGTGGGAAAAGAGGAAATGAGGACTTAGTCAGGGAAGGCCTTTTGGAGGAGATGGGCCTTCAATAAGGCTTTGAAGGTGGGGAGAGTCATTGCCTGTCAGATATGAGAAGGGAGGGCGTTCGAGGCCAGAGGCAGGGCGTGGACGAGAGGTAGGCAGTGAGATAGATGGGATCGAGGTACAGTGCGTAGGTTAGCATCAGAGGAGCGAAGTGTGTGGGCAGGAGGTAGGATGGGGCAAGGTGGAAGATCCCGTGGGGCTAAAGTCACACTTTTCTTGATTCATATTCTTTCTCAGTTAATACAGTGCTCTGCACACAGTAAATGTTTAATAAATACCCTACTACCACTTCTTAGGTTGGGAGCCCCACTAATTCCCACTTGAGTATTTTCTCCCAGGGCTTGCTACGTTGCTTCGCACACAGTAATCCCTTAAAAATCCTATTATTACTACTACTGCATTTGCATGCCACAGGGAAAAAAATATTGGAATTTACCAATGGTCAAATAGAGTTTGGGAACTACAGTCTCTCAAGCCGTGGAGGGAAAATCACTGATGGGAGAATGTGTATGGAGTGGAAAGCAACATTGGAACAGTGAAGACAGCTCGTATGAAAGTCGTGTGAATAACCACTAGCTTGAGCGAGTAATGACGAAGGCTAGTTTATCCATTTATGGACAGAATTATTCCTTTAATGATGACGGTGATGATAATTGGGATATTTAAGTGTTTTCTCTGTACCAAACACTTTACTGATCCCAGGGATAGGAACAGTAAAAGACACCAGCATGAGGAGGAGCAGGGTCCTGGGAGTGAGATGACCTGGGTTCTAATCTCAGCTGTCCTAGTTGATCGCTGTGTGACCTTGGTCAAATCACTTAATTTCTCAGCGCCTCAATTTCCTCAACTGAAAATGGGGATTCAATACCAGTTCTCCCTCCTACTTAGACCCCATGTGAGACGCAACTGTGTCCAACCCCAGTGCTTAGAACAGTAAGCTCTTATCATAACTCATCATAATAATGATAATATAAGCAGGTCAGTCCCAGTCCCCGGCACACATGATGATCACAGTGTAAGGGGTGAAAGAACAGTTATTTTGTTCCCATTTTACAGATGAGGAAACTGAGGCATAGATGTTCAGTCATTTGTCCAAGGTCACGGAGCAGGGACTGGGAGTAGAACCCAGGTCCCCTGACTCCCAGGCTCTTGCTCTTTCCACTGAACCACGTTGCTTATCTCAAGTAACTGTTATTTTCCAAGACAACTTGTCCTATTCATTAAAAATATTCCACACACAGTGAATTCCAAACATGTTTTTCGGACCCTTGCAGTTAAGTCTCATTAATGTTGAAAGGAAATGAATTCATGGAAGTGCTGTTATCTGGATATGGAATTCTGTTATCAAGGGCCCCATTCCAATCAATCAATAAATCAGTCACTAATATTTAGTGAGCACTTATTGTATGCCGATTACTGTACTAAGCACCCGGAAGAATACAGTACAACAGAGTTGGGGGATACCTCCCCCAGCCCACAAGAAGCTTTCATTCTAGAAGGGGAGACAGACAATAAAATACGAATAGGTACAGCGCTACTGGGGGTCGAGACTGGGGCGAATATCAAGTGGCTTAAAGGGTAGAGAGGTGACACAGGAGGGAAGGGGCTGAATTGGGAAAGCCCCTCGGAGGAGATGTGACTTTAATAAGGTGGGGAGAGCTGTGGTCTTCAGGATATGGAAGAGGAGGGAGTTCCAGGCTGTAGAGAAGGAGGAGAGATCGAGGTACAGTGACTAAGTTACTGTTAGAGGAGAGGAGTCTGGGGGTTGGGTTGTAATAGGAAATCAGCCAGATAAGATAGGGAGTGAGCTGATTGAGTGTTTTGAAGCCAGTGGCAAGGAGTTTCTGTTTGCCATGAAGGGGAATGGGCAACCAGTGGAGGTTCTTATGGGCTGCTGGTTTGTTTAGGAAAATGATCTGGACAGGAGAGTAAAGGTGGACTGGGTTAAGTGCTTGGATGAGCCTGGTAGCAGTTTGGATGGAGAGGAAAAGGCAGATTTTAGCAGTGTCCCAGCCAGCAGGCAGAGCTTAGAGGAAACCGTAGGATGGCTCAGTATGATGATCTAAATTGACTTTAAAATAGTTGCTCAGGAGAAGGCACTTAGGGAGCTTCAGCCACAGCTAGGAATTTCCAAATCTGCTCTTGAAGGTTTCTGTTTAAGTTGCTTTCAGAACAAACATCAGGAGGCTGACTAGGTTCCAAGTCTGATCCAGGTCTGATCCAGTTCTGCTCCACCCCTGTTTGCTTTAGTTCAATCATTAACCCTTTGTATGGCCCCCAAATCCAAAGGCAAACTTGACCTTCCTATTCGTAATCTTTTCCTGAAGGATGCTCCATACCAACTATTTGGTTTCCCCCAATTTTAACAGTTATTTAACTGTGCTAGTCTGATTAAAGCCGTGGAGTTCTTATCTGTAGGTACTGGCTGGAAACTTGCAATTGGATGAATGTGGTGGTGTTGATTCTAAGAACAAGTTCTGCTTTGGTTTCCATGAGGGCAATCTAGTAGTAGCCTGTCTGAGACCCTTAAAAAAACAACAAACAAACAAAAAAAAGAGGCCCTGATTTCACCAAGTTCTGAAGGTGTCTTTAAGGGATTATATTGAGAAAGAATAGGAATTTACTATTCTCCCTAAATCAAGGCAAACATCTAGGAGAATGGGAGCTTTATTCTTTTATAAGGGTGAACTAGATTTCAGGTAAGGTAACCCATTGGATAGGGAGGGTTTGCTACAAGATTTCCAGAGCCAGATCAGAGAAAGTTTTGAGCAGTTAAAATGTAATACGGTCCCTCCAAACTCCACTGGAATATTTATCTTTTCACAAAGATAAATGCAACCTGCTCTTCGGGCCCCAAATAAAGACCGGGTTCCTAACCCAGCCTTTGCCCAATGTTTTATCCAGCCTCATGCCAAGAAGTGCTCTGCTTCGGCTCAGAGGTGATTGAGTTTGTTCTAATGCACCCCCTTATCTTATAATTCCGGTTGCCTTTTTGCTGCAGCCCACATAAAGGGACACCTGCATTGTAGTATGCCCTGTGCCAAATAATAAATACCATGCCCATGTGTACAACCATTTCTCTGAGCAGTATGGCGCACAGTGTCCAGGCAGCTGGCCGTGGTTGGAAGATTGGGCCCCGGTTCTTCGTCCATGTTCCACCCAAAATATGCAGCAAAAACGGGCGTGTTCTGGCAGAACCTAGAGGACAGTGAGGCAGCCACTTGGGAAAGGGGGCCGCTTCTGGTGCTGTAAGGGAGAGCAGGCACTTCTGGCCTGAGGAAATTCCTTGAAATAGATCTCCACGTTTAACTTGGGGTTATTTTTTTCTTCTTTATAGCAAATTGCAGCTACTAGCCTCCCTCCTGAAGATCTGGATGGATCTGGGGATGATGATGACAATTTCTCTGGCTCTGGAAATGGTAAATTTGACTCTGGATAATCCATCTTTTACCCCCTCACTCTCTATTTGCTCATTTCGGTCTTTCTCGTTTGTGATATTATCAACAGCCTTCTCTCTGGACTCACTAAGGGGGCTTTACTGTCACTTCTGGCTGAAGCCCCTTGGAAGTTATTATTATTATTGTTGTTATTATGGTATGGTTATGTTATTTATTAAACGCTTACTATGTTTCAAGCACTGTTCTAAGCACTGGGGTAGATATGAGTTAATCAGGTCAGACACAGTCCCTGTCTCACATGGGGCTCATGGTCTAAATAAGAGGTAGAACTAATTGAATCCCCATTTCAAAGTTGAGGAAACTGAGGCACAGAGAAGTGAAGTGACTTGATCACACAGCAGACAAGTGATGGAGCTGGAATTAGAACCCAGATCCCCTGACTCCCAGACCTGTGCTCTTTGCACTGGGCTATGCTGTTCTGGAGCGGCAGCTGGGGTTACTCAGGCCCAAGACACTGGTGTCCACAAATTCGAACTCTGGCCCTCTCACCCCCAGACGGGGGCTGCTGTTTGTTCCTGGGATTATTGTCAACCCTGATTTGCTTGTATCCACGCCCGTGCTTAGTACAATGTCTGACACATAGTAAGTGCTTAACAAATACTATTATTATTGTTATCATCATCATTATCATTATCTCCACTGCAGGGAAGCCAACTGATCAGTGTAGATTGGACAAGCTGTGTCTCCCATACGACTCACTGGTTGAGTGTACTTCACTTGATGATGGAGTGCATCTTGCCTGGGATTTTGAGCAGTTCTTTTTGTAACTTAGTAAGACTACTCAGGCCTAGTCAGAATTTAGATGTTCCCTGACTGACTGAAAACATCCCAGAGTTCTCAAGACTAATAATAATATTAATAATGTTGGTATTTGTTAAGCGCTTACTATGTGCAGAGCACTGTTCTAAGCGCTGGGGTAGACACGGGGAGTCAGGTTGTCCCACGTGGGGCTCACAGTCTTAATCCCCATTTTACAGATGAGGTAACTGAGGCCCAGAGAAGTTAAGTGACTTGCCCACAGTCACACAGCTGACAAGTGGCAGAGCTGGGATTCGAACCCATGACCTCTGACTCCAAAGCCCGGGCTCTTTCCACTGAGCCACGCTGCTTCTCCTATTCCAGCCTCTGAAGCTCCTAGCGGAAAGGTGTGGCTTAGTAGGAAGAGCCAGGACCTGTGAGTCAGAGGACCTGGGTTCTAATCGCAGCTCTCCTGTTTGTCTTCTGTGTGACGTTGGGCAAGTCAGTTGACTTGTTTATGCCTCAGTTTTCTCATCTGGATAATGAGAATTTTAAATCCTACTACCTTTCACTTAGTCTGTTGGCCCCATGTGGGACAGGAACTGTGTCTGACCTGATTACCTTGTATCTACCTGAGCATTTAGTACAGTGCGTGGCATATACTAAGCGTTTAGCAAGTGCAATTATTGTTATTAGTAGTGGTAGTTTAGTTATTCTCCCCCTCCTAGACTGTAAGTTCATCATGGGCAGGGAACATGTCTCCCAACTCTATTGTGTTTTGCTCTCCCAAGCACTTAGTACAGTGTTCTGCACACAGCACTCACTGTCATTGATTTTTAGAAATAGGCTGGTACCTTGCCTACTTTTATACTAATAAAAGGACTACATTTTTAAAAAAAATTTTACTGTGGCTAAAATGAATCCATATTTTGAAAAGTATTTTAATAAATACTTTTGTTATTAAAAAAAGAGGTGTGCATCCCACACCAATCTGGATTTCTGGTTATGTGGTCCACAATTGAAGAAACCTGGATGTCCTTCCTCACCTAGGACTTGGCACGGTTTCTTGCCCCCATCTTCTAGAGCAGCAGCCCTACTCCCTCTGAAACCCCAAGATGCTGAAACATACCTTCCCATTTTGAGGCAGAACTCTTCCTAGCCAGTCTTGATTCTGGCTACTAGAAATTTCAGGGAGAAAACATCTCAAATTGGTCAGTGGGAGGCTTGTAATTTCTGCATGGAGGAGAGTAAACAGAGACAAAGAGGAGAGTACGTCTACTTGGACGCCCCAAAGTGTTCAGAAGCGGTGTGGCTTAGTGGAAAGGGCACCCGCCTCATAGTTCAGAGTCCTGGGTTCCAAACTTGGCTCTGTCACTTGCCTGCTGTGTGACTTGGGTAATCTTTCCCCATACTAGTAGCGCTTGCCCACATCTTACTCTGTTGCCTGCCCTTACCCTTAATTGATTTTAGTATATGACTCCCCCCACTAGATTGCAAGCTCCTAAGGGCAGGCAGCCTGCCTGTTAAATCTTTTGTATACTGCTGACTGATGGAGGTTCTTTTTCTTGGTTCCAGGGCCTATGCCAGGGGTCTCGGTGATTGATCTGAGCCTCCCGACAAGAACCAACACATTGTTAACATCTGTATCGGCAGCATCCACAACCTACCCACCCATCCATCGGGAGGAAAGCAACACAGAAGCGACGCTTACCTCCCCTTCGACCGAAAAGGATAATGAAAAATTGCTGGTTCTTAGTGACCATATGCATGAGTCCTCTTATCCCAATGAGGGTGCTACAACTGGCCCTGTGAAGGGGACCACAGGGCAGCCAACTACTCGGCGCCCTTCTACGATCAAGGTCACCACCGTGAGACTCACCAGCACAGTCCACAACGCTGACCTCCCCAACTCCCGTCGCCAAAATGCCTCTCGCATCTTCCCGGGCGTGTTTGACTCTACTCTCGAGAGAGGCAGTGAGGGAGCTGTGACTGCTTCTGTCTCCCCTGAAAAAGCTTCTGAGATGTTGACCCCGTTTGCAGAGACCGAAGGATCTGGGGATATAGTAAGGCCTGATTCTCATGGCTATTTTGTTTTCTTGCCTTCTTTCTACCTGGATGAGTAGGGTAGTTTGCCCTGGAGAACATCCTCTTAGACCTTTTCTAAGTCCCAGCAACCATTCCAATGCGTGGAATATTGTATGTGCTAAACAAATATCATCATCATCATTATTATTATTATTACTGGAAATGCCAATGGACAACGCCAAATAGGATGGAAATACCATAAAAAAAGGAAGGGAATGGATCATAGCGAGCAGTCTGATTAGGGTGATCTTGCACATAGAATTGCAGTTACTGGCTCACTGTCTTCCACCCATCTATACCTTTGGGTTGTAAAATAAAGTAGATTCATTTTCCACTCATAAACTTATAAACATGAATTGTAAGTTTCTTAATGTTAGCCTCCTGGGCAGTTGGGCTATGTTTTGCAAGGATGAAGAGTTGTTCCATGACTGGTGGTCATCAGGTCCATGATCAGGTCCAAGTCAGGACCTGGGATTTCCAGGATTTAGATTGGCAAGGAACGGGTTACGAGGGGGTGAAGTAGTGGTGGGACTGAAGGAGAGCCGGTGGGGTGACAGTTCTACAGAAGACGATGCTTGCTTGCATACATGCCCTAACCCATCCATCCAGTTTTGGCATTCTGGGATCCCTGCTGTGTGTTTTCCAGCCATTTAGGCCTGACATTTTCTGGACTGCAAGTCCCTGGATGATTCTTTCTGTCTCTCTGAGTGCTCTCTACCAGCTCAAGAGTAGCAGATGCTAGTGTTCACTGGGCACCTGGTGTTGACCGGTTGCTTGGGTGTTGGAGGAGTGGGCCATTCTGGTGCTTTGGGAGGTGTGTAAGGCCATCGATAGCCAACTAGATCCCCAAATGAACTGAGCTGCACCATAACCTCTGTCCATTTTTCTCTTTTTCAGAGCGATTTTCACTTTGTTGGCCCCAGTGAGCCACCAGATATAGAAGTCAAGCACGACCCAGGGAAAGAGACCCCAGTGGACAAGGGGGCCACGGGAGCAGCACAGGGAATACTGGACAGGAAGGAAGTGCTAGGAGGTAGGTTTGAAAATGGGTTTTGTTTTTTCCACTAAAACTGCAGTTTTCAAGCTCTGCTGGTGAAAGTTCAAGAATCAATCATTTTCTTGAGCCCTTACTGTGTACAGAAAACTATACTAAGCACCTGGGAGAGAGAGTACAGTACAACAGGGTCAGTAGACACGTTCTCTGCCACCAACAAGATATTGGAAGTTCTGCCTAATGTGGAAGACTAGCCACTGGCGTCTCCTAATCTTTAATGCTGGAACTTTTAATGGGGTAAATTTATGTAAAGAAGAATCAAGAGCTACTACAGGGCTGCCAGCTTATTGAGCGAGGCCAGTTGGTTGAAATGGGCGAGGACAGGAAAGGCTGCTGGGCCTTGGAAGCTGGGCATCTGCTGGGCATCTGGAATGGAAGGGTTATGGAATGCCCAAGTTTCAAATCTGAAGAAGCCATACGACCACTTTGTTAGCAATTGCTTGTTATCTGTCAGTGTCGAGAAGCGGTGTGGTCTAGTGGATAGAGCACAGACCTGGGGGTCAGAAGGACTTGGGTTCTACTTCGGGCTCCGCCATATGTCCGCTGTGTGACCTTGGACAAGTCACTTCGCCTCTCTGTGCCTCAGTTACCTCATCTGTAAAATGAGAATTAAGACTGTGAGCCCCTTGTGGGGCATGGACTATGTCCAACCTGACTAGCTCGTCTTCTTAGTAGAGTGCCTGACACATAGTAAGTGCTTAACAAAAACCATAACTTTTTTTAAAAAATGGGGTTTTCTCTTGAGTCTAGAAGCTCCTTGTCAGCAGGAGCTTCTAGATGTACCATACTCTCTGAAGCACTTAGTAGAGTGCTCTGCACACAGTAAGCGCCCAATAAATACCCTTGATGGATGGATAGATTGTGTTCTTGTCCCACAGTTTGCTGGCTGGGGATTTAGCGTGTCTTAAAACTTCCACAAAAGTTTCTCAACTTGGATTCCTCTTCCTTCTTTCCTCCCTTCCTCCCTTCTTTCCTTCCCACAGGAGTCATTGCTGGTGGATTAGTCGGGTTGCTGTTTGCCATGTTCCTGGTTGGGTTTATGCTGTACAGAATGAAGAAGAAAGACGAAGGAAGCTATTCCTTGGATGAACCGAAACAAGCAAATGGAGGGTACCAAAAGCCACAGAAACAGGAAGAATTTTATGCATAAACGTACTTGTCTCTGGAACAGAATTTTCCCCTGGATTTCCCCTGCTCCTTCCATCCTGCACATAGACTCTTATTTTTGTCTCTTCCATTAAGAACTTCAAGCCATATCCCTGCCTCCTTGCCACTGGAAGTCTTACTCTAGGTACCAAGTAGATTTGGACTCAGTGCCTGGCCTGCTTTCCTGCACAGGGTTCACTAAAGGTGGGACTGCAATCTACTGAGCTTGCTTTGGTTTCTGTCTAAAAACTGCCGAGAGAGGTGGGGGAAGAGAAGACTTTTATTTGGCCTCTAGAAAAGAGCAAGAATTAAAGCTAGCAATTCCATCTCCATTCCTGTCAACTCAAAATCCTCCTTGTTTTAACCTTCAGAGCCACTGCTAGAGATCTTGAGTGATTTTTCCATTAGAAACGAACAGTGGCTAAACCACCTGGAATTCTTCGGTGCTTCTGGTTGGCATAACTATAGCACTTACTAGTGTACGTAACCGCCAAGTGTTGACTGCGGACTGTTCGTTCTAGGTCAGCATTTACCTCTAACGAGATTCACTGTGCATTTTGGGGAAAGTAATTTAGAAAGAGAACTTCTTTTGCACATTGTCCGCCGTTTTGCTTTACCTTCAAGTTTGACACTCTGAGCTCAGATTTGTTTTTGTTACTTCGAGATTAGAATTCTGCTGCCCCCGGGGTAAAATCAAAAGAGCACTGTCTCTTGGTGTTAGGACAGTCCTGCCTCCTGTTTTGTGTTTGTTTCGCTTTGTTTTGTCTTTTGAGGTACCAAATCTTCAAGCTAAACATTAGTCTTTGGTTTTTTGATGTCCTTGCAAGCCTGTCCCCTGGGGATGCAACAGGGTAGCAGCCACATGGGACTTTTCCCTTTCTGCCCATGAGATCCTGGGGGCAGTTCCTCTCAGCCCACCACTGGCTGCCAACGAGGAATTGGCATTTTCAAACTAAATGTGCCTGTATAATTACAACTCTAAAATAGCTGATCTGCTACTGAATGGAAAGAAATAGGGCACATTGAACTGGATCAAGTATAATGCCGACTCGCTGTTTTCTTGGCCCAGGTTGCAGAGAAGGAAGTGAAGATGGGTAGCCGATGTTACACCTCCCCCCCAAAGCCTTGCACGGTCCCCCCCGCCCCCCAGACCAGACCGTAAAAGCCACAAAGCTTTCCTGGCCATTTGGATTTCAGCCTGTCCTTCCCTCCTATCTCTGAACCATCTTGCGTTTCTAATTCCTTGAAATTCACAGGAGGGCTAGGAATTGCGGTCAGCAGTGCCGATTGCCTTGATTCTCAGTGCCTAAAATGCCTAGGCTGAAAGATTATTTCTGGAACAGCAAGCCAGACCCAAGGGCAAGTACATTTCCCAGAGAACCAAGAAGACTTTTTGCTTTTGGCAAAACTGTACTTAATCCAATGGGTTTTTCCATGTACAGTAGATTTTCATAATGTTATAATAAACTTTAATATAAAGTAGTATGAATTGAGTGCTTTTGGTTCTGTCTTGTACATGATGGTGTGGTGGATGTGAGTCATCCTTTTATCCAAAACACAAATGTTCACGATAGGGAGAACTATTAGGTTAAAATGTGTTTACCACTGCCCTCGCTGTAGTTTAGGAATTGCATATGTTTTGCTTTCAATTGTGTGTTTCATTTTGTGTGTATCTGGATGAATGAAATATGTGTTTTTTCCCTCTAGTGAGAAGTTTTAGGGAGATTGAGATCCGTATTTATGTTGCCAAACCAGAAATATAATTGTCAGTTGCAGATCATAGGTTGTTTTTTTTTGAAGTCGCTTGTCCCAAATAACACTTGCACAAGTCTCTTCAATTGCCAAGAAACAGGGACCAAGTTATCATTTCAGCCTGTCATTGATGGAGAACTGGCTGCGTTTGTTGCATAGGCTGTGAACGTGTCAAGCCGAGAACAGTTGGAACCGACCATTCCAACCAAAGGTGAAGTGGTTCAGTGGTTCAGTGGGTGGGGCTTGGTTATCGACAACAGAGGTCTACATCTTGGTCAATTTTGGTGTTGCCGAGTTGCTTAGAGCAAGAAATTTGAGAAATTATTTATGGACTAGCTCTCCCCTCACTCTCCATTATTCCCCCCCTCCCAGGTCCCCTTCCCCACTCCCACCCCAGCATATGTGCACGGAGCTGGTTATTTCTGAATGTTCTCAAAAGGAAGGTGAATTCTGTCCATCACTGGGGCTTTTTTTCTACTCTACAGCAATGTAACATCCTAGTGGTGATTGATCCACACGGTTGTATCTGCTGCCTTCTAAAGAAACTTCTAAATACAGGTGGATAGTATTGTTTACCTGAGAGGGAGAGGAACATTTTTACCAACTAAATGTCTTTTTATAATCTAGGGCACCTGCCTTTTCTTAACAGCTGTCTGTTGAGATGAAAGCCAAATGCCACGATTTTGAATATTTGGTAACTTATAACTGGAGCTCTTCTACAGACCTGAGATTATGCATTATTAAATGATGTAACTTTAAAAGTGCTAATTTCTGATTTTAATGGAAAACATTTCAGTCGACTCTCTGTATGCCATTTAGACAAACAGGCAATAAATGGCATTTGCCATTTTGGGCAAGTGTGATCGTGATGTTTGTTGTGTACTCTTCAGGGGGTTCTAGAGGTTTAGTTTTCCCAAGCATGCAGCCATTCCTTGAACTCCTCAGCAGCACATTTGTTTGCATGTAAATGGTTTCTTGTGGCTTCGGGGGTCCCGTGCAGCCCATTTACCCAAGATTAAAGGTCGTTTTAGCCCCTCCCCATGCCGACGAGCCATCTCCAGTAGGGTAGTAAAGTAGGGGAGGGTAAGGACTGCAGCGGAGCGGACTCTCCAGACCACAGGAGCCTCCCGCCAATGACCCTGCCCACAGGCAGAAAGGAACACCCACAGCCCCTCGTGCCACCCTTCTCAGGGACAGGCCGTGCCAGAAGGTTCTGACCTGCAGTGGCCACTGGGTCGGAGGCAGGTAGGAGCCCTGGGGACCAGGGCCTTCACCCATCCTGGTTCTTGGAGAACAAGCGCACCCGCTTCTGCGATACGATGTATTTTCAAGAGATGATCGCGATCCAGCCCAATGGAAGAAGTAGAATCGGGCAATGCTCTTCCCGCAACACAAGCTTGTGCGACAGAACACCATCAGCTTCTGTGTAGGAAGAAACGGTGGTGCGTGGGCTTTCCCTCAGTCACGGCACGATGCTATGCTTCCCAGTCTCGGCCTCACCGTACTGTACCTTGGAGTGTTTTGGGTTTCTTTGTGGTTTGGTAACTGTAGTTTGTGGAATCACGATTGATTTGAGACCCCCTCAGGTTTCAGGACCGAGAACCAGCTCGGGGAAAATGATTAGAGCGCTAGTGGCTGTATGGTGCCACTCCTGGTTGACTTCCCTACAGTCGGGTTCCTGCTGGGACCTGGTGTGCAGCAGTGAGTAGGTGTGCAGGAGTGCAGCATAGGTTGTGCAAACCTCGTTAAACAGAAGACTCCGTACTGTCGGTTTTAAGGCGCTCAATCAGCTCACTCCCTCCTTCCTTACCTCACTGATTTCCTACTACTACTACTAATAATAATGTTGGTATTTGTTAAGCGCTTACTATGTGCAGAGCACTGTGCTAAGCACTGGGGTAGATACAGGGTAATCAGGTTGTCCCATGTGAGGCTCACAGTTGATCCCCATTTTACAGATGAGGTAACTGAAGCACAGAGAAGTTAAGTGACTTGCCCACAGTCACACAGCTGACAAGTGGCAGAGCTGGGAGTCGAACTCATGACCTCTCACTCCGAAGCCCAGGCTCTTTCCACTGAGCCACTACAACCCAGCCCCCACACCTCACTCCTCTAATGCCAACTTTCATTCAGTAGTATTTATTGTGCGCTTACTATGTGCAGAACACTGTACTAAACACTTGGAATGTACAAATCGGTAACAGAGACAGTCCCTGCCCTTTGATGGGCTTACAGTCTAATCGGGGGAGACGGACAAACAAGAACAATAGCAATAAATAGAATCAAGGACATGAACATCTCATTAAAACAATAGCAAATAGAATCAGGGTGATGTACATCTCATTAACAAAATGAATAGGGTAATGAAAATATATACAGTTGAGCACATGAGTACAGTGCTGAGGGGAAGGGAGAGGGGGAGGAGCAGAGGGAAAGGGGGGAAAAGAGGGCTTAGCTGAGGAGAGGTGAAGAGAGGAGTAGAGGGGGAGCAGAGGAAGCAGAGGGAAAAGAGGAAGCTCAGTCTGGAAAGGCCTCTTGGAGGAGGTGAGCTCTAAGTAGGGTTTTGAAGTGGGGAAGAGAATGAGTTTGGCGGAGGTGAGGAGGGAGGCCATTCCAGGACCACGGGAGGACGTGGCCCAGGGGTCGACGGTGGGATAGGTGAGAACGGGGGACGGTGAGGTGGGCAGCAGAGGAGCGGAGCGTGCGGGGTGGGTGAAAGAGAGAAGGGAGGAGAGGTAGGAGGGGGCAAGGTGATGGAGAGCCTTGAAGCCTAGAGTGAGAAGTTTTTGTTTTGTTCGGAGGTTGATAGGCAACCACTGGAGGTTTTTAAGAAGGGGAGTGACATGCCCAGAGCGTTTCTGCAGGAAGATGAGCCTGGCAGCGGAGTGAAGAATAGACTGGAGCGGGGAGAGAGAGGAGGAAGGGAGATCAGGGAGAAGGCTGACACAGTAATCTAGCCAGGATATTACGAGAGCCTGTAACAGATAGCTGTTTGGGTGGAGAGGAAAGGGCGGATCTTGGAGATATTATAAATGTGGGACCGGCAGGTTTTGGTGACGGATCTGATATGTGGGGTGAATGAGAGAGCCGAGTCAAAGATGACACCGAGGTTGCGGGCCTGAGAGATGGGAAGGATGGTTGTAGCATCCACAGAGATAGGGAATTCAGGGAGAGGACAGGGCTTGGGAGGAAAGATGAGGAGCTCAGTTTTGGTCATGTTGAGTTTTAGGTGGCGGGCAGACATCCAGGTAGAGACGTCTTGGAGGCAGGAGGAGATACGAACCTGAAGGGAGGGGGAGAGGACAGGGGCAGAGAGGTAGGTCTGTGTATAATCTGCACAGAAATGATAGTTGAAGCTGTGAGAGCGAATGAGTTCACCTAGGGAGTGAGTGTATATGGAGAACAGAAGAGGGCCAAGAACTGACCCTTGAAGAACCCCAACAGTTAGAGGATGGGAGAGGGAGGAGGCGCCTGCGAAGGAGACCGAAAATGAGCGGCCAGAGAGATAAGAGGAGAACCGGGAGAGGACGGAGTCCATGAAGCCAAGGTGAGATAAGGTATGGAGGAGAAGGGGATGGTCAACAGTGTCAAAGGCAGCTGAGAGGTCAAGGAGGATTAGGGTAGAGTAGGAGACATTGGATTTGGCAAGAAGGAGGTCATGGGTGACCTTAGAGAGAGGAGTCTCGGTAGAGTGGAGGGGACGGAAGCCAGATCGGAGGGGGTCCAGGGGAGAATGGGAGTTAAGGAATTTTAAGCAGCGAGTGTAAATGACTCGTTGTAGGATCTTGGAAAGGAAGGGTAGTAGGGAGATAGGGCGATAACTGGAAGGGGAAGTAGGGTCGAGAGAGGGTTTTTTTAGGATGGGGGAGACATGGGCATGTTTGAAGGCAGAGGGAAAGAAACCACTGGAGAGTGAACAGTTAAAGATAGAAGTTAAGGAGGGGAGGAGGGCAGGGGCGATGGTTTTTATAAGATGAACGGGAATGGGGTCCGAGGCACAGGCGGAGGGGGTGGCACTTGCGAGGAGGGAGGAGATCTCCTCTGAAGATACTGCAGGGAAGGATGGGAAAGTAGGGGAGATGGTTGGGGGGGGAGGCAGAAGGGGGAGGGGTGACTTTGGGAAGCTCAGACCTGATTGTGTCAGTTTTCGTGATGAAATAGGTGGCCAGATCATTGGGGGTGAGGGATGGGGGAGGGGAAGGAACAGAGGGCCTAAGGAGAGAATTAAAAGTCTGGAACAATTGGCGGGAGTGACGGGCATGGGTGTCAATGAGGGAGGAAATGGTTATGCCTGGCAGAGGAGAGGGCAGAGTTAAGGCAGGAAAGGATAAATTTCCAATGGATAAGTCAGCTTGGTGCTTGGACTTTCACCAGCAGCGCTCGGCAGCCCAAGCATAGGAGCGTAGGAGGCGGACAGAGGCAGTGACCCAGGGCTGTGGGTTAGTGGAGCGAGAGCTGCGGAGGGAAACGGGGGCGAGAAAATTTAGATGAGTAGAGAGGGTGGAATTGAGAGCAGCCCATCACCCTCACCATCTTCAAAACCTTACTAAAATCACATCTCTAGGAGGTCTTCCCCAAGTAAGCCTTGATTTCCTCTACTCCCTCTCCTTTCTGCATCTCCTATGCATGTGGATCTGCAGTGCCCCTCACCACCCTCGGCCCCACAGCAGCTAAGTATGTATCCATAATTTATTTTAATGTCTCACTCCTTTAAACTGTAAGCTCCTGGTGGGCAGGGAACATCCACCAGTCCTTATTGTACTGTGATCTCCCAAGTCTTCAGCGCGGTGCTCTGCACATAGTAAGTGCTCAGTAAATACCACTGATTGACTTATAGGAAGAGCCCACTGACAGCCAAAGTAACTACAGCCCAATTGTCCATGTTTACAACCCACACGTGCAAGTTTCTGGGATCATCTCCACCCACACTGACTGGCTATTTTTCAGGGATTCCTGCTGGCCTTGTTCACCTCATGGAGCACTCTCGCTGGGCCTTGAGTTTGAAATCTCCCCTAGCCCCAGGAAACAGAACCAGGACTAAGACCCTGATAGCCAGGGTGGTGATCACCTTCACTGACCACTAACAGTCAAATAACAAGGCTTTGCATGGATGTAAAGCATTTTGCTAGTGTTGGGCATCATAACCTGGGGATTTGAATCCAAAACATCCATCATAGTGGTCTCTTTGAACCGTTGCCCATTAGTCCGATTGAAGCATTGGTTCTTAATAACCAGATTTTCCCATACCAGGAGGATCTTCAAGAATGCAGTCCTCTCATTTTAGGAAGATTCTCTGGAACGGTGTATTTGTGTGGGTGTTCTTGCTCCACATTTCTCTATGCGGGATTAGTATTTAATGTCTTTTTCTTTCTTCTTCTTTATTTCCCTGCCCCCCTCCCCATCTCTCTGTCTCCCTCTCCATCTTGCCCTCCCTGCAAATTTCTCATTTCTTTCAAATTCATTATCTTCCGGTGAAACTGTTCATGGAGTGATCCAAGGTCAAAGGGTCTGCCTTCTCTCATAAAAATCTGGAAAAGCCAAATCTTCACTTTAGAAGGCAAAGGGGTAAGCAGATGAGTAGCTGAAAATGACTTTTAAGTGACTCGGTCCCTCAAGATCGAGGAGAGCCCCTGGCTAACTCATCTGTAGTGTGATCAGGGAACTGGTTTACCACTGAAACTTGCTAAATAATAGCTGAAGATTTTCTGGGTAACAGTTGAAAATTTTACTGTCCTATTTAGTCTAAAAGCATTACTAAGGCTTCACTTCAACTATCTCAGAAAGGAAAGAAAATTAGTTTCCCCATTTGCCCTTGGAAATCTCTTGATCTTCCTTTGATGACCTGAGACCCTAATGGGTCTGCTGAGCACTGGAGTTACTGAATCCCAGGGCACCAAGAGCAACTGCCCCAGTTCCTTCCAATGGAAGGAAACATTGCAGATTTCTTTGGGGCACAGAGGGGACATCCTTTTTCTGGTCAACTCAACTGGAATTTAGATTCCCACTAAGATAACCTCAGAACTGCAGTGCTGAAGGTACTTGTGGGATCATTCCAGGTGGTAAAATCTAAACAAGGAGCTCCAGAGAGTGGGAGTGAGGGTCTCCATCCTCACCTCCTCCCTCTGTTCATCCACCAGTCTTGATGCTTGGAGGACCCACTGGTGGAGGGGCCAGACATGTCCTAAGGTTGTAGCCAACCGTGGGGTAGAGAGAGAGAGGGGCTGTGTGTGTCTGTTTCCGTGTCTGTCTAGGCCTCCTTGGAGAAGAACTCTGCGGACTTTTATGCTGAGTGCCATCCCCTGAGTTCACAAGGTGCTGGTTCCCTGGTGCTTACAAAGCCAAGTTAGAGAGCTAAAGACCCTGACAGCATGGCGTCCATCTACACGAGTCAGCAGATGGGCAGGAGAGTCAAGGGAAAGCACCAGTAGCCTGCAGTCAGGTGACTTGGACCAGCTAGCCCTGCAGATTGGTCTTAGCCCCTCATTGTTGGATGACGCCCACTTGGTCAACCTGCCCGATGGGAATGTTGGGAGAATACAGAAGAGTTTACAGGTGACGGGACCATCCTTGCCAACCACTTCTGTCCCTGTGATGCTTTCTCAATTCCATCTCCAAACGAGCCTTCCTTTCCCATTCTGACATGAAAGAGTAAAGAATACAAAAGCATCATATGTCATCGTTTACCATGTGTCCCACTTTACTCTGCCCCTCATCTCTCAGTCACAAACCACCACTTTGTGGTATAGAACATCAAAGTCTGAAGCCCATCACAGCCCTAATTAGCTCTGTGCCATCAAGGCCAGGATCCTGCTTTGAGATTCCACATTTAAACAGACAGAATGTGCCCACGTAGCATTCAGGCCAGTTTGATGCGGCAGGCCTGCCTGAGGTTAGGCCCCCGGTAATTGCAATGCTAGTAATAATACTAGGAATTAAGCACTTACTGTGTGCAGAGCACTGTATTAAATGCTGGGAAGGAATACATAAATGGGAATAAGACACAGTCCCTCAGGGGAGGCCTATTCTCTCTTTCTCTTTCTCTCTCTCTCTCTCGGCCAATTGGTTCCATCCATGAGGCATCTGGTCTCCCCATCAGCAGCACCACAAGCCGTGTCCTTCCTGCTTGAGTGCTCAAGGTACAGACCAGAATCAGTAATATTAATTGAGGACTTACTGTGCACAGAGGACTAGCCTAAGCACTCGGGAGAGTAGGACAGAGTTAATAGTCATGAACTTGTAAGGAGATTACAAGTTAGTGGGGGAGTCAGACACTAAAATACATTACAGTTAGGAGGTAAAAGCAAAGTGTAAAATATGGTTGTAAGTACTACTACTATTAATAATAATGTTGGTATTTGTTAAGTGCTTACTATAAGCAGAGCACTGTTCTAAGCGCTAAGGTAGATATGGGATAATCAGATTGTCCCACGTGAGGCTCACAGTCTTCATCCCCATTTTACAGATGAGGTCACTGAGGCCCAGAGAAATGAAGCGACTTGCCCACAGTCACACAGCTGCCTAGTGGCAGAGCCGGGATTCGAACCCACGACCTCTGACTCCCAAGCCCAGGCTCTTTCCGCTGAGCCACACTGCTTCCCACAGCTTACTACAGGGTGGGGGCGAGAACGCAGGTACGGGATGATGCAGAAGTGCTGACGTGGCAGTTAAGAGGAAAATACAGTGGGTATTCATTCATTCTTGGCCCTATAGCTCAGGGGTGAGAGCACTGGTCTTGTAAACCAGCGGTCGTCAGTTCGAATCCCACTGTAGCCTACTTTCAAGTATTTGGAGAGTAGCATGGCTCAGCAGAAAGAGCCCGGGCTTGGGACTCGCAGGTCATGGGTTCTAATCTCAGCTCTGCCACTTATCAGCTGTGTGACTTTGGTCAAGTCACTTAACTTCTCTGTGCCCCAGTTCCCTCATCTTTAAAATGGGGATTAAGATTGTGAGCCCCACGTGGGACAATCTGATGACCTTGTATCTACCCCAGTGCTTAGAACAGTGCTTGGTACATAGAAAGTGCTTAACAAATACTGTCATCATCATTAATTCATTCAATCGTTTTTATTGAGCGCTTACTGTGTGCAGAGCACTGTACTAAGTGCTTGGAAAGTACAATTCAGCAATAAAGAGAGACAATCCCTGCCCACACTGGGCTTACAGTCTAGAAGGGGGAGACAGACCTCAAAACAAGTAAACAGGCATCAATATAATAATAATAATGATGGCATTTGTTAAGCGCTTACTATGTGCAAAGCACTGTTCTAAGCGCTGGGGGGGGATACAAGGTAATCAGGTTGTCTCGTGTGGGGTTCACAGTTTTAACCCCCATTTTACAGATGAGGTAACTGAGGCACAGAGAAGTTAAGTGACTTGCCCAAAGTCATATAGCTGACAAGCAGCAGAGCCGGGGTTAGAGCCCACGACCTCCGACTCCCAAGCCCGGGCTCTTTCCATTGAGCCACACTGCAATATAAATAAATAGAATTATAGAATTTTAAAGAAATGATCCTTTCAGCACACTGAAATATGGACTGGAGGGAGAAAAGTCTGGGGGCAAAGAGATAGCTCTCTCCCTGGGCTCTTTCCACAGGATTTCTAAGATGTTCTTCTGTCCCTGAAAGAAAATACAAATAATAGTAATAATAATGATGGTACTTGTTAAGCGCTTACTATGTGCCAAGCACCGTTCTAAGCAATGGGGTGGATACAAGGTAATCAGTTTGTCCCACGTGGGGCTCACAGTCTAAATCCCCACTTTACAGATGAGATAACTGAGGCACAGAGACGGTAAATGGCTTGCCCAAAGCCACGAGCGGTGGAGGGGGGATTAGAACCCACAACCTCTGACTCCCAAGCCTGTGCTCTTTCCACTAAGTCAAGCTGCTTCTCTTCTACAAAGAGAAGAAGCCTCTTGTGGCCTAGGGACTGTCTCTGCTCTGCTTATATTGCATCTATCCCAGCGTGTAGGGCAGTGATTTGTGTATAATAAGTGCTTAACAAATAGCACTATTATTATTACTATTAGTGAGATTTTTAATTTTATAGAGAGCTCTTCCAGCCCCCTGTTCCTTGTCTCTCCAGCTGCTGATGGTTTCCTTCACAGAAAGGATTAACGTGGAGAAGCCCGATGAGAGGCCAACCTGCTTGGTTGTTTTAAGGACCCAGTAATTTGCTAAGTGGAAAACACTGCATTCCCTGGGCTTTTGGCCAAAAAGACGCCTCCCTTGGCCAGCAGAGAAAAGCACTCAAATTCACAGGAAAGAAGCTTTTGAGGATCAAATTCCCCTTGATTCCTTTAATATTTGCTATTTGAAGAAGGAAAGTATACAATACTTAAAGAGAAGTTCAACCCAGAGAAGCAGCATGGCCTAGCGGAAAGAGCCCGGGCTTGAGGGTCAGAGGTCATGGGTTCTAATCCTGGCTCTGCCACTTGTCAGCTGTGTGGCATGGGCAAGTGACTTTACTTCTCTGTGCCTCAGTTCCCTCATCTGCAAAATGGGGATTCAAAACCTGTTCTTCCTCCTACTTAGGCTGTGAGCCACATGTGGGATCTGATGATCTTGTATCTACCCAGCACTTAGTAGAGTACTCGGCACATAGAAAGCACATAACAAATTCCACAGTTATTATTAAACCACTCCGCATGAAATTTAAGATGAAACAAATCTGAAAACAATGATTTCTTACCTGCAAATGGATGCATCCCTGAGCCAGCTGTGAATGTTATTTTTACCAGAAAGGGCCCACTATGGGATTTGCATCTAATGTAAGGGCTTAATCAAACAATAGTATTTTTATTGAGACCCTATTATAGGCATTCAATACAGTGTCTGCAAGCAGGAGGGGCCCATTTTAGTGCTCTGCATGAACTAGGCACCTCTTCAGGGCTCCAAATATAGTAGGCACCTACAGCGTATCTAGGCACCCAATATAGAGAAGCAGCGTGGCTTAGTGGAAAGATCCTGGGCTTGGGAGTCAGAGGTTGTGGGTTCTAATCCTGCCCATGCCACTTGTCAACTGTGTGACTTTGGGAGAGTCACTTAATTTCTCTCTGCCTCAGTTACCTCATCTGTAAAAGGGGGATTAAGACTGCGAGCCCCACGTGGGACAACCTGATTACGTCGTCTCCACCCCAGTGCTTAGAACAGTGCTTGGCACATAATAAGCGCTTAACAAATGCCATAATTATTATTATTGTAGTGCTCAGCACATAGTAGACACCCATTACAGGGCTCAGCACCAGGTGAACACCTGGTGAACTAAATTCTGCCTCCTGTAGACATTAAGTTAAGAGTTCTACTAACACTAGGCATCCTGTGCAGTGGTGTTCACACAGTAGATGGTAGGACTCTGCGCACAGTAGGCATCCAATAAAGTTGGGATTGTGAACACTGTAGTCTCAGATTGGTGCTCATTTAGTACTTTGAATACAAGAGGCACCTAGTATATTGGTCTATTCCCAGTGGATGTCCAGGATGGGAGGGACTTTCTCTACCATAGGCCTTTGGTATGGTGCTCTGAACACAAAGCGAAGTAGTACTGTGTAGTCGATATGGGCGTGGGATTCAGAGGTCATGGGTTCAAATTCCGGCTCTGACACGTGTCTACTGTGTGACCTTGGGCAAGTCATTTCACTTCTCTGGGCCTCAGTTATCTGTAAATTGGAGGTTGAGACTGTGAGCCCCATGTGGGACAGGGACTGTGTCCAATCTGATCAAGTTGTATCTATCCCAGTGCTTAGAACAGTACTTGACACATAGAAGGTGCTTAACAAACAACAACCAAAAAATAGGTGCCTAATACAGTGCCTTGAATACAGAGGTGCTCCATAAATCCTATTGAATCAAAACATTTTTATTAAAATAATTCCCTTTTGCCACCTGGTGTCTAACCTGTCATTAATCAATCAATCAATGGTATTTATTGAGTGCTTCCTGTGTGCAGAGCACTGTACTGAGCACTTGGGAAAGTACAATGCGGTAGAGTTGGAAGACATGACCTCTGCTCACAAGGAGCTTACAGACCAGTGGGGAAAAGAACCATTAAAATAAATTACAGATGTAGATAAGTGCTGTGGGGGTTGGATGAAAATAGAAGCACTTTAGGAATCGAGACCCAAGTACATAGATGAAGCAGAAGGGAAGGCAAACAGGGGGAAGTGAGGTGTTAGAGGAGTCTTTTTGAAGGAGATATGTTTTTAATAGGGCTTTGAAGGTGGGCAGAGAAGTGGTCTGCCATTTGTGATTAGTGAGGGAGTCCATGCCAGAGAGAGGATGTGGGCAAGGGGTCGGCAGTGAGATAGATAAGATCGGCGTACAGTGAATAAATTGGCATTAGAGAAATGAAATGTGTGGGTTGAGTTGTAGTAGGAAATCAGTGAAGTCAGGCAATGTTAATAATTGCGGTATTTATTAAGTTCTTATGGTGTATCAAGCACTGTTCTAAGCCCTGGGGAAGATACAAGTTAATAATCATGCCAGAGACAGTCCCTGCCTGACACGGGGCTCACAGTCTAAACAGGAGGGAGAACGGAGTTTGTATTCCTATTTTACAGATGAGGAAACTGAGGCAAAGAGAAGTAAAGCGTCTCATCCAAGGTTACACAGAAGGAAAATGGCAGAGTGGAAATTAGAAACCACGTTCTCTGACCCTTGGACCCAGGCTCCTTCCACTAGGCCATGCTGCTTCTCTGTTACATGAGGGAGAACTGATTGAGTGCTTTTAAGCCTATGGTAAGGAGTTTCTGTTTGCTGTGGAGGGAGGTGGTGATACTTAAGGAGTGGGAAACATGGACTGAATGGTTCTGTAGAAAAATTATCTGGGGAGCATGATGAAGTATGGACTGAAGTTGGGAGAGACAGGAGGCTGGGAGTTCAAAGAGGAGGCTGATGCAGTAATCGAGGCAGGATTGGATAAGTTCTTGGATCAGCACTCTTAGTGCCCTGGTCAGGCATCCCCAAGTACCTGAGGATCAACTGGTGCCACTCTCTTTCTGTACTCCCCAACCCTGCTAAAGAAACCCCTGGAAGAAGGAAGATGGGGGATATCAATGATCTGCTAGGTGTGAAGCGAGAGGGAGTTCCAGACAGACCGGAGGGAGGGAGGAAAGAAAGGAAGGATGGATGAAGGGAGCAAGGAGTCAGCAGCAGGAGGGACAAGGAATAAGTTATAATAAGAAGGTGAACTTGAGAGAAATGAAGAGTGCCCGCTGGGGTGTAGTGAAGGAGGAGAGTGGATAAATAGGAGGGAGAAAGCTTGACAGACTGCTTTGAAGCCAATGGTCAGGAATTTCTGCTTGATGATGAGAGGATCCATTAGAGGTTTTGGAAGAATGGGGCCATGTGGACAGAAACATGTTTTAGAACAAAGATTCAGACAACAAAGTATGGCCTGGTGAGGGGAAAGACTGGAGGCAGAGAAGTAAGCGAGGAAGCCGATACAATAGTTGACTCAAAATCTGACAAGTGCCTGGGCTTGTGGTATTTGTTAAGCACCTACTCTGTGCCAAGAACTGTACTAAACACTGAGATAGATACAATGTAATAGTTACAAGGACACAGTCTCTGGCCCACAGAGGGGTTCACAATCTAAGGGGGAGTATTAAATCCCCGTTTTACAGGTAAGGATATTATTTTACAGATAAGGAGGAGTTAAATAACTTGACCCAGACCACACAGCAGGCACACACACACATGCGGAACCGGCATTAGAACCCAGAACCTCTGTCTTCCAGGACCTTGCTCCTTCCACTAGACCACACTGCTTCCACTAGGCCCTGTTAAAAGAGAGGAAGGATATAGGTTTGAGGGCCTGGGAGAACGAGGGCATTGCCAAAAGCGATGGGAAATGTAGGTGGAGGAAAATATTAGGGATGGAAGATGAGTTCAGTTTTGTTTCTGTTGACCTTGTAGAGGTGACCTGGTGGCAGGAAGAAATGGGAGGCTGCAGAGGGGGTGGGAGGTAGATTGAGGAGCCAACTATGATGAGTACAGGGCAGCTGAATTAGTAACCAGTCTCTCTACTGCGTCAATTAGTTATTTCCTTACGGGTTTACTGGTAATTCTCCTGTTTGTCAGATGTCCCAGGCTCAGAATCAGGTCTCCAGTGTTGGTGCCATCCGTGGAAGAAGGAGAATTTAGAGTCCAGAGTGATGTTATGAAGCAGTGAGGGCTAGTGGAAAAAAAACAGGCCTGGCAATCAGAAAACCTGGGGTCCAATCCCAGATCTGTCACATTTTTTAAAATATTTTTTAAGTGTATACTACATTCCAGGTACTGTACTAGGTGCTGGGATAGATTCAAGATAATGGGGTTGGACACAGTCCGTGTCCCATATAAGGCTCACAGCCTTAGATCCCCATTTTACAGATGAAGTTAACTGAGGCACAGAAAAGTTGAGTGACTTGCTCAAGGTCACACAGCAGATACATGGCGGAGCTGGGATTAGAACCCAGCAGCATAGCCTAGTGGATAGAGAATGGGCCTGGGAGTCAGAAGGACCTGAGTTCTAGTTCTGACTCTGTCACATGCCTGCTGCATGATCTTGGGCAAGTCACTTAACTTCTCTGTGCCTCAGTGACCTCATCTGTAAAATGGGGATTAAGACTGAGCACCCCATGTGGGAGAGGGCTTGCATCCAATCAAATTAGCAGAAGCAGCATGACAGAGTGGATAAAGCTCCAGCCTGGGAATCAGAAGGTCATGGGCTCTAATCGTGGCTCTGCCACTTGTCTGCTGTGAGACCTTGAGCAAGTCACTTCACTACTCTGTGCCTCAGTTACCTCATCTGTTAAATGGGGATTGAGACTGTGAGCTCCAGGTGGAACACGAACTGTGTCCAGCACGATTTGCTTGTAATTACCCCAGAGTTTAGTACAGTGCCTGACAAACAGTAAGTGCTAATAAATATTAGAATTATTATTATTATCCCAGACCTGGACTCTTTCCACTAGGTCATGCTGCTTCCCCCATCTGCTGTTTTACCCTAGGCAAATCACTTAACTTCTTTGAGTGGCTGTTTCCTCATCTGTAAAATAGGAATTACACTCTACTCCTTCTTAGACTGTGAGCCCCTTGTGCCCACCCTGATTATCTCGTATTTATCTTAGTGCTTACTTAGTACAGTCCTTGGCACAAAGTAATCCATTAACAAATACCATTATAATTATTATTATTATGCTTTTGGGGAAGAGTTCTGTAGAGAGTACTTTAGGCAGAGGAGTAGGAGGATGGTGTCAGGGCTCAAGCAGTGAAGGAGAAGGGTAGCAAACATCACCTTTGTCTGCGGCCTTAGAAAGCCACCCCGGGCCTTTCCCTCCCTGCCATGACACCCAGGGTAAATATTCATCTCCAATGAGGACACTCCCATTAATGGCGGAGTAAGAAGCCTACAGTAGGATGTGTGAAGAGCCCAACAAGCCAATTCTATCTCAGTATTCCCAAACTACTCAGGGAAACAGAAGGGGAAATCAGCCTGCATCAATTTCCTCCCTGAGCTCCCTGCCTCCAGCCTCTCCTTCCTCCAGTCCATACTTCCCCACTGCCTGCATGGTTTTTTTAAAACCTCATTCTGCCCACTTCTCCTGATTCCTCACAAACCCAAAATGTATATAAGCAAGCGGCAGGCATGGCCTCGTGGAAAGAGCATACGCCTGGGAGTCAGAAAACCTGGGTTCTATAATCTCTTAGCCACTCCTGCTCCATGTCCTTGGGCAAGTTACTTAACTTCTCTGTACTTCAGTTAGCTCATCTGTAATAAAATGGGGATTAAATCTTACTTCCTCCTACTTAGTTGGTGAGACTATCTGGCCTGATTAATTTGTGCTTGACATACAGTAAACACTTAACAAATGTAGTAATAATAATAATTATTATAAAGGGGATATATATGTATCACCTTTTACTTCGTCCTCTTGCCTGAAGTTCATCTGATGTCGGTCTGATGTCGCTTGCTTGTAAGCTTGACAGCAGGGTTCATATCTATTAATTCTATTGTACTTTCCCAGATGCTTAATACGGTGCTCTGCACAAAATGGGTCTTCAGTGAATATTATCGATCAATTTATTGCTGGAAATGGCAGTCTTTCTGCCCCTTGCCAGAGAGGAGATTTAGTAACGTGCCTTTCAATCACTCTTGGAGTGGTTGATCGCCCCAGCGACATCAGCCCATGCGAGCAGAGGCTTGACATTCACTGGCCCTCACTCTTTTCTCACTTGCTGTCCTCAAACGATGGCTCACACTGTCCTCCTGCCTGGATTTTCTCTCTCTTCATGTCCCACAGACTCCAGCTTTCCTTATCTTCAAAGCCCTTTTAAAATCTCGTCTCCTCTGGGAAGCCTTCCCTGACTCATCTTCCCAACCCTATTTTCCTCCTTTTTCTGAGTGATCTATGAACGTGAGGCCATACCCACTAAGCATTTAGGTACTCTTCCCATCCCCCATGGCATTTATGGTTGTGTCTTTAAGTTCTTTTGCTTCTCTGTATTTCTGCTACCTGTAATTGATTTTACTATCTGTTTTCACCACTAGATTGTGAACTCCTTGAGGGCCAGGATAGTGTCTAATTAGTGTATTCTATTGTACTCTAGAGAAGCAGTGTGGCCTGGTGGAAAGAGGAGGAGCCAGGGAGTCAGAGGACCTGGATTATAATCTCTGCCCCACCACCTGTCTACTATAATAATAATAGTAATATTGATAATATACTCTAATATAATAATAATGATGGTATTTATGAAGTGCTTACTATGTGCCAAACACTGTTCTAAGCACTGGGGTAGATACAAGGTAATCAGGTGGTCCCATATGGGGCTCACAGTCCTAATCCCCATTTTACAGATGAGGGAACTGAGGCACAGAGAAGTTAAGTGACTTGTCCCAAGTCACATAGCTGCCAGGTGGAGGAGCTGGGATTGGAACCCATGACCTCTGACTCCTAAGCCCGGTTTCTTTCCACTAAGCCATGCTGCTTCCCGTTCACTGTGACCTTGGGTAAATCACATAACTTCTCTGTGCCACAGTTTCCTCACCTGCAAAATGGGGATTCCCTACCTATTGCCTCTCTGATTTAGACTGTGAGCCCTGTGTGGGACAAGGACTGCACCCGACCTAATTACCATGTATCTACTCCAGGGCTTAGAACAGTTCTAGACCCATAGTAGGTGTGGAACAAATTCCACAGTTATTGTTATGATTACTCTCCTAAACCCTTAGTACAGTAGTATGTACACAGGCAGCGCTCAGGGAGTACTGCTGGTGACTAATTGATTCAAATGTTCAAATGCAGAAGCCAGCAAGAATCCTGCATGTCCCAGTGGCTGCTCCCTGCGCTGTCGTCTCGGATTTGCTGCTGAAGCAGAGCTGTGGGAGGTTTGCGCCTGAGATCCTCTAGAAATGGTTCCAAGGCCCTGATCATCCCTCCTCTTCTCACCAAGCTACTCAATGGCAGGCAGCCAGATGGCCTGCGTTGGTCCCTTAGGCAGGTGCTGGCCTTTCCTGGGCCAGGTATTTGTGCTTTGAGGCTTCTTTCACATGGACACGGAGGCAGCGACAAGCCCAGGCTGGAAGCCTGCGTTAGAATTGTTGGCGTACTCCTTTCTTTGTCGAGGGAGGCTGCCAGGAATTCTGGGTTTGCAGGCAGGCACTGCATCGGCCCAGTTGTTTGGCCCCCCGATAAGACTTGTTTAGGTGTTTTAGGTGAAAACAAATGAGTGTGATCTTCATCTCAGTCATTCTGGTTCTTGCTTGTGTAAACTCTCCAGCAGAGAGCTCTTTTCTTCACTTTTCTGAAGCACATAAATTCCCTTTCACACTGAATTTTAAGGCCAATAGGAGACTGGCTCCAGAAGGCCCAAGATCGATCACAAACTTTCAGCGGAGCCCAAGACTTGGGTCCGAGGGAGATCGTTAATGAAGGGAAACCCAAATCCACCTCCCAATAAGGAAATTCTCTGAGGGTCATTGAGGAAATGTCTTTGCGATCCACCATCACCACTTTTCACTAATTTCAGAAGAAGATCAGATCGTTGTAGAATGTCTCATTACTCTCCATTGCCAGAAGGACCCGAGGTGAGAGCCTCCATACAAGTCCTAAAGAATAGAGCTGACCTGATGCTCCCAGACAGTGGATAGGGTCTCAGTTATATGTCCGAGGCAGGAGAAGTGCAGGGAACAGCACCAGCCACAGCTTTCAGAGGCATTGCCAAAGCATTTGAAATGATCAGCAGCTCTGGGCTCTGGAAATTAGTAAGTATATATGACTGCCCTGAAAAGTTCATCAGGATATTGAGACCGCTTCATGACAGCATGGCTGCCCGGATCAGAGCCTAGAGGGCCGTGTCTGAGCCATTCCTAGTTGCCAGTGGGAGTAAAGAAGAGATATGATGTGGGCTCAGTTCTGTTCAACTTCTTCTACACCGGCATGCTGGAGGATACAACAAGAGGCCTAGATGCAGGTGTTAGAATATGGTTTGGCCCCTCTGGAAAACTTCCAACTCAACAAAGTCATCCAAAATCCACACGTTCAACGGAGAAGGAGCATGGAGTGGGGGGGAGGGTGCTCTGAGTAAGGACAATGGTCATCTCTATGAGGTTGACTCTGGGTGGCTAATTAGTGGCTATCTTGGGCGGACCTGCTGGGTGCTGCTGTGGGGCAGTGGCTTGCCGGAGATGCTGCTGAATTTCTGCTGAATTTTCACTGGGTTGATATTTCTGAGAAGGATCGGCAACCTTTTAGACATGGAACCAAGAAGTGGTTCAATCAATCAATAGTGTTTATCAAGCAACCATTAAGTTCAGAGACCCGTACTAAGTGCTTAGGGGGGGCACAGTAGAGTTAGAAGATACCATCTCTGTCCTTGAAGTGCTTACAGTCTAGCAGGGAAGACAGACACAAAATAATTTACAGGTACCTCTAACCATCTTTCATTCATTCATTCATTCAATCAATCATATTTATTGAATGCTTACTTTGTGCAAAGCATTGTACTAAGAGTTTGGGAGAGTACAATATAAAAACAAACAAACACATTCCTGCCCACAAGTTCACAGTCTAGATGGGGAGATGACATTAATATAAATAGATAAATAAATAAATTATAGATATATTCAGATATATACATATGTGCTGTGGGGATGGGAGGGAGGATGAATGAAGGAGCAAGGAAGAGCAGTGCAGAAGGGAGTGGAAGAAAAGGAGAGGAGGGCTTAGAGAAGGCTTCTTGGAGGAGAATCATCTGTTAATTTATCATGCTTGATCTAATCCTCTCTAACCCTCTAATTCTGTCTTTCGACATTCTGAACTCAGCTTTCTAAGCTTCCACCTCATCACACCACCTGGGCCTTGAACTTAGCTCTTATTTCCTATTCTACCCTCCAGACTCTCGACCCACTCCCTTGATCCCAGGCTACCTCAACTCTCCAGGACACTTTGCCAGCCCTCCCAAATCTAGCTGCAATTCTTCCATCCTGCACTATCTGCCTCCCCACCCCTACATTGCTCCCACCCCTGAACCCCCAGCTCTGGGTCACAGGCACAGTCCTCCTCCGCTGCTCCTGCGTCTGGATGGTTAGTGCAGTGCTCTGCATACAGTAAGTGCTTAATAAATACAACTGAATGAATTGAATGAATGCAGCTGGAGGAAGTCATTCATTCATCCAATCATATTTATTGAGAGCTGTGTGCAGAGCACTGTACTAAACACTTGGGAGAGTACAATCCAATAATAAACAGATACATTCTCTGCCCACAATGAGCTTACAGTCTAGAGGTGGGGAGACAGATATTAATGTAAATAAATAAATGACAGCTATGTACATAAGTGCTGTGGGGCTGGGAGGGGGGAAAAACAAAGGGAGCAAGTCAGGCTGATGCAGAAAGGAGTTGGAGAAGAAGAAAAGGGGGCTTAGTCAGGGAAGACCTCTTGGAGAAAATGTAGCTTCAATAAGGCTTTAAAGTGGGGTGAGCAATTGTCGGTCAGATTTGAGTGGGTGGGCATTCCCAGAGGTATGATGTGGGAAGGGGTGAGATAGATGAGACTGAGGCACAGGGAGAAGCCTAGCTTTAGAGGAGGGAAGTGTGTGGGCAGGAGCTGTAGTATGAGAATAGAGAGGTGAGCTAGGAAGGGGGAAAGGTGATTGACTGTTCTGAAGCCAGTGGGGAGGAATTTTTGTTTGATGTGGAGGTGGATGGGCAACCACTGGAGATTTTTGAAGAGAGGCATGACATATACTGAACGTTTTAGTAGAAAAATGATCCAGGCAGCAGAGTGAAGTATTGACTGGAGTGGGGAGAGACTGGAGGCTGGGAGGTCAGCAAGGAGACTGATGCAGAAATCTAGGCAGGATAGGACAAATGGTTGTATTAACGTGGTAACAGTTTGGATGGAGAGGAAAGGGCAGATTTTAGTGATGTTGTGAATGTAGGACCGACAGGATTTAGTAATGGATTGAATAGGTGGGTTGAATGAGAGAGAGGTGTCCAGGATAATGCCAAGGTTATGGGCTTGTGAGACAGGAAGGATGATGATGCCATCTACGGTTGTGGGAATGTCAGGGGAGGACAGGGTTTGCGTGGGAAGATAAGGAGTTCTGTTTTGGACATTTTAAGCATGAGGTAACGGGAGGACATACAAGTAGAGATGTCCTGAAGGCAGGAGGAAATGTAAGACTGCAGAGAGAGAGACAGACCAGTGAATGAATTCTCCAAGGGAATGGCTGTAGATGGAGAATAGAAGGGGACCCAGAAATGAACCTTGAGGGACCCCCACAGTTAGTGTGTGGGAGACAGAGGAGGAACTCATTCATTCATTCAATTGTATTTATTCCTGAAGAAGACAGAGAATGAACGGCTAGAAAGATAAGAGAAGAACCAGGAGAGGACTGCAACAATGAAGGCAAGGTTGAATAATGTTTCCAGGAGAAGGGGCTGGTCCATAGTGTCAAAGGCAGCTGAGAGGTCGAAGAGGATTAGGTTGGAGTAGAGGCCGTTGGATTTGGCAAAAAGGAAATCATTGATGATGTTTGAGAGGGCAGTTTCTGTGGAGTGAAGGGGATGGAAGCCAGACTGGAGGATGTCAAGGAGGGAGCTGGAGAATTGGAGATAGCCAGTGTAGTAAACTCACTCAAGGAGTTTGGAGAGGAATGCTAAGAGGGAGATGGGGTGATAACTGGAGGGAGCCGTGGGGCCAAGGGAGGATGTTTTTAGGAAAGGGGAGTTATGGGCATGTTTGAAAGTAATGGAGAAGAAGCTATTGGAGAGCAAACAGTTGAAAATGGCTGCTAAGGAGGGTAGAAAAAAAGAGGGCAAGTGTTTTGATAAGGTGTGAAGGAATGGGGTTGGATATGCGGGTTGAGGGTGTGGATTTAGAGAAGAGGCAGGAGACCTTCTCTAGAGATACTGATGGGAAGGTTGAGAGTGTTGAATGGCGGGGCGGGAAGGGGGAGGGGGTGAGGAGGAGGGGACTGAGGAAGGGCAGCAGAGATTTTGGGGAGTTCACGTCTGATAGTGTCAATTTTCTTAATAAAGTAGGTGGCCAGGTCACTGGAGGCTAAGGGAGGGAGAGACAGAGAAACAAGGAGCCTGAGGAGGGAGTTAAATGTCTGGAACATCTAGCAAAGGCAGTGGGCATGGGCTTCAAAAAGGGTGGAGAAATAATTTTGCCAGGCAGAAGAGAGGGCAGAGTTAAGGCACGCAAGGATAAACTTGAAGTCGTTTAAGTCAGCCTGATGTGGAGGCTAGTTGGGCAATGATAAGTTGAGAAAATTGAATGGGGTTAAAAGATTGGAGGTCTCTGTGGGAATAGTACAGATTTACAAAGAGGATATGTGTGAGAGAGGAGGGAAGTAAGGAGATTCTGTTTATATAGAGGGATTTCAGAGTTGTGAGAAAATTCAGTGAGGTATATCAGAGTTGGTATTATCTCTACAGTGGCTAGAGATGATGAGATCGAGTGTGTGTCCAAGTAGGTGAGTGGGTGAGGTGGGGTGGAGCAGGAAGTCAGCGGAGTTGAGGAGTGATAGAAGACGGGCAGCAGAGGGGTCATCAGGAACAACTATGTGGTTATTGAAGTCCCCAGGGATCATTGTAGGCATAGAGAAAGGGAGAAGGAATGTGAGAAAAGGATCAAAATGGTTAAAGAAGTTGCGTGGGACCTGGGGGGCAGTAGATGACCATTACTAGAATCTGGAGGGTGTGGTAGAGGAGGATGCTAAGGGCTTTGAAGGAAGGGAAAAAGAAAAGGATGGGCAAGATGGTCTGACACAAAAGCAAACCACCCACACCTCTTCCCCTCCCAGTGAGTCTGGGGGAGTGGGAGAAGGTGAGACCCCCTCTGGAGGGAGCAGCAAGGGAGACCTTGTCATCGGGGGAGAGCTAGGTTTCAGTGTTGACGAGGAGGAAGAGTGACTGAGTCAGGAACAGGTCAAGGTTGAAGAGAAGCTTCTCCATGATGGCACGGAGGGGTTCACAGGCCACACTTGGCTGAAGGACATAGTGGGGGAGGGGGACTGCATGAGGGGTGGGAAGAATTTGGACAGGAGTGAACTGAGTGGGGCTGATGTCGGGGGAGAGGGATGAGGGGTCGCGCTGGAACAGGAATACTCCGGGCCGCCTTCTGCCATGATGAATTCCCTCTGTCTTGTTATAACTCAGCTCTTTTTTCCTCTCAACATCTCTGTTATTCCTCCTTCATTCAATTCCATACCCACAGCCCCATGGATAGAGCACGAGCCTGGGATTCAGAAGTTCATAAATTCTAATCCCAGCTCGACCACTTGCCTGCTGTGTGACCTTGGGCAAGTCGCTTCACTTCTCTGGGCCTCAGGTACCTTATCTGTAAAATGGGGATTGATACTATGAGCCTCACGAGGGACAGGGACTATGTCCAGACCGACTTGCTTGTATCTTGCTTGTCTGGCACATAGTAAGCGCTTAACATATACCATAGTTATTATCATCATGATCAACTTTACAGTTCGTCAGCTTCTCCCAAAGCCACTACTGCCCCAAACCCCTCCCTTTCTAACCTGACTTTTTTTGCTGTTATGGTTGAAAACTTCCCGTGGCCCTTCCCCCACTGCCCAGCTGTTCTTCAAGAGGTGGCGTTCCACCTGCTCTCTCTAAATCCACGCCTCTAACAGGGCCTTTGAGGCCACCCCCCTCTTATCTCCTGAAATCAATCAATCAGTGGTATTTACTGAAAGCTTACAGCATGCAGAGCACTACACGGAGTCCCTGGGAGAGTAAAACGTAAGAGTTGGTAGACATGTTTCCTGCCCACAAGGAGCTTTCTACAGGGGGAAAATCACTTGCTCCCAAACTCCTCCCATCCCTCCCGTTATTTTTACCCTGTTGTCCTCTGATGACTCCTCCTCCTCGACCTTCAAACACATTCACGTCTCCCCCATATTAACAAAGCCTGCTCTCGCTCCCATAGCCCCCTACAGCTTTCACCCTACTTCAAATCTCATTCCTCATCAAACGTCTGGAAGGGCTGTATGCACTCACCACTTTCATTTCCTCTCCAGCCATTCTCATCTTGATCCACTCAGTTGAGATTTTGGCCCTTTCCTTCCGCAAGATACTGCTTTCTGTAACCGTTCCTTAGAGCCCAATCCCAAGGGTTCTACTCTGCTCCTCCTTGGTCCCTTGGCAGCCTCTGGCACCTTTAGCTACTCCCTCCTCCCTCAAACCCTTTCTGGTTTCAGTTTCACAGAAAGGATACTAAACTGCTTCTCCTCTCTGTGTGCTCCTTCTCTGTTCCATTCACTGGCTCCTCTTCTGCCTCTCAACCTTTAGCTGCCAGTTCTGCACAAGGCTGAGTTCTGGGTCCCTCACACTTCTCGCTGTACACTCACTTCCTTGCAGAGCTCATTTGCTCCCCTGGTTTCACCTCCCACCTCTATCAATGGCTCCCAGATCTATCTGTATGGCTCCCAAATCTATCTGTCTAGTTCAGACTTCTCCTCTATTCTGCCATTTCAAATCTCCTCTTGCCTTCAGGTCATCTCCACTTGGCTGGCCCACTGATACTTCAAACTCCAAATGATTAAGATGGAACTACTCATCTTTCCTCCTAAACTCACTCCTTCTTCTGACTTTCCTATTTCAGCCTATGGCAGTACCACTGTTCCTTTCCCAAAAGGCCACCACCTCGGGGTCAAAGTTGACTCCTCATTGTCCATCAAATCTCACATTCAGTCTGCTACCAAATCCTGCTGCATCTTCCTGCTGTTCATCCAATAGCATTTACCGTGCACGTATTGTGTGCAGAACACTCTACTAAGCACTGGGGAAGATTAGCCCCAGGGACTTATAACCCAAACATCTACCACCCTGACACAAGCTCTGGTCAGTCATTGTCAGTCTATTTGTCAGATAGAAACTCCTTACCATTGGTTTTAAGGCAGTTAATCAGCTCTGTCCCTCCTACCTCACCTCGCTGATCTCCTGCTACCACCCAACCCACACATCACCAACCGATTCTTTGAATCTTGATCTCGTCCATCTCACTGCTACCCCCTTAGTCCATGTTCTCCCTTGGGCCTGGAACTCCCTCCCACTTCATATAATAATAATAATTATAATAATAATAATGGTACTTCTTAAACTCTTACTATGTGCCATGCACTGTTCTAAATCCTGTTTAGATACAAATTAGTCAGGTTGGACATAGTCCCTGTCCCACATGGAGCTCACACTCTTAATCCCCATTTTACAGGTGAGGTAACTGAAGCACAGAGAAGCTAAATAATGTTGGTATTTGTTAAGCGCTTACTATGTGCAGAGCACTGTTCTAAGCGCTGGGGTAGATACAGGGTCATCAGCTTGTCCCACGTGAGACTCACAGTCTTAATCCCCATTTTCCAGATGAAGGAACTGAGGCCCAGTGAAGTGACTTGCCCACAGTCAGACAGCTGACAAGTGGCAGTGCCGGGATTCAAACCCATGACCTCTGACTCCTAAGCCCGGGCTCTTTCCCCTGCACCACGCTGCTGCTCTAATGACTTACCCAGGGTCATACAGCAGACATGTAGCAGAGCTGGGATTAGAACCCAGGTCCTTCTGACTCCCAGGCCCGTGCTATATCCACTAAGTCACTATACTTCTCTGACAGTCTACCACATTTTCCACCTTCAAAATCCTCCTATAATCACATGTCCTCCAAGAGGCCTTCCCTGACTAAGTCTTTTATTTCCCCTATCCTCCCTCTCTTCTGCGTTGACTAAGAACTTTGCTGTGTATGCATTAATTACCTTGTTACTCATCCTAATCTATTCCAGTGTCTGTCTCATGCTGTAGACTGTAAACTCTATCAACTCTGTTGTGTTTTACTTTCCCAAGCGCTTAGTAAAGTGCTGTGCACACTTCTTCCCACTCCAATCTTTATGCTATAAGCTGCTGCACAAATCATTTTCTTGAAACAGCACTCAGCACTCGTCTCTTACCTCTTCAAAATCTCCCTGTGGCTTCCCAGGCCCCTCTACATCAAGCAAAAATTTCTCACAGTTAGCTTCAAGGCTCTCCTCCAACTCCTAGTCTTATATATCTACTCTCTTCAACTACTGCTCCTCAGCTTGCTCCCTTCATCCTTCATCCTTCTCTACTCGCCCATCACTACACCCTGTCTCACACACAACCCACACAATGCCTCAGTTCCCTCATCTGTAAAATGGGGATTAAGACTGTGAGCCCCACTTGGGACAACCTGATTCCCCTATGTCTACCCCAGCGCTTAGAACAGTGCTCGGCACATAGTAAGCGCTTAACAAATACCAACATTATTATTATTAACACCAACCGATTCTTCATATCTTGATCTCATCCACCTCACCACTGCCCCCTTAATCCATGTTCTCCCTCAGGCCTGGAACTCCCACCCACTTCATATAATAATAATAATTGTACTACTTTAGCTCTTACTATGTGCCAAACACTGTTCTAAACCCTGGTCAGATACAAGTTAGTCAGGTAGGACATAGTCCCTGTCCCACATGGAGCTCACACTCTTAATCCCTATTTTATAGATGAGGTAACTGAAGCACAGAGAAACTAAATTACCTACCCAAGGTCACACCATTCTACAAACCTGAAACACCCTCCCTCTTCATATCTGCCAGGTCACAACTGTACAGTTGTCCTTATATTCAAAATCCTCCTGAAATCCTACCTCCTCCAATGAGTCTTTCCCAATTAATCCTCAGCATCCCAGGTTGTATTAACCCATCGGCAATGTCACATTTACTTGTAACCTATCCTCAGCACGTATGTATGTGTGCATGGATGTTCTTTCATTCATTTATTCATTCAATCGAATTTACTGAGTACTTACGGTGTGCAAAACACTGAATTTAGCACATGGGAGAGTATGATATAACAATAAACAGACCCATTCCATGCCCACAACGAGCTTATAGTCTAAAAGGGGAGACAGACATTAATATGAATAAATAAATATATAAATAAATAAATTACAGATACGTGCATAAGTGCTGGGGGGCTTGGAGCGGGGGTAGATAAACGGAGCAAGTCAAGGTGATGCAGAAGGGAGTGGAAGAAGCGGAAAGGAGGCCTTTGTTTAGTCAACTGCACATTTAATTACTTATTTGATTACTCTAATTAATATCTTTATGCCTGTCTCCCTGATTAGAGTCTAAGCTTCTTGTGGGCCGGGAGCATGCCTTTTTTTTTCACTTTGCAAGTGCTTAATTTATCACATTGTACCGTGGCTCAGGGGAAAGAGCCTGGGTTTGGGAGTCAGAGGTCATGGGTTCGAATCCCGGCTCTGCCACTTGGCAGCTGTGTGACTGTGGGCAAGTCACTTAACTTTTCTGTGCCTCAGTTACCTCATATGTAAAATGGGGATTAACTGTGAGCCTCACGTGGGACAACCTGATCACCCTGTATCTACCCCAGCGCTTAGAACAGTGCTCCGCACATAGTAAATGCTTAACAAATACCATTATTATTATTATTACCCAGTGCTCATTAAATAGTACTGCTGCTATTATTATTACTAGTGCCTTTAATATAAGAACTGAAAAAAGACGTGAGCATAAAGGTGAGTAAATGCTTACTGGGTCAATATTTGTAATATAACTCAGTGTACACAGAAATGCTAAAGATGACTTTTGAATACACAAGTGGGGAGTTGGGGCGGAGTGGCTGATGTGTTAGTTGGTGTGGGTTAAGTTATGGTAGGAGATCAGCCAGGTGAAGTAGGAAGAAGGTGGGGTCAAAGGGGCTGGTGGAGAGGTGGAATGATCTAAGTTCAGAATGAAGTTTGGCTTGGAGCCAGGAAGACAGTAGTCCACTTGGTTTAGTATAAGAACCTGGACTGGGGTTGGGGGAGTAAGGGGAGGAACGTTTGGGTAGAGAGGAAGGGCTGCAACTGGAAAATGGTTTGTGTTGTGGACAGAAGATGGGCAGGATATGGCAACAGTCTGAATTTGAAAGTTGAAAGAGAGAGAGGAGTCAAGGATAATGCCAAGGTTATGAACTTCAGAGACAGCGAAGATGGGGATGCGGACTTGGGCATCAACAGAGGGAAGGTGTGGAAGGGAGTCAAAGTTGGCTTGGGAGAAGTGAAGGGTGTCTGAAGATTGGAAGTCTCTATAGGGAAAAGAAGGTAATCTTGCGGTGAGTGGGTGTGTGGGTGAGATCACAGGCTAGGAAGTCGGGGTCTGAGAGGGGTAATTTACTGTTGGGGAGGTTAGAAATTCTACAGCAATGAGATGCGAGCAGGCCATGGCAGATGGTGGCGTCATTTCATTTCTTCATTCATTACATGATCCTAGTGGGGAAACTTCCAGAGCCTCGGACAATCTGTGCCCTGGACCTTTTCATCCTAGGATAATATAAACTGCCCAGATAAGGCAAGGATGATTGATTAACTCCACACATTCAGGATCTTTAAAATACCCTTCGTCACCCTCTTGGCTCTGGCTCCTTGTCTCTGTATGCCTTCTTCTCTTGCCCTCTTTCCCCACCTCCTTCCCTTCCCAGTCCATGTTTTCCCAGCCCTGTCTCCCTTGCAGACCAATGGGGCAGACATCTGCAAACTCCTCTCTAGCTCAGTGCAGGGTTGCTCAAGGTCATGGTGCCTAAAACCTATAGTTAACCTGTTGCATCTTTGGAACAGTTCTGGAATGACTAAAAGTAGGTGGGATTGAGATGAGAGCTGGGTGAGCTCAGAAGCCAGGGTCAGGTAACAGTCGGAGAAGGCACGGGTGAAGAGAGAGAGAGAGAGAGAAAGAGAGAGTTGGTATTGAGTGAAAATGGTCTGGGAGGCAGATGGGAGAGTAGGCATGGTTGATAAGGAAATTAATGGGCTCTCCAAAAGTTTCTGTAGGTTTTAGGACAGGGATTCTTGTGCTTTTGGTCAAAGAATCAGTGGAACAATTGCTTCCATATATGACAGAGGTCCTAAGGCCATGCACACCTGGGAGTTCTAAGTAATCCTTCCACCCAAAGAAGTTAGCTGGTGGTCCTGCACTGACTTTGACCTTCTGGTTATTGAGAATTGGAGGATAATGGGCAACTGATCACAGATTTAAAGAAGGCTGGAGCTGTACAGCATTTATAAAGGAAACTCAGAGGAATGGCACAGGCAGTAATTAAAGGCTGTAAAGGAAGAACTACATGAGGAATGGGCAAAGAAAATGCCACTGCTTAACCCTGAGAAAGAAGACTAGAAGACCACGACTAGAGTGTCAAGTCTAAAGGAGTCTTGAGAGCCTTTACCCCAGAGTGACGGCCTGCTGATGTCTGCCTGGATGAAACAGGGACTGCAATCAAGCCAGTGAGATTTAATCTACCCCAGTGCTTACTGTAGTGCTTGTCACATTGTAAGCGCTTCATAAATACCATTATTGTCATCATGAGAGTTGAGAGTCATCACTCCGCTCTCAAATCCGCTCTACAACTTAAGGCCTCATTTTGATTAACCTTATTAGGCAACTCACTCACTGACATTCTGCTCTCATATCCACTCTACAGTTTAAGGTCTTATTTTGTATAACCTCATTCTCAACTCTAATGATAATGATAATGGTGTTTATTAAGCGCTTACAATGTGACCAGCATTGTACTAAGCACTGGGGTAGATTAAAACTCATTGGCTTGATTAGTCCCTGTTTCATGTGTAGCTTGCAGACTAGAGAGGCAGTGTGGCTCAGTGGAAAGAGCCAGGGCGTGGGAATCAGAAGTCGTGGGTTCTAATCCCGAATCCACTGCTTGCCAGCTGTGTGACTTTGCACAAGTCACTTAACTTCTCTGTGCCTCAGTTACCTCATCTGTAAAATGAGGATTAAAACTGTGAGCCCCGCATGGAACAACCTGATCACCTTGTATCCCCCAGTGCTTAGATCAGTGCTTTGCACATAGTAAGTGCTTAACAAATACCATCATTTTTATTTAAATAGGAAGGAGAACAGGAAACTGAGCCACAGAGAATAATAATAATAAAAATGGTATTTGTTAAGTGCTCACTATGTGCCAAGCACTGTTCTAAGTGCTGGGATAGGTATAAGGATATCAGGTTGTCCTACATGGGGCTCACAGTCTTCATCCCCATTTGGCAGATGAGGTGTCAGAGGCACAGAGAAGTGAAGTGACTTGCCCAAAGTCACATAGTTGTCAAGTGGCGGAGCTGGGATTCGGACCCACAACCTCAGATTCCCAAGCCCAGGCTCTTTCCACTAAGCCACGCTGTGCTGTGTGCCCGAATCATGCAGCAGATAAGTAACAGAGCTGGGACTAGATCAGGCCTTCTTTGATTCCCAGCTCTGTCTTCTTTCCATCAGACGATGCTGCTTCCCTGCTTCCCCCTTCCTACCACTGACCTGTTGTTCACACCCCTTCTCCTGCCTGAAACTTCTCCCTTGAAGCCCACCAGATCACAGCTCTCTCCATCTTCACAGCCCTCCTGAAATCCCACATCCTTCAGGAGGCACTACCCAATTAATTTCCTTCTCTTCAGTCATATCCTCTCAACTGTCAATCAATTAGGAATACTTATTGGATATAGCTCTGAGTGCTTGAGAGAGTAAATTGGACTTAGTACACATCGTCCCCACTTCCGGGTCCTTACAATCTAGTTTGGGAGACAGACAGTAAAATGATTTATGGATCAGAGGAAAAAGCAAAAGTAAGTACATATTTGAATTAGTGTTAAATTTGTAGATTACATAAGCTTGATAGTAGGGCATAGTGGATAGAGCATGGTCCTAGGAATTGGAAGGTCATGGGTTCTAATCCCAGATCCACCACTTGTCTGCTGTGTGACCTTAAGCAAGTCATTTCACTTCTCTGTGCCTCAGCTACCTCATCTGTAAGGTGGGGATTGAAACTGTGAGCCCCACATGGGACAGGGTCTGTTTTCCACCTGATTTGCTTGTATCCACCCCAGAACTTAGTACAGTGCCTGGCACTGTACCATAATAATTATTAAATAATAAACACTTAAATATAAATACCATAATTATAATAAATAATTAAATATAAATACCATAATTATTATTATTGTGAGGTACAGAAGTGCTCTGGTTTGACAATGAGTACACAAGCGTACACTTAGTCAAAAGTGGTAGCTGGGAGTGTATTATCTGAGAAAAAAATGAATTAATTGGGGAAGACCTACTGGAGAAAACGTGATATCAGAAGGGCTTGGTAGATGGGGAGAGTTAAAGTCGGGTAGATTTGAACAGGGAGAGAGATCTAGGCAGGGGAACAGGTTTGGAACAAGGGGGGAAATGGAGGGAGAGGAGAATAGAAGCCACAGCAAATTAGCTTGAGAGTTATCAAGAGTGAAAACTAGGGTGTAGGGAGGGGAGAAAGTAGATAAATAAGAAGGAAAGAACTGATTGAGTGCCTGAAAGCCTGGCTGAGGCCTTTCTGTTTGATGGAGGCAAAAATGGACCACCAATGGAGGATTTTGTGGAGTGAGAAGATGTGGGCAGGATAACCCTTATGCAATAATAATAATAATGGTATTTATTAAGGGCTTATTATGTGCCAGACATTGTTCTAAGCATTGAAGTGGATACAAGTAAATCGGGTCAGACATAGCCCCTTGTCCCACATGGGGCTCATAGTCTCAATCCCCATTTTACAGATTAGGTAGCTGAGGCATGGACAAGTTAAGTGACTTGCCCAAGGTCACACAGCTGACAAGTGGCAGAGCCAGGATTAGAACCCATGATCTTCTGACTCCCAGGCCAGTGGTCTATCTACTACATATGTGCTCTCTTATTTAAGCAGTTACTTATTCATCCACCCTGCTTTCTCTTTTTCATGATTAGATTGTAAACTCCCTGTGGGGAGAGAATGCGCTTTTTTCTGTTTACTTTCTCAAGTACTTAGTACATTGTGCTGGACATAGTAGGTCCCCATTTAATGAATGAATGAATGAATTTAATAATGGTTATTACTATTATTTTTTTCTCCTACCAGTAATATATTCTGTATTTGCTCCCTCATTAGAATATAAGCTCCTTGAGGGGAAGAACATGTCTTTTTCCTCTATTTATTCCCCTAAGTGCTTATTACAGTGATCTGCACAAAAAGGTGCTCAATACAAATACTTGGCTAATTGTAGGGGAAGGGTCCAGCCAATAGTACAGGTCAGTAGACTGGGTGGAGAAGAAGGGCTGACTCCTGGAAATACTTTTGGGGAAAATCTGCCAAGGTTTAGAGTCCATCTGAATGTGAGAGTTGAAGGATAGTGAGGAGTTGAGGATGAACCATTAGATTGTAAACTCCTTGAGAGTAAGAGTAGGGCTTTCTTATCCTAATGTACAATCAGTCAATAAATCAATTGTATTTATTGAATGCTTACCGTGTCCAGAGCACTGTACTAAGCACTTCGGAGAGTACGATATAACAGAGTGGAGGCACATTTCCTGCCCACAACGAGTTTACAGTCTAGAGAGGAAGACAGACATTAATATAAATAAATTACAGATATATGCCTAAGTCTGTGGGGCTGAGGAAGGGGTGAATAAAGGGTGCAAATCCAGTACAAGGATGACACAGAAGGGAGTGGAAGAAGAGGAAATCAGGGCTTAGTCATGGAAGGCGTCTTGAAGGAGATGTACCTTCAATAAGGCTTTGAAGGTGGGGAGCAGAATTGTTTGTCAGATATGAGGAGGGAGGGCATTTTAGGCCAGAGGCAGGATGTGGTCGTGAGATCGATCACAAGATAAATGAGATCAAGGTTCAGTGAGTAGATTGGTATTAGAGGAGAGAAGTGTGCAGGCTGTGTTGTCGTAGGAGAGCAGTGAGGTAAGATAGGAGGGGGCAAGGTAATTGAGTGCTCTAAAGCCGATGGTAAGGAGTTTCTGCTTGATGCGGAAGTGGAAGAGCAACCACTAGAGGTTTTTGATGAGTGGGGAAATATGGATAAAACGTTTTTGTAGAAAAAATAGCAGAGAGCAGGTGGACTGGAGTAGGGGGAGACAGGAGGCAGGGAAGTCTGCAAGGAGACTAATAATAATAATAATAATAATGCTGTTATTTGTTAAGCGCTTACTATGTGCAGAGCACTGTTCTAAGCGCTGGGGGAGACACAGGGGAATTGGGTTATCCCACGTGGGGCTCACAGTCTTCATCCCCATTTTACAGATGAGGGAACTGAGGCACAGAGAAGTTAAGTAACTTGCCCACAGTCACACAGCTGACAAGTGGCAGAGCTGGGATTCGAACTCATGACTTCTGACTCCAAAGCCCACGCTCTTTCCACTGAGCCACGCTGCTTCTCTGATAATAATAATAATGAAGGTACTTGTTAAGCACTGTTCTAGGTGCTGGGTTAGGTGCAAGTTAATAGGGTTGGACACAGTTCCTGTCCCACTTTGGGGCTCACACTCTTAATCTCCATTTTACCAATGAGGGAACGGAGATCCAGGGAAGTTAAGTGATTTACCTAAGGTCACACAGCAGACATATGGCAGAGCTGGGATTAGAACCTAGGTTCTTCTGACTCCCAGGCCAGTGCTCTCTCCACTAAGCCAGGCTGCTTCTCATAGAGGCTGATACAGTAATCGAAGCTTGGAGGAAAGGGGAAGTGGTTTGGTTGGAAAGGAAAGGGCAGATTATAGCGATGTTGTGAAGCTTGAATTGATAGGATTCGGTAACAGATTGAGTGTGTGGGTTGAAAGAGAGAGATGAATCGAGGATAACACCAAGTTATGGGCTTGTGAGACAGGAAAGATGATGGTGGTGGCTCTAGTGATGGGAAAGTTGGGAAAGGACAGGTTTTGGGTGAGAAGACAGGGACTTCTGGTTTTGACGTGTTAAATTTGAGGCATTGGCAGGACATTCAAATAGAGATGTCTTGAATTTAGGAGGAAATGTGAGACTGCAGAGAGGGAAAGAGGTCCGGGCAGGAGATGTAGATTTGGGAATCATCCACGCAGAGCCGGAGATAGATTTGACAAGACATAATTTGTAACCTGTAAGAGGGCAGTTTCTAGGCAGTGAAGGGGATTCAAGCCAGATTGGAGAGGGTCAAAGAGAGAATTGGAGGAGAGGAATTTGAGACAGCAGGTGTAAACAACTTAGCCAAATGAGCATGTTTGAAAGCAGTGGGGAAAAAGTCATTGTACAGTGAAGAGTTGAAGATGGTGGTCAGGAAGGGAAGGGAGGGGGCAAGGTTTCTGAAGGGGTTAGATGCCCAAGGGGAGTGGGTGGATTTTGAGAGAAGTCAGTAGATATTCTCTTGAGATACTGCTAGGAAAGATAGAAGAGTTGAAAAAGAGGTAGGAGGACAGAGGGAGTGAAGAGGAGCAGGGGAGATTTTAGAGAGCTCATGCCTGATGGTTTTGATTTTTGGCCAGGTCATTAGGGGCAAGAGTTTGGGGAGGCGTGTGGACATGAGGTTGAAAAGGGAATTAAATGTCTCAAGCAACTGGCAAAGTCAATGGGTATGGAAGTCAATAAAGCTGGAGAAATAATTTTGCCAGGCAGAGAGGATGAACTTGCGGTGGATGAGGACGAGGTTATATCTAGATTTCCACCAGCAGCACTCTGTGGCTCACGCACAGGAGTGAAGGAAGTGGACAGTACAGTGCTCTCTATCTCGTTCTCAAGCCAGTCACTGCTTCTCACCATCACCAAGACCTGGCCCTCTCAAAATGGCACCATGTGCCCCACTTCACTCTCCCGAGGGGGCTTCATCTTTCTCCCACTCCCCAAGACTCACGGGGAAAGGGGGAAGAGTTGGCCATCTTCTTTCCCCTAGTGCCATTTTTGCACCATGTCACCCTCTTCAGCCCCCACTTTCCTTTCCCTTGGAGCCCCCATATCACCCCCTCTTCCACCCTCTACAGCTACTAGTAGCAGTCATCAACCCCGACACAATCTCCCAGCCCTATCTAGCAGTGTGGCCTCCTGGGCCTGGGAGTCAGAAGGACCTGGTTTCTAATCCCAGCTCTGTTACATTTCTTCTGAGTGACCTTGGGCAAGTCACTTTACTTCTCTGTGCCTCAGTTCCCTCATCTGTAAAAAAATGGGGATTGAGACCGTGAGCCCATTGTGGGACAGGGATTGTCTCCAACTTGTTTACTTTGTATCTACCTCTATGCTTAGTACAGTGCCTGGCACACAGTAAGTGCTTAAATACCACAATTATTATTATACAGTGCCTGGCACACAGTAAGTGCTTAAATACCACAATTATTATTACTATTATTACCTTTGCTTTTTGGAGTGATTTTGCTGCCTTTCTCTTCTTTCCTTCCTCTTTCTCTTCTCCCACAGTTCTCCTGGTGGACTTCAATATTCTAATAATAAAGCACTGATTTAGGTGCTGGAGTAATCAGCACTGAATCCCAATATTCAAGATGAAGGCACTGAGGCACAGAGAAATGACTTATCCAAGGTCACAAAACAGGTAAATAACAGGGATTAGAACCCAGGGCCTCTTATTCTCTGGCTTGTGTTCTTTCTACTAGGCTATGCTGCTTCCCGCAAGGTCCACTTCCTCTCACTCCTTAGTCCCACAGATCTCTTGCTCTATTTCACCTCACCTGCACATTAACTTGGACATACATTGTGTCTCGTGATCACTGCTCAGTGTAGAATTTTTAAACTCTGGAGTACCACTCTTTGAGCACAACATCCTGACCAGAGATCTCTCCCAAAAACTCCCTTCCCACAAAACTGTTCTTTCCCCCAACAGAGAACTCTGATCTGTAGACCCATTTCATTTCTCTTAGGACATCATGCCCCACATGGACCCCTTTCCAAACCTCTTGATGTATAAATCCAAGTCCTCAGCTCTGCCCTCTCCCCGTCCATGGAACCCTCTCACCCTTCGGTCCCTCCATCCATCTTGTGTCACCAGCCCCCAGCCCTGAATCACCTCCACGGGCTACTTCCTCCACTCTTGCTCTTGTGCTGCAGAGCACTGTAGGTAGAGATCCAGCCAACTTCAACCACCTAAAATTCACTCTCACTAGCTGCAATTCTGACTTCCTTTCCACTCAGAAGAAATACTTCTCCTTTTTCAACTCCAAGGACCATTTCCCCCACTAATTATTTCAGGCCTTTAACTCACTCCTAGCCACTGGTGTTTCCCTCACCCTTCTCTTGTCCTTGATGTCCTTGCCAACTACTTTTTTGACAAAATCAAAATGATCAACTTTGAGCCTTCACAAGTCTCCCTTTCACCTCCCCATCTACCCTCCCATCCCTCCATTCCTAAATCCAACATCTCATCCTTCATAGCCATTTCTCAGGAGAAGATCTCCCATCTCCTTTCAAAGTCCATTCCCTCTACCTGGGCCACTGTCCTCATCTGTTCTCCCCTACTAAACACTTGCATCCATTCTATTTTCCTTCCTAACTCCTGTCTCCAACTGCTCTTTCAACTCTGCTCCCATCTCCCTAGATCCTATTGCTCGCTCCAACAATCACTCCATCTCTCTGTTCCTATTCCTGTATATACTCTTTAAATAGATTATATATTCATTCATTCAATCGTATTTATTGAGCTCTTACTGAGTGCAAAGCACTGTACTAAGTGCTTGGGAAAGTACAATATAACAATAGCTAGTCACTTTACTAGTTTACAGTCTAGATTCTAACTGCCTCCTCTTTTCTTCCCAAGTCTCTTCTTGAATCCCAACAAATCTGATTTCCTCCACCTTCATGCCACTAAAACCACTCACATCAGTGTCATTGACGACCTGCTTGTCAAATCTAATGGACTCTACATTTTCCTCCTCGGTCTCTCAATTGTCTTTGACCCTGTTGACTCCTTCCTTCTCCTAGAAACACTATCTAACCTTGCCTTTACAATCGCTTTGGTTCTCTCACCTCTCTGGCTGCTCTTCTGCTCATTTGTCCTCTGCCTCTCATCCCTTTTACTGGTCCCTCAAGGCTCTGTACTGGCCCCTCTTTTCTTCTCAATCAGTGGTATTCATTGAACATTTACTGTATACAGAATTGACTGTGTCCTTGACCTCAACTACCACCTCCTTGCAGGTGTCTCCCAAATCTACCTCCCTAGTTTGACATTCCTCTGGACTCTACAGCAACTCTACATGGGTATCTTACGGACATCTCAATCTCAAAATGTCTAAACCTGAACTCCTCATATTCTTTTCCAAATTCCGCCTCCCCACCCCACCCATCTAAGATATCCTTTCACAATTGACAATGTTACCATTCTTTCTGTCTTGAAAACTCACAAACCTCACCTGTAATTTACTCCAATGTCTGTCTCCCCCGTAGACTCTACGTGTGGGGCAGGGGTTGTGTATACCATCTCTATTGTATTGTGCTTTCTCCAGCACTTCATACAGTGTTCTTCACAGAGTAAGCGCTCAGTAAATACCATTGATTGATCAATTGTTGACTCTGCTGTGGATAGAGAACCTGTCTGCCAACTTCTTTGTATTGTACTCTTGTAAGTGTTTAGTACAGTGCGCTGCCAAGTGCTCAATAAAAATCATCTATGATGTTGATGATGATGATGACGATGACTCCTCCCTCTCTTTCAACCCCCATATTCAGTCAGTAGCCAAGTCCTATTGGCTTTTCCTCCACAGCATTTCCTAGATTCACCCTTCCTCTCCATTCAAATGACTACTATCTTGGTTCGGGCACTTTTCATAATCCATCTTGACTACTGCATTAGACTTTTAACAGATCTTCCTGCCTCCAGTCTTGCCTTTTGCCTATCCATGTCTTCCCTCTTCCTTATCTTCCCACCCAAACCCTGTCCTCCCTGGACTTTCCCATCATTGTAGACAGCACCACCATCCTTCCTGTTTCACAAGTTTATCCTCAACTCATTTCTCTCAGACAACCCTCGTAACAAGCTGTCATCAAATTTTGAATTTTGTCCAACTTCACAACATGGCTAAAATATGCCCTTTCCTCTCCATCCAAACTACCACCTTACCAAGCTACCCCGCCATCAAGTACTTAATAATAATAATGTTGGTATTGGTTAAGCACTTACTATGTGCCAAGCATTGTTCTAAGTGCTGGGCCTACCCTGCCTTGCATCAGTCTTCTCACTGACCTCACTCCCCCCTCCTCAAGAACTTCCAGTGGTTGCCCATCCACCCTTGCATCGAAAAAAACCTCACGTTATAGGTTTTAAAGCATCCAGTCACCTTGTCCCCTTATACTTTACCTCCCTGATTTCCTACTAAAACCCAGCCCACACACACTCTGCTTCTCTAATGTCAACCTACTCACTGTACTTTGATTTCTTCTATCTTACCACTGACCTTTCACCCATGTGCTGCCTCTGGCCTGGAACTCTCTCCTCTTCATATTCCACAGACAATCACTCTCCCCAGCTTCAAAGCCTTATTAAAACCCAGTCTCCTCTAGAGGCCTTTCCCTAATGAGCCCTCATTTCCTCTTCCTCCACTCCCTTCTCTCTCGCCCTTAGATTTGGATTTGCACCTTTTATTCACCCCTCCCTCAGCCCCAAAGTACATATGTACATGTACATAATCTATTTATATCAAAGTCGGTATGCCTTTCTATACTGTAAGCTCATTTTGAATCTGCCTACCAGCACTGTTATAGTGTACTCTCTGAAGTGCTAAGCACAGTGTTCTGCACACATTAATATGATTGATTGATTATCCATACTTGATTCCGTTGCCTAGATTATTAATCAGTGCTCTGCACAGATCTCCCCACTCCCTACCCACTGTGGGCAGGAAACATCTAAAAACTCTGTTATACTGTACTCTTCCAAGCACCTAATACAGTGTGCTTCTATACTGTGAGCCCATTGTTGGGTAGGGATTGTCTCTGTTGCCGAATTGTACTTTCCAAGCACTTAGTACAGTGCTCTGCATGCACTAAGCACTTGGTAAATATGATGGAATTAATACAGTGTTCTGCACACAGTAAGCATTCCATAAATACGATTGATTGATTGATCCATTCCTCTCTGAATCAAGCTGCCTGACCACCAGCTTCAAGGCAGTCCACCAGCTCCCCCAGTTTAACTTATTCACTCCCTTTTCCCACTAAACCCCAGCTCACACTCTTCATTAAGCTCATTATGGGCACTGAATATGTCAGTTAACTGTGCTGTGTTGTACTCTCTCAAGTGCTTCCCACAGTGCTCTGCATGTAAGAAGCCCTAATTAAATACCACTGATTGAATGATTTGTTCATTATTTCTCTCAAACCTACTCCTTGTCTTGCTTTGTCCTTGTCTCTCCTTTCCTGACCTCTTCCCCAACAGTTCTTCCTGCCTGGAGTTCCTTCCTCCTCAAGTGAGCCAGATCACAGCTCTACCCATCTTCAGAGCCCATCTGAAATGACATTTCCTCTAGGAGGCCTGCCCTGATGAACTTTTCCTAGTTCCCAACTATCACCTCAGTACTTCTATGTCAGGTAGCTCTTATATGTGTCCACACCCACCTAAGCACTTCAGTAAATATTGCCTTACTAGGGTAAGCACTTGCTTTAAGGATTTACCTACCTAATCCTTTACCTTTTATCTTCTGTCTCTAAATTATGCTTTCCCTATGCCAGTTTTCCCCCCTCTCTCTACATACTTCCCTACCAGCCACCCCTTCCCCCCCCCCCAACTATAAGTTCCTCATGGGCAGATTTTCTTCTTGCTGTACTGTATTCTCTTTTCCCAAATGCTTAGAAACAGCTCTGTACACAGTAGGTGATAGATAAATCCCCTAAACTGGTTGATTGATCTTCAACAGGCACTTGGTAAATATTATGTGTTAACTGATTTATACCAAAGCTGTAGCCTTTATCCTGGGAGAAACAATGTTTTTTCCCCCAATTGCTCGAGGATGAGGAACTTTGAGTTTCAAACTTGAAACTCTTTGTGTTTGGAGTTCATTGAAGGCTGGCTAGACAGAGCTTCCTGCTTTTTAAAGGCAAACAGCTTTTAAAACCTTATTAAAAGGTTTCCTAGACACTAAATAACCCTTTCAAAAGGCTTATTTCAACTATGTGAGTGTAAATGAGCAAGAACCATATGGACTACATTTTCTCAAAGTTCCCATGGGATTCTAAATCAAGGGCGAAAGGTGCTTGGGGCGAATGCATTTTATGATGCATGGGGAATGCAAGACTGGAGAAAAGCAGCCAGATGCTGCAAACCTGTGGTGGCCAAGCTCGCTGCTTCTTCACAAAGCAGAAGTACCAGGGGCAAAACTCGAGAAGACCCTTCCAGGGAGAAGTGGCTTCCCATCTCATGAGCAGTTTGGGTGAATACTGAGGGGAATTGGTGCTGCACTACCTGCTCTTTCCTAGATGACCTCAAGAGATTGGGCAGGGTGGCAGGCAAGGGGCCTTCTAATCCTCCCTGAAAGCCCCTGTTCCTCCTCCCTCAGATCTGGCTGCCTCTTCCATGGTCCACAGACCTATCTGGTGAGGCCCTCTAAGCCCTTGGCTCCTTCAAGTAATGCTGGGGCACAGTCCCAGCACAAGAATGATAAAAATTATGAAATTCTTATTATAAGCTTGGCGCCTTACATAGATACAAGATCAACAGGTCAGCCACAGTCCCTGTCCCACATGCCACTCACAATCTGTTGGGGAGTGAGAACAGCCATTGATTTCCCATTTTACTGATGAGGAAACTGAGGCAAAGGGAAGTTAAGTGAATTGCCCAAGGTCACACAGCAGGCAAGTGGGGGAGCTGGGATTAGAACCCAGTTCCTTGTGGCTCCCAGGCCCATGCTCTATCCACTATACCACATTGCAATCCAGTTGGACACAGTACCTATCCCACATGGGGCTCACAATCTTAATCTCTCTTCTACTGATGAAATAACTGAGACACAGAGAAGTGAAGTGATTTGTCCAAGGTTATACGACAGACAAGTGGTGGAGCTAGGATTAGAACCCAGGTCTTTCTGATCCCCAGGCCCGTGATCTATCCACTAGGCCATGCTACTTCTCAAAAGTGTGATAGCATGAGTCTGCTACATTTAATAATCCCTGCAGCTCTACGTTCCTTCCTGATGGAGAAAATATCTGCAGTCTCACACACAGGGTGGCCAGCGACACCTCCAGAACACCAGAACCCCGACGTCACTATGCAGCATGGTTCAGTGGAAAGAGCCCGGGCTTGGGAGTCAGAGGTCATGGGTTCGAATCCAGGCTCTGCTACTCGTCAGCTGTGTGACTGTGGGCAAGTCACTTAACTTCTCTGTGCCTCAGTTACCTCATCTGTCAAATGGGAATTAAGACTATGAGCCTCACGTGGGACAACCTGATCACCCTGTATCTACCCCAGCGCTTAGAACAGTACTCTGCACATAGTAAGTGCTTAACAAATACCAACCTTATTATTATGATTATTATCTGCAGCAGGACTCAGTGATGTCATTTATTGCTATGGTTTTTATCTGTCTGTCTCCCCCGATTAGACTGTAAGCCCGTCAATGGGCAGGGATTGTCTCTATCTGTTGCCGAATTGTACATTCCAAGAGCTCAGTACAGTGCTGTGCACATAGTAAGTGCTCAATAAATACTATTGAATGAATGAATGAATGTCATATGCCTGCTCTTTGAGGACGCTGCTTGATTCCACCCAAACAGGTCCAAGCCCAAGGTGTTTTCCCGGGGTACCCACCCCTCTTTGCTGCTCCAGAACCTCGGGGCTCCCCTCCCAGGTCTGGGTGAAATCCTATCCGAACTGCTGAAGTCGGGTGCAAGAGCCTTGTCACGGCTGGTGGACGGATGGGTGGGCCTGGGCTAGCTAGGGAAAGAAAAGGAGACCATAACCAGGTTTAAATTGGGGACCCAGGGTGAGATCACTTTCTGCCCTACCCCCAAAGGAATGCATCATAACACTGGGGGCCACAGGTACCTCAGAAACCATAAACATCAAAGAGCATCTGCAGGAGCTCTGAAACGTTCACTAACTGCACTACAAAATTCACAGGGGTCAAATTCACGCAGGAAGATTGTACTGAAATGATGGAGGAATTACAGAGCTCAGCAAATGCCTTTTTTAACTCCTAACCTCCGTTATCATTCATGGAACTGTCTCCCACCTTACTGGGGTTTGTGTTTGTGTTTTACCAGGTCTTTGCTGTTCTTAGTCCATAAATCCGCCCGCTGTTTGGTAGTCGACCTTCGTACCAGTGATGGGCATCTGGGAATCCCAGCCAGGTCTGGTCTGGCTCACACAGAGTCTGTGGGGAAAGGAGAGCAGAGGTCAGAGGCCAGAGGTCAGAGGCCAGAGGGCAGGGAGCAAGGGGCTGGAGATGGGGGTGACAGTGCAGATGGGGAAATAAATATTGGGAAGAAAAAGAATGCCCCCTTGAAATACAGCGTGAAAGGAAACTGTTCCCAAAGAGAAACTGAAGTTGGGGGCCCATCCAATGTGAGTACTGTGTTTCTAAGAACCACACCAGTAAGCACTCAATAAATACCATTGATTTCGAGATTGAATGGTGATATCATATGACTGCCCTTTGAGGAAGTCTGCTTGATTCCGCCCAAAGTGGCCCAAACCCAAAATGTTTCCCCATTTTATTTCTAACAATCTGTAACAAATGTTATGATGTGTTTCTTCTTGTTGTTAACTAACTTCTGCCTTCAACTTGGGCTCCATGCTCATTGGGAAGAGGGAGACGGGGAGTGAAAAAATTGTGCCAGACACCCAGGGAGAAAGAGGCATTCATTGAAATCACTGACAATTTGTTCTGAGGATACTTAAACTCAAGCAACCTTGAGGTTTTCAGCAGCTCTTTCCTCCATTCTGCTCACTTTTCCTTCTACATCACCGCTCACTCACTATGGGCTACCACTAACCTGAAAGCCCCTTAAAAAACTCACCACTTTCTAAATGCCTTTCCTGATCCATCACACACTTACACACATATCCGTATATTTTAATAAGTCATATATCTAGAATACCAAGACACAGACCCAGATGTAGGTGCAGTATATAGTATGTCTAATAATGTTATTCTCCAATGCAAAGCTAAGGCTGCTGTTGGGGATATTTTATTCATCCGTAGGAGGTCACTAAGAGAGAATTTTCTACACAACTGTACTCTTTACACATAGTATAGCTTTTCTGGCCTTTTGCCATTTGGACTGGGCATTGCTTAGACACCAGTGGCTAAGAGGAGTATGGTAGGATTATCTCCAGCAGGACAAAGCCTTGAGTTTCATTTTGCAATAAGTGGTGGTGGTTGGCATTGAGCTGTCCACACTTTCTTGTCTAGTCCCTTGAGCCCAGCAGTATGGGAGAAACAGGTACCATCTCTGGTCAAGGAACAGCACATCTCTAAGATCTACAGCAGCATCAGTAGATAACCCAAACAATTGGGCCCTCCCATTTTAATCAGTCCATCAGTGGTATTTATTAAGTGCTTATTTTTTGCAGAGACTGTACTAAGTGCTAGAGTGAATACAACAGAATTGGTAGACATGTTCCCTGCCCACAGTTAGCACAGATTTTAAATGCCATCATTTAATTGAGGGTTAGAGTCAATAATAATTATGGTATTTGTTAAGTGCTTACTATGTGCCAGGCACTGTGCTAAGCACTGGGGAGGAAACTAGCAAATCGGGTTGGAAACAGTTCCTGTCCAATGTGGGGTTCATGGTCTCAACCCCCATTTTATAGATAAGGTAACTGAGGCACAGAGAAGTGAAGCGACTGGCCCAAGGTCACCCAGCAGACAAGTGGCAGAGCCGGATTAGAACCCTTGATCTTCTGACTCCCAGGCCCATGGTCTATCCGCTACACCAAGCTGCTAGAGTAATATATGCAGGATCAGGAGAGTCTTTTTCAATTCCTTGAGAAAATCAGAGTACCCAGGTGGGGATTAGACATGGGCCCTGCCCACGAAAGGGCTCACAATCTGGGAATCAGAGGGTGGGAGAGGACTTGTATCCACCCCAGAGCTTAGTACAGTGCCTGGCATATAGTAAACACTTAACTAATAAAACAATTATTATTATATTATTACTAGAGAAGCAGCATGGCTTAGTGGAAAGAGTCTAGGCTTGGGAGTCAGAGGGTAAGGGTTCTAATCCCGGCTCTGCTACTTGTCTGCTGTGTAACTTCTCTGTGCCTCAGTTACCTCATCTGTAAAAATGGGAATTAATACTGTGATCCCCATGTGGGACAACCTGATTATCTTGTAATAATAATAATAATGTTGGTATTTGTTAAGTGCTTACTATGTGCAGAGCACCGTTCTAAGCACTGAGGTAGATACAGGGTAATGAGGTTGTCCCATGTGAGGCTCACAGTTAATCCCCATTTTACAGATGAGGTAACTGAGGCACAGAGAAGTAACTTGCCCCCAGTCACACAGCTGACAAGAGGCAGAGCCGGGATTCAAACCCATGACCTCTGACTCCAAAGCCCAGGATCTTTCCACTGAGCCACCTATCTACCCCAGTGCTTAGAACACTGCCTGGCACATAGTAATGACTTAACAAATACCATCATTATTGAGCCAGGCATATCAGGAGACATGAAACATTAAAACATTAAAATGGCATAAAGGAGAAGGACAAATACACAATGCAAAATAAGAATAAAAAGACCAAAAAAAAGAATAAATAAAATAAAAATCCTCGGGAAACTCCAGCGATGCCCATCTACCTCCACATCAAATAGAAACTCCTTCCCATTGGCTTTAAAGAATTCAATCATCTTCTCCCCTCCTACCTTACCTTGCTGCATTCCTACTAAAACCCAACCTGTACACTTTACTCCTCTAATGCCAACCTACTAATTACCTCGATCTCATCTATCTCCCCGCTGACCTCTTGCCCGCATCCTGCCTCTGGTCTAGAATACCCTTCTCTACATATCCAACAGACAATTACTCTCCCCTCTTTCAAAGCCTTATTGAAGGCACATCTCATTCATTCATTCAATCTTATTTATTAAGTGCTTACTGTGTTCAGAGCACTGTATTAAGCACTTGGAAAGTACAATACAGCAATAAAGAGAGAGAATCCCAGCCTACAATGTGTTCACAGTCTAGAGGAGGGGAGAGAGACATCAATACAAGTAAAGAGGCATCAATATAAATAGAATTAAAGATATATACATATATACATAAGTGCTGTGGGGTGGAGAGAGGGGGAAGAGGAAAGGGAGCAAGACGTGGTGATGTGAAGGGAGTGGGAGCTGAGAAAAAATGAGGCTTAGTCTGGGAAGGCCTCTTGGAGGAGGTGTACCTTCAGTAGGGCTTTGAAGGGGGAGAGTGATTGTCTAGTGGACTTGAGGAGGGAGGGCGTTTCAGGCCAGAGGTAGGACTTGAACCGGGGGTCGGCGGCAAGAAAGGCGAGATCGAGGCACAGTGAGAAGGTTAGTACCAGAGAAGTGGAGTGTGTGGGCTGGGATATAGAAGGAAAGATGGGAGGTGATGTAGGAGGGGGCCAGGTGATGGAGAGCTTTAAAGCCAGTAGTGAAGAGTTTTTGTTGGATACAGTGGTGGATAGGCAACCACTGGAGATTTTTAAGGAGGGGGGTCACATGCCCTGAACTTTTCTATAGAAAGATAATCTGGGCAGCAGAATGAAGTATGGACTGGAGTGGGGAGAGGCAGGAGGTTGGGAGGTCAGAAAGGAGGCTGATGCAGTAATCCAGGTGGGATAGGATGAGTGACTGTGTTAACATGGTAGCGGTTTGGATGGAGAGGAGAGGACAGATCTTGGCAATATTGTGAAGGAGAGACCGACAGGATTTGGTGATAGATTGGATATATGGGTTGAATGAGAGAGTGGAGTCAAGGATTCATTCATTCATTCAACCGCATTTATTGAGCGCTTACTGTATACAGAGCACTGTACTAAGCGCTTGGGAGAGTATAATACAATAGAGCTAGTAGACACGATCCCAGGCGTGGCGCAGTGGAAAGAGCACGGGCTTTGGAGTCAGGGCTCATGAGTTCGAATCCCAGCTCTGCCACTTGTCAGCTGTGTGACTGTGGGCAAGTCACTTAACTTCTCGGTGCCTCAGTTCCCTCATCTGTAAAATGGGGATTAAGACTGTGAGCCCCACGTGGGACAACCTGATTCCCCTGTGTCTACCCCAGCGCTTAGAACAGTGCTCTGCACATAGTAAGCGCTTAACAAATACCAACATTATTATTATTAAGGAGTTTACAGTCTACAAGGAGAGACAATTTAAAAAATGAATTACAGATAGGGGAAATGGCAGAGTATAAGGATATGTATATAAGTGCTATGAGGCTAGAAGTGACCATCAAGTGCATAAGGGGGACAGAGCTAAGTACCTAAGTGACATAGAAGGAAGGGGGAGTAGGAGAAGGAAAAGGCTAGTCAAGAAAGGCCTCTTGGCGGATATGTGATTTTAGGAGGGTTTTGAAGGTCAGAAGAGTGATGATCTTTGGGCTATGAAGGAGGGAGTTCCAGGCCAGAGAGAGGATGTGGACAAGGGATTGGGGATGAGAAAGATGAGATTGAAGTATAGTGAGAAGGATGATGGCAGATGAGTGAAGTGTGAGGAGTGGGTTAATAGGTAGAAATCAGCAAGGAGTGAAGAAAATAATTGAGGAAACTCCTCTCAACCAGCCAGGAAGAAGCCCCATTTTGACTGCAGTGGGTTTCTCTGAATGGCCCTGCCCAGTCAGCTGGATCCCATAGCATGCCTCTCTTGCCTGCTTAGAAGTTCAGGCTTACCCTGTCATGAGGGAACGAATGCTCAAAACCACCACTGTGGTAGGTAGGTAAGTGCATGTGTATTTTTTCTCTCAACTTGAAATTAGTGACCAGCTGAACTTTCCATCTGGCAGGGAAAGTCTCTGCACATGTTCAGGCTGGCCCATTTGGCTTTAAAACCTGTCCCCCAATCAGGAGAGATGTTCTTCAACCTTTCCCATGGGTTGCCTCTTTCATTTTAGGGTTTAGTTGGGCCCGGAGTTGGGATGGGAAGGGGTGGTGCGTTCTGAGGTTTGTACTTCAAAACTGCCAACCCCCCAAATAATCCTTGCAAAGAAAAAGTTTGCTTTTCTAGGCTCTACGTTGTTGTCCCAACTTGTCAACTTGCTTGCTTGATGTGGAACACAATGTTTTGGAGCTGTTGTCATCTTGCAAAGGAAAATACACAAGTCAGGTTTACACACAGGGTGTGGAGATTTAACAATTACCCAGTCATTTTGCTCCAGGTGGCAACTCAATCAGATCAGAGGAGCAGTGAAGCAGAGAAGTAGCATGGTGTAGCCGATAGAGACTGGGCCTGGGAGTCAAAAAGTCATGGGTTCTAATCCTAACTCCACCACATGTCTGCTCTGTGACCTTGGGTAAGTCACTTCACTTCTCTGTGCCTCGATTACCTCATCTTTAAAAGGGGGATTGAGACTGTGAGCCCCATGTGGGACAGGGATTGTGTTGAACCTGATTTGCCTGGCACGTAGTAAAGGCTTAAATACCATAGTTATTATTATTATCATCGTTTAGGACAAAAATTCAAATTTTAGGCAGATTTAGTCCAGGTAGGCTAACAATTATCTGGATTATTATCAGTGGTCCATTTCAGCAGCACACAGATGATCCAGTTTAAGGAGAGTTCTCTTTCTTTGAGTCAAGAGCAAAGAATTGTCTCCAAGACACCCCTAATTAGCT